>NC_140500.1:64591841-65191841 GCF_964271855.1 Acomys minous
ATCCAATATAATTTTAATTATATCAGTATAGTATAATTTTGACTTATTCCTCCTAAAAACCTTCAACATTTTCTAAGGTATTATACCATGAAAATTGTATCTCATATAGATGCTATTTTCCACTGTTTAAGTGAACATATTTCAGAGTGTTTCTTTACACTTTTTATTTCTTTGACATTTAAATAAAAATATGACCAGAATAAGAAATTAAATAAATTGTTGGAAATCAGATGTTGATTGACTATTTGACTGCATTTTCCAGTCATAGAAAAGATTATTTAAATTATATGAGACAATTTAGTGCTGCTTTGGGGAATTTTCATTCACACATGTCTACATAATCTGAAAAGTGGGGCTTAGTTCAAAATTTCTCAGGCACAACTGCCATCTATTTTATTGCTCTTGGATTTTCAGTAACACCTTTAAGATTTAACTGTGAGAATAGACACACAAATCATTCCCTCTTACATAGAAGTTCATAAATGTAACCCATACACCACTCAAACACCTTTTAAAAAACAAATTAATAGAGAATATCTAAATGTTTGTAAACATTTTATAATTAGTTCCTGGCATATATTTGACCCTTGAAAAGATGAAGATCTCTCTTTGTAACAAAGCGATCTCTTTCTGAAATAATATGATAAAAATTTCAATTTGTTACCAGTATTTTTTATAATTTATTTAGGAAACTTAAAATAGGCCGTTTATTGGGTGTTTTTTAATTCCCTTCTTCAAATAAAATCAGTTAGTTTGGATATTTACATTTCAAAAAATTGTGTGAATACATATATTTCTTATTACATTCATGCTTATCACAAAATCTTCATGTATTCTTTTTCAAATGTTAAAAACAAGTTGTTATAAACCAAAGTCTAAACAATATCTACTATTTGGCAGCTTCCATGTATCAAGAATGTTGGTACCAATCACTATGCTTTCTGCTCAATGTCCTACTGAAGGGAGAAATCTGCATATCTTTCAAGTAAACTTTGCATGTCTATACTGGTTAGTTTTTTGTCAATTTGACAAAAAAAAAAAAAAAAAAAAAAAAAAAAACTAGAGTCATTTGGGAAAGAAGAGCTCCGTCAGATTTGCCCATGGACATGCTTTTCAATATTTCCTTGACTAATGATTAACAAGGGAGGGCTCAACCCACAATGGGTGGTACCAATCCTAGCCATGTGGTCCTGGGTTGGTACCACCCATGCTGAAAAAGTCAAAGGGAACAAGCCTGTAAGAAATATTCCTCCATGGCCTCTGCATTAATCTCTGCATTCAGCTTCCTGTTCTGAATTTCTTCTCTGACTTCCCTCGGCTATAGGTTGGGACATGTAGTGAAAGTCAAGTAAATTATTTTTTCTCCAAGTCACTTTTCATCAGAGTTTTTTATTACAGAAAAAAAAAATGAAACTAGAATATTGAGTACATAGTAGTCACAAGAAAACCAATGTTTAGTAACCACTGAAGACACGCATGGTATGCTGTCACTTAGAAGTGGGTTTTAGTCAGAGGGTAGAGAATAAACATACTACAACTCACAGACCCATAGATGATAAGTAACAAGAAGGATTCAAGGGAAATTAATTATCTTATTTTCAATTAAAATGAATTTACGTAATTTAGACCTAAAATGCTCACTGTTCCTTCTCATTCATGATGTCTTTTTCTTGAATTATTAATGGTGTGTGTGTGTGTGTGTGTCTGTGTGTCTGTGTGTGTGTGTTGTGTGTTTGTTTGTGAAGCCCATTTAGTATTGCTTGTGTGTAAATGTTTCTCTGGCTATTCACTAGGTGTTGGATAACATACAAATGTAGATGAGGAATAAAAATCTCACAGGCCTCACCCCTAGATGATGAGCAGTAGGCAATTAGCAATTTGGGGGATTAATTCCTAAGAAGCTGTAAGAATTGAATGCATTTTTAGACTTTGTTTAATATTTTCCTTTAAAATCAATTCACAATCTTGATGAAACATTGACTTCCAGTACCCAGTTTGAATTGAATAAGGGGCATACATGTTTGAAAGGGTAATCTATCCTCAGAATTTTTCTAACCCCTTTCAAGCCTGCACTAATTCACATAATATTTGCAAATGGTTGTCTCATGAACTCAATAACTGAACTTTTTTACCCCAGGCACGATTGAGTTTGCCATTGTAACAAAGAACTGCATGAAAGGTTTATTAAATTATACTAAAATGAAGATGTTGTTTATGGTAGGCTCCATCATTTTCTATAGTAACTAAAAGGCACTGAAGAAGGAAAGGCAGGATGGCCCCAAGAAGGTTCCGATGTCTCCAGTCTAGAAAACTCCCAGAAAGGCATTTCAAGTAAGATAAAAATAAAACCTACTGTAAACAACATCTTCATTTTAGCATGCGTGATGACTTATGTTTGATTCTTAGCACCACCTAAAACATGGACTATTGGCATAGACTTGCATTATCATCACTGAGAAGGGAAATCCAGGAACATCAGAAGTTTAAGGTCATTTAGAGCTAATTGGTGGCACGCATGTAACACTATGTCAAGCAAAACAAACAAACAAACAACAACAACAAAAAACAACCCAGTGGCATAAAAGCATCTTATCTGAAATGTTGAATTGAAATTCGTGGATCCTCAAAAGTTGATGTGGGAACAAGAATATGCGTGAACAGGGGTCTTACTGTAAGACATAAAGCAGAGACAAGGAAACAACTGAGCAAGCTTGCAGGCTATCAAGCTGGAATAAACACTGAAGAGGCAGAAACTGGAGAGACCTTGCCTCAAGACAAGTTACAAAATGAGAACCAACTGCCGAAACTATCCTCTGAACTATGTATCTACTCTGTGGCATCTCAATATCTGTTCTTACACCACACCACACCACACACACACACACACACACACACACACACACACACACACACACTGATGCACACCATAATGCATATAGTGTACACACGTCCTCACACATACATAGACATACACACAATCATGCACACATTCAGCCCCCGACACACATGCACACATACATGCTCACACTCAAACACACATGGAATTAAACTAGTATTCTTCACACAGGCTTACTTTTTCTCAGACGTTTCCTCCACGGTTTGTCTTTCTATTTTTGAGAGGAAGTATTTTAGTAGGGCTTCATTGAAATATTAATAAACATAGCGAGATATATCCAACTCTCTCTTTATGCATTGCACTGTGGTCTTAGCTGTCTGTAATCCTTGCATAGAAACATTTTGGTGACTGTCCACTGGTGACAGCTTGCAGGATCAGGCAGTAACTTACCAGAATTTTCCCAGCGCAGATTGTACCATCCAAGGCAGAAATCTAAATAGTGCCTATTAAATCCTTTCCTGGAAATATTAGCAGCATGAATTTTGATGCTATGTTTAAAATCTAATATTTAGATATGAAATTAGAAGGTAAAAATCCATATCTGATATGACAATATAAACAATAAACTGTGGTGAGAGAACAAGTGACAATGGGATATCCCAGACTATCTTCACTGTGCTCTGGGTCCTTTCAACATTTAAATGAGCTTTGATTGACTGCCTTGTATTTATAGAACACATCAAATATTTATAATACTTTGTCATTCTATCTCTGACATGTCCACTGAAGCCATTTTTCCTTTATCCCCATTTGCTTTTATTTGTTTTGTTTTACTCTGTAAAACTATTCAGTTGGCATAAGCCAGTAAAGATGTCAGAAGGTAGCAGAAATAAAATTATAACCTTTTCTCTCTGCAAAGCAGCCTTCCTATTTTTACCACACACTTCAGTAGTTCAAGCCCTTTAATTCCCAGTTAAGTTGAATGCGGTAGTCATCAATATGTTTGTAAAACCATAATTTAAACCAAATTTAAACTCATCATCTATTTTTTTTCCATATGGTTGAAGTTTAAAATAGAAAAGACAAAGAAGGCACAAAGGGGAAACTGCCTGCTGATGGGCAGTGGGATGCTCTAAGATCTTTCCCCCATCATTACAGCGATCTGTTCTCAGTTTCCATTAATCAGTGTTGTCAGCAGCCTGCTGAGTAAAGAGGGGATAAGATGCCCTTGTTTACCATGGGATTGTCAACAATTTGCAGCATCCTAGAATTCACCTTTCAAAAGAATGAGCTCCAATAATTACACCATTAGCTCACATCAGAAAGGGAGTTTGATCAACCCAACTAACTGAGCCAAGCACTGCTGATGCAGACAAAGCCTCCATTTGTGAAAGGCTATGCTACTTCTCCTTTCTGAATACACACAACAGAAATTAATGATCTGAGAGCTGCTGTTTGGACGTGTTCTTAACAGTTATTTCCTTAAAGCAGCTTATGCACAATAGGCCACTAGGAGACTCATTGCAAAACATGTTCATGGGATGGAAACCTACTGAAAAGAAGAGTGGAGAATGAAGGAAGGCCCTACAACATCTGAGCTGTGAACAAAGTCCCTCAGCCAACTGTCCATGACAAGCTCCTCATAGGGACTTAAAAGATTGGAGGCCAGGCTGTATCTCCTTCCTCCCTGGATGTTGACCTCTTGAGAAACACTTGCAGTCTTAGTTATGACCACTGTCTCCATTTAAGCTCCCAAGTCTGATAAGCAAATATCCTGTGCTGAAAATGTTTCCAGAGTGGTGAAATACTTCTGTCTTTAGTGAAGTTGAGACTGAATGGAACATTTACTGTGAATGAAAGATCAAGTTGTCTACTTGTCACATAAATCCAGTTACCCTCAGAGATGTTGCATAGAAATGCAAATATAGATGCCTTATACGGTAATTGTGTTCAAAGATGCAATGATTTGAAAATCAGTCTTCTAAGAGTGATACTCAAGTAATAAAACATAAAAGTAAATTGTAGAACAGTACGGATCCTATATAAAATACTTGGAGAACACTCAATGTAAATCTTTATATTTTACTTAAATATGAAAGGCTAGCAATAATCTATCCCATTATTCATTTTTTGATGTGTGGAACTGCCATTGTTTAAGCAGCTTAAAGGAAATTTTATGTCTCAATATGAAATGTTAACTAAAATCTACATGTACCACAAAATGCATATTACTTAATGATGCTTAATTTTCATTTGTTCATTTGTTTTAGTATATTCTTTCTTTGATTTAGTAAATAAAGATAATATAAATTTTGTTTCGTCACATACAACTATTATAATATTGAGCTGTAATATTAGTATCTTAGGTCTAGTGAGGTGGCTCAAGATTAAAGTCCAAATGACCTGATTTATATCACTGAACCCCACCAGAATAGATGGAGAGAATCATCCTCTGTAAATTGTCCTCTGTCCTCCACAGGTATGTTGCTGCATGCAGGTACCTGTCTACAATAAACAAACAAACAAACAAGTGAGCATGAGAAATCACCACTTTCCTGGAATGGATAAAGACAGATAGCACTTAGGACCCAGAGCACAGTGCAGCACAACACTTCACTGTTTGATGGAGATCATACAAGGCATACTCCTCCTCCTTACTTAATATAGTCTTCTTGGTAATCAATTTAAAAATCACATAAAGAATGGCCATTTACCAACCATTTTTATTAATTAAAATCAAACATTGTGAATGTTCTGCCTTCTGAGGCAAATGAACAAATGAAAATTAAGCACCATTTAGTAACGTGCATTTTGAGGTACATGCAGATTTTAGGTAATATTTCATATTGAGACATAAAACTTCCTTTAAGCTGCTTAAACAATGGCAGTTCCACACATCAAGATATTTCCTTTTAAAAACTTAGATGTATTGTGAGTTTGCAAACCAGAAGCAGCCTGAAATTTGACTGACACTAATTTTAACTGAATAATATGCCAACCTGTGCCTTGTCTCAGATAACAATTGATAATGGGAATGGGAAAGTTGGCTAAGTGACTAAGTGAACTTGCTGCTCTTGCAGAAGACCAAAATTTGGTTCCCCGTACAAACAGTTGGTGACTAAAGCTTTAGGACATCTGATACACTCTTTGGGCTTCCAAAGACACCTATACACAATTACACGAACCCACAGTTGGTCACACACACACACACACACGCACACACAAACATAAAAACACATAAACACACACAATTTTTCAAAAGTAATAATGCGATATAATATTTGCTTGCCACATTATTAGGCTTAAATAACATATTTTCCTTGCGTATTTAAGTAAAATTTAAAGATTTATATTGAATTAAGAGACATAACTCTTTTAATCTTTGTAACTTCACAAATGTATATTCTCCACCTACAAACTTTGTTTTTGAAAAGTCATTAAGTTGGAATCTTTGGTTTTAGCAAAAAGAAAAAGGCGAACTCAAATTCAAATTCATCTTGGCATACTTTTAAATAACTTCTATTTTACAAAAGGATTTTTTTTTAACTATGCCATTGTCAGGACCGACTGCCACTTTTCCATTGTATAGCTCAATGTTGTTATCTTTTAAAACTTTATGTTCTTTTCTTTTGATAATGTGTTCAACACATAGAACTAAAATTACCTATGCAATTTTTGAAAACTTTTTTTTAAAAACAGTGACTTTTAAAATATACTTTAATATATTTTGAGAATTTCAAACATTATATTTTAGTTATCGTCGTCCCCATCAACTCATCCCAGACCAACCTCTCATTCAATAGTCACCCAATCTTATGCTATCTTGTTTTTTTTTTTTAATCTAATTCAATTAGTGTGGCTACAGAGTCTTGAATTTTCATTGGTCTGTGACTGACCCACCAGGAACCACTCCCTTAAAGAAAGCCAACTTTCTCTTTCCCACAAGCTATCAATTGCCAATGTCTTTTCAGCTGGGAATGGGTCCTCATACACACCGTATCTTTCTTTGATGAAATCTTTGTCTTCCATAAGCTTGTGCAAGGTCATACATGATGTCACAATTCCTATGACTACAGAAGTATGAGTCTTCTGATTTTTCTCGAAAACACAGTTTTATTATAGATTTTTTAAAATATGAGAAATAATGTATTGTTTGGTCAAAGTCACATCTTAGTCTATAAGATAAAATATCTATCCACCTGTAAGCAATAATATAATAAGAAAACTATGTTTCTAAAGAAGTCTTATCAGGAGCCAGGCTTAGTGAAACATGCCTTTAATCCCATCACTCAGGAGGCAGAGGCAGGTGTATCGCTGTTCGAGGCCATCCTGGTCTACAAAGTGAGTCCAGAACAGCCAAGATAACATAGTGAAACCCTGTTTTGAAACTCTCCACAAAAAAAGACGCTTATTACTACATTTCTAATTTTATGTGTATGTACAACCACAGATAATGTTGAGGCTGATGGGTATATGAGTAAAGTTGTTCTTTGGGGATTTTATTTTGTAATTACATCTAAAATGCCCCTTCAGATCTTTATTTAAAATTTAAGTATTTCAGTTATCTGTTAATAAAATTTTATTGAACTATGTGCAGTGGCACTTAACTTTGGTCTTAGTTATTTAAGGCTTGAGCAAGAGGATTTCGAATTTGAGGCTAGGCTTGGCACATTATGAAAACCTATCTCATAAGAAAATATTGAATAATTTTAATGTATCAGATGCAGTTTTGGGTGATTCAAAATTAATAGTGCATACAATAGGCCAACGCTGATCCTCAGAGATCGTTACTCTATAAGTTCCCTGACTAAGGGTAAAGTCTAGCATGGACATGGGTATCATGGCAAGAAACTGTACCTGGGTATTTAAGGAAGGAATACTTAAAGAATATACAGTGTTTCATACCAAGTATGTATCAAGTCTCTCCTCGGTGACCTATTATCTTTCCTCTGAGTGCCACCAGGCATCTCCGTCCAAGGGACATGTTCAAATATGGGGCACCAGAGTTTGTGTGAAAGTTAGATCTCCTTCTCCACTCAACAGTGGAGAATGTCCCTCGGCTAGTCCGGGTAGGGGTTCAAGGTTTTTACTGCCTATTTTTTCCTTGGCTGTTGCCACAGTTTGTGGAGGGCCCCAGGGCCCAGACTCGCCTGTAGTTTTCCAGGACCCACTGGATCCTTCCATTTCCTCTTTCTCCCAGGCTTCTCACACCTAAAGTTTCAATAGGATGTCCTCCCCTCTTACCCACTATTCTGGTAGGTACAGTTTTTCATGGGGACGTACACCTTGGACTAGTGTCTCGATTGAACTTAGAATTTGTAAGTGAAGTCTGGTAGAATGGTTGGGTGTTTCTTTGAGAAGTTGTATATGCTACGCAAATGTGCATCTTTTCTACTCTGCACCTCTGTGGCTATACATTATTTATAATGCCACATGTGTACAGAACTTCAGTGACACCAGAATGTGCATAGATTTAGCAAATCATGAAACTGAAATAAGGTAAGCCTTCTCCTTCTGTGATTGAGTAAGCAAAAACAATTGAGTACAAAAACCAACCAGGCTATGGATTTGACCTTCAACTTACTTCTAACCAAAATAGAAAGAAAGCCACAATACAGAATATGTATGACCAAAATCTTGGCATATATATTTATGATTACATGTGCTGCCATAAGACATCAAAAAGTTCAAGTTGAAAAAAAAAAAGAGATAGAAAAGTAACATCAGTACAGCTATCTTTTTTCTTTTCTCTTTGGTATTTCATTACTCATTAGAAAATTAAAGTTAGGGACACTTGATAAGTTTGTTTATCAATAAATGGCATAAAGATTTGTGAGATAATTTATGATATGCTTCTTCAGTTCTGGTAAAAACAAAATACATATTCATGTGCCAACTGTAAACTGTGTAATGATGAGTCCATTTGTGCATCAATTTCTCGTGTGTTCGCACTCAAAATAGGCACTGGTTAATGTAAAGAAAATAGTCTTTTACAGTCATGTCCTGTTTCACAAGATGGCATAAGGGTGGCTATTCAATTTGGATAGAGAGGAAAGATGATTACCTAGCCATAATATGACAAGTATCATGAATACCATACTGAAAAATACATGTATAAAATTTAGTGTACAATTACAGAATTGGCTTTTTAAATGGTATTTTTAAACTTACAAAAAAGTTTTTCTTATATTGATAAAAGCATTTAATAGAAACTCTAACTTTCTTTCTCATCCATGTCTCTTCCATTCTCTCCTCAGGAAAGCAATTAAAGGGCAACACAACAAAATCTTGAAGTGTTGTGGTAATGTGCTAAAAGTATATTAAAAGACATTTGATTATGTTTAAATTGTATTAAATCTAAAGTTTTCATGTCAAATACCCCATAGAAAGGATAAAATGTAAGCAAACTTTACAAAATGTATTTGAGAAGCATTAGTTAAATCGTAGTTTAAAAATACATCAGCTGAATATAAATTCATTCTCGTGAATGAATAAATACATAGTATTAATCTATTCTGCTTTAAAAAATATTATTCAGGCATATAAAATGGAAATCAGCCATAGAACTCAAAATTAAAAGAGTTTTAAGTACAGGTAAAGTGTAAAAATCCAGAAAGGAGACCAAGACATGATAATATTGGATGAGGAAAAGGAATAGAGGTGGGAAAAGAAAGGAAAAAGAAAGAAAGAAAGAAAGAAAGAAAGAAAGAAAGAAAGAAAGAAAGAAAGAAAGAAAGAGGTTAAGAGTCAGCAGAGGGTTAACATGGGAGTAGCTGGGGAATGTAGGATATGGGGTAAGTAATATTGAAAATATGCATTTTTTTCTCAAATACATTTTAATAGAACATAACAAATAATATACTGATGGAAATTTTTTTAAAAACTTTTTAAAATGAGGTGTGAATAAAAATAAGTTCTCATCTAGAGTCCCACTAGAATGTCCTCCGCTCTGTCTCACTTTCCTGGTAAGTGAAAGCTTTCGTGGGACATGCCCCTTGGGCTAATATGCAGATATAAGTGAGTATATACCATTTGAGTCTTTCTGCTTCTGGGTTAACTCACTCATTATGATCATTTCTAGCTCAATCCATTTATCCACAAATTTCGGGAATTCCTTGTTTTTAATAGCTGAATAGTATTCCATAGTGAATATGTACCACAGTTTCTTTATCCATTCTTCTATTGAGGGACACTTAGGTTGTTTTCATGTTCTGGCTATTATGAATAAGGCTGCTATGAACATGATTGAGCAAATTTTCTTGCTGTGTGCTGGAGCATCTTCTGAGTATATTCCAAGGAGTAGAATAGCTGGGTCTTGAGAATCATGGGAGAATGGCAAAGTAGAAGGATCCAGAGGGTCCTAGAAGCCTACAAGTAGAACATTATGATAGGCAGATTTGGGCACAGGGGTCCCGCTCAAACTAAGGCACCAGCCAAGGACAATACAGGCCGTAAACCTTAAACCCCTACCCAGATCTAGACAATGGACAGAACACTCTCCACAGTAGAGTGGAGAGTGGGATATTACTTTCTCACATACTCTGGTGCCTCACCTTTGACCATGTCCCCTGGAGGGGGAGACTTGGTGGCTCTCAGAGGAAGGACAGCAGGTTACCAAGAAGAGACTTGATACCCTATGAACATATACACGGGGAGGTAATCCCCCTCAGGAACAGTCATAGGGGAGGGGAATAAGGGGAAAATGGGAGTGAGGGAAGAATGGGAGGATACAAGGGATGGGATAACCATTGAGATGTAACAAGAATAAATTAATAAAGGAGAAAAAAATGAAAAAAAATAAGTTCTCATAAAAAGTCAACCAATTTTTTGATAACCACAAAAATCTTGAAGTTCTAATGTTATTCCAACCCAATTTACCCCTCCTCCCAAAATCTATAATTTTATGTTAATTAAATCAAAATCAAGAATGACATGAAAAAATAAGCCATTAGAAAACAGTTTAACATAGCTCTCAGTATATCAAGAAAAGATGGGTAAATTGTGTATGCAAATGTTGTTATCCACAGCACAATCTAATATGAATCAAACTAGTGTTCATAGAGGCTAGCCAAAAGTAAAGCCTTGCTCTTTCATTTCAAATGGCAGACTGTTGTTGTTATCCTTTCGGTAATGCTTTTTTAATCTGTTTCACAAGGACAGAGGGACACTTCTAAAAATAATATAAGACTAGAGACTCTACCTGTAATGGCTGAGTCTTCATTCACAACAAGATTGGACTTAGAATCCCAGAGGCATGTGTCAGGAATGGCTATGTCTGTGCTTCCAGACAAGTTTAGCAACTGATGTAGATGAAATCCTGTCATGGTCTCAGAAAGCGAGAAGGGATTAAGTGAGTGAGTCATCAGCAACCATAACTTTCTGCTTTGCTTCGATGAATGTGATATGGTCAGCAAACAGACAGGTCAATGCCTCCATGGTGGTGATGACAAATGTAAACTTTTCTTTCTTAAATTTTATTAGCTATTTTGCTATAAGGAAACACACACACACACAAGGAAAGTGATAAAGAGAAGTCTGCTCATAGCCTCCTTCCTCACAACGGAGTTCACATTTCAATAAGCTTTGGAGTGTTGTCTTTAGGATAATTTCTTTACACTAATTAAACCCAATATTATATCTCTTAGAGTCCTCGTAACATTATTCCATATAAATGGTTAACAACACACTTCTAACAATTTTTTTGGGTACAAGATGTGCTCACTTGGTAAAGGCCCTTGCCTCTAAGACTGACTAACTGAGACCCTGGGACTCATCTAGTAAAAGAAACATGTGACTCCTGCTTATTTTCCTCTTTCCTCTGTCATCTGTGTGTACACATACTTACAATAAATCAATGAATGCTAGATGTAAAAGAATCATCTACTCTTACATAAAGAGTATTTTACAAGCTTATTTTACAAGCTACAAACATTTACCCTTGACACTGCTCGTGGTTGATTGCCAGGTTGATCCTCTTCTTCTGGTTTTAAGACCTAAGCCATAGTTATTCTCACCAGTAGTCTTAGTTCCAAATGACTTTCAAAAACTACAAGATCATAAATTAACATGCCTTAATCACCAGAGTAAGATATAAGGCCCATAAAAGCAATTTATTCCAATTACTATTAGAAAAGTTTTCACCATGATATGAGGGAAGGAGGGAGGGAGGGAGGGAGGGAGGGAGGGAGGGAGGGAGGGAGGGATGGAGAGAGGGAGGGAGGGAGGAGTAAAGAATGAAAGAAAAACTCCCTGAATAAATCTCCTAAACAAAGAAGGTTCAAATCACATGATTTAGTCCAACATCATGTACTTGAGAAGAAGCACTAAAAAGCCAGGCCTCATGCTCTCTATGAGATGCCAGTGACAGCACAGAGTGATTCTTAGCCCACAAACCAAGAGAAAGCTCCAGGGATATGGCTTGACCTCTCCAGACAGTGTAATCTGATCCTGTAGAAATCACTGATGTATTTTGTAAGAAGATAATGAACGTATATTAAAACTATCAGTTTATGGCACTGAAATGCAATATGGTTGCTAAAATCTCAATAAAAGAATGAGGCAGAATTATACATGTCAAAGGACATCCAAAAAGGAAATAATCAAAATATGCATTTTTGGTAACAATGAAAAGTATGGTCCTTACCTAAATAAAACAAATTCTCCCTCTAAGCAATTCAGTTGTCCACTAATTATATAACCAAAAATAAGGAGCGTAGAAGAGCCTTAGCAGTTAAGAGCATTTGCTCTTCTTCCACAAGAACTGTGTTTGGTTCCCAGAACTCAAGTATATCAATTCATAATAACCTGTAACTCCGGTCCCAGAGAATTTGTCACCTTCTTCTGGCCTTCAGACCTGCACACTCATGACACATAAAAGACACAAATATACTTACAAAGTAATAAAATAAAGACTAACACACTTTGTATGCATGTACTGTAGCCATAGAACTATAAAGTGGGGCAAGAACAAAAGTACCTCTATAGGAAATAAGAATCTAGCAAGGCTCAGAAACACTAAAATTTAATTTTATTTAAATACACAAAAATTTAAAAGGTATTATTTAGCAGAAAACTTTTGTATAGTCATTAATTTTGAAGAAGGATATTGTCATGTGAAAGGCAGGTTCACTTGGTTTAGTGCTATTGTCATCATTTACAGCTCTTTACCTGGATTTTGGTGACAGGGATGTTAATAATTTCTGAAATTCACAGAAAGGTTATATACTGAAGATGATGCTCCAACATTATAGGGAGTGTTGGGTGACTGTTCAGGCAATAAACAGTCTCAGTCATATTTTCATTTTGGAATGTGCTAGCCTGCCTGCACTTCAGGTTCATTTAAGTATTTAAGTTTTATCCTGTCTCAAGTCTCTGATTGGGTTGAAGACAGGTAGTTTAGTCTTTCAATTATGCTTACTAGGTTAGGGGCTAAGAAGCATTTACATCAAGATATATGTTTTAAATTAATAGAGTTAATGATAGATATTAATCTCCATTCAGAAATTTAGACCCAAAAAGATAGGAAAGATGTGTATTTCAAGTTTGCCAAATACAAATAGCCAAATCACTATAATTGCAACATTTATATACTTATTGATTGTCTAGTGCTCTGTCCTACTGTATGTAGTTTATTTTACCCATGTGTAATAATATAAATGTATATGTTAAAAAGACACATAATAAAAAATTTAAAAAAACTTTAATCCCATAAGAAGCCAACAAAGACATCTGTACTTTTAAAGCTGCATTTTTATTTTGTTAAAAATCAATACAAACATATATGATAATTAAAGTAAAATATAAAATTTGAGAAAACCATCACAATAATACTACACAAATGGACTATATATTTTAAGTGAGTAGTATGTTAACTAAGGAAACTGGAAGGAAGCACAAATATATTCATTAAAACTAATATGTATTTCTTCAAAATTAGGGAAATTTTAAGCCAATTATGTTGTCTGTATATTCATTATTTGGGTAAAGTACCTGAATAAGCTGTCACTTTAAATGAAAGATGAGATTCTTAATTGCCTGTATTTAAATTACTTCATGTAATCACATCTTTTGGGTCACGGTTGTTTTCATTTTTAGTAAAAAGTAAATACATTTCTTTTCGTTAATGACCTACATTTGTAAGTAAAGCAATAAAAACATCAACTATAAGGAGCTTCTGCTATCTGATGAGTGGAGCACATTGAATCTTCATTCATTTCAGGAATATTTTGAATCAGCCATTTCTGTTCGTTTATTGAGGGCTGAATAAGAAACTTCTCTATAATCAGGTGATATAATGAACATAGAATTTCATTTTGCAAAAGTCAATCAGACATCTGGTGGCTGGTAAGTTACATCCCTTGTGACTTTATACCTATCAAATTAAACCAGATTTAAAGCTTTTTTGGGCAAGCCACCAAAGATGTGATTGTAGTCACACAATTTTGTCATTAACTGATCCAATGTCTTTTGATTGCTCAACACAATTGCTAGCATCACATATTGTACCTTCTCAAAATTCAAATCTGATCCAATCAAATCAATTTTCTGTCTGAAGGTTTTGAACTATGGTTACTTTATCTGTAGACATTAGATTTAATTTTATCTATAGATGGCTCTGATTTACTCTTGCTTTGGGTTGCCATCTGGACATTTTAATCTCCACCCAAAAATCTTTGAGCAGCATAATCTCTTGTATTTTAAGGTGTTGCTTACTCTCTGATCCACCAAAGCATGCTCTGAAAGTGTTCTAATGGGACAAATCGTGAGCACTGACATTAAAAAAAAAACCCAAGTTCTTTCATGAAAAACGCGGGCTTATTGTGTTCAATAATATTTCTTATTTCAGAAAAGTAAACATCCATACACCAAACTCTTTAGGTCAAATTTCACTGCATTAATATGTATTTATTTTATGTGTGTCTAAGGGTATATATGTTTACCATGTGTGTGCAGTGTCTATGGATATCAGGAGAGGACATCGGACCCACTGGAATTGGAGAAACAAAAGGTTGTGAGCAGCCATGTGAGTGCAGGGTACCAAACCAAAAGCTTCTGCAAGAGCATCCAGTGTTCTTTATTTCCGAGCCATCTTTGTAGGCCCTGGTACATATTAATATGCCACATATGTTTTCTATTAATTGAAAATTAGTGACACATTTTTCACTTAAGCCTCTAAAATAATTGTTTTCAATCCATTTCTGAAGAATTGGATTTAATCCATTTTATGATTTCAGAGAAAGAGATAATTTTATTCTGAAAGGATTTTAGTTTATGGATATAATTCATTAGAATGGACCCTTTTTTCTTAATAGTAAGATGTATTATTATTTAATATCTATAGAATCCTCAGAGTTGAGTCAGTCTATAGACTGAAGAAAGTGGTTCAAATATATCTTGAAGAACACGGGTTCTTTTATTTCTTTTGGTGTTTACAATATCACAGATGATCACAATCATCAGAACATAACAGGGGATTCAGATCAACAATGTAAATGGGATTATTTTTAAACCTTATCAGAATATTAATTCCTTCAGAGTTTGAAATCAACCAGATAATGCCTACATTTACATCCCTGAATAAATATCACAAAGATTAAGGGGGGAAAAGGAGAAGACAGCATTCAGGTTGATGGTGGAGGAAAAGGTTTATTTCAAATTGCACTTGCAAGTCCATCATTGAAGATGGGCCAGGAAGAAAATGAAGGAAGGACCCTGAATGCAAGAATTAAAGCAGAGGCCAGGCAGGAGCACTGCTTCCTGGACTGCTTGTCAGGGCTTACTCAGCCTGCTATCTTATACCTATGAAAAACACTTGCCCAGGTTAGGCACTGCTCTCACTTATCTGGGTTTTCTTACGTTAATTGTTAAATGAGAAAATGTCCTAACAACTTGCATACAGGCTATTTTATGCAAGCATTTTCTCAATTTTAGGATTTCCTCTTCTCAGTTAGACCTGTGTTTGTGCCAAGATGACAAAAATAAACCAGCACAAAGTAAGAGGACTTTGGTTGAAAAGAAATGTCTAGGGAAACACAAAGATGATAAAAATGAATTATAAACTCAACACGTTATACTATTTACCACTTGAGGTGGAATTTTATCACCATCAGGACAGTTACACCCTTATTTATACTTTCCTTAAAAACTGCTTCTACCAACAGTAAGAATTGAATAAGATATTTTTCACTATTGCTGAGTTTGAATGCGAAATGCCCACCATAGGCTCCTGTTTGAATGCTTGGTTCTCAACTACTGGTGTCACTTGGGAAGACTATAGCACATTTAAGCCCTACAGAATCAAAGGAGGAAGTGGGTCACTGGGGGTCAGCCATGAGACTATAATACGGTATCTCTACTTTCTATTCTCTGCTTCCTGTGCTTGGATACAATATGGGCAGCCAGGTTCCTTCTCCTGCCACATGCTTTCCCTGCCTCCAGCCTGGTCTATCTCCTTATGATGGACTATAGCCTTCTGGAACTGTAAATCTAAGTAATCTCTTCCCTCTTAAATTGCCTTTTTCAGGGCATATTATTATAACGACAGGGAACAGCTATGACAGTTATTGCTGTTACCATCAGTGATGATTCTAAAACTAAGTAGAAAAAGTCTGTGTTACCTGCATGGGTTGCTCCTGACTCAGGCAGGCCCCATCATCTGGCTCCATTCTTTCCTCATTTCTCTTTTAGCTTAGGAATTTCACTCAGTTTTCTGACAACATTTTTCTGGTGAAGAATTCTTTTGTTTTTGTTTTTGTTTTTTTCTGTATATGAGCAGGACTTCATTTCACCTTGGTTTCTGAAGAACATTTTGCTGAAAGGATATGCTGTGTTGACAATTCTTTTCTTTTATCACTTGAAAAATTGTATGTCACTTCCCTCTGGACCACAGAGTGTCTAATGAGAAGGCAGCTGTCACTTGAATTGTTCAGATGTAGTGATAGGTATGGAATATTGTCTTGCTGGCTGCTTTTAGGGAATTGTTTTCTTCATTTTCAACAGTTGTCTCTGGACAGAAATTTATCTGATTATATCTATTTGGGTTGACTCTAAGTTTGTTGTGGTTTTGGTCACATTTGGGAATTGATCCATTTCTTTATAAGTGTTTTCTATTCTTTCTATGTTTTTCTGTTCTTTATAAAATTTCTTTATAAAGATTCAGAGTGTGTGTGTGTGTGTGTGTGTGTGTGTGTGTGTGTGTGTGTGTGTGGTGTATGTGTGTATAAGAGAGAGAGAGAGAGAGAGAGAGAGAGAGATACATGCATATGTGGGCCCCAAAAGAAGGCTAAAATATATAAGGAACCCTAGAAATTATATACCAAAAAACCCAAATAACCCAATTAAAATTGGGTTAATGGGAGAGGGTTGTACCACATTTTTAATTGTTTTTTATATTTTTGGCTTATTGGTTCTTGAGTTCTTTATTTATTTTAGCCTTCTTTTGAATGGAGGGTTGAAGACCTTTTCCTATCAGTAGGCTGCTGTTTTATCCTACTTACAGTGTCCTTTGCCTTGCAGAAGCCTTTCCAGTTTACTGTGGGTCTTGCTACCTGTGCTGTAGGTATTCTTTTCATGATTTGTCTACTGTGCCAACGAGTTCAAGGTTAATCCCACTTTCTTTTCTAATAGACTTAGTGTATCTGGTTTTATGTCGAGGTCTTCGATCCACTTGGATTTAAGTTATGTACAGGTGATAAATACAGATCTATTTTTACTTTTATACATGCAATGCAGACATCCAGTTAGACCAGCAACATTTATTGAAGATGCTTTCTTTTTACATTGTATGGTTTTGCCTTCTTTGCCACAAATCAGGTGGCTGTAGGTATACTGTTTTATTTCTGTGTCTTTGATTTGACTTCATTGATCAACCTGTCTGTTTTTATGCCAGTATCATGAAGTTTTTATTTCTATTGCTCTATAGTACATCTTGAATTTAAGGATAGTGATACCTCCAAAAGTTTGTTTATTACACAGAATAATTTTAGCTATCCTGGGTCTTTTTTTTTCCATATGAAGTTGATGGATGCACTTTAAATGTCTGTAAAGAATTGTATTGAGATTGATGTGGTTTAAATTGAATCTGTAGATTGCTTCTGGTAAGATGGCCATTTTTACCTTCTTAATGCTACTAATTCATGAGCACAGGAGATTTTTCCATATTCTAATATCTCTTCAATTTTATCTTCAAATACTTAAAGATTTTGTCATACATTTTCACATGCTTGGTCAAAGTTATACCAAAGTTATATTATATTATTTGTGGCTATTATGAAGGGTGTTGTTTCCCTAATTTCTTTTGTAACCCACTTGTTGCTTGTATAAAAGAAGGATGCTAAGTTTTGTATTAATTTTTATCCAGGCATTTTCCTGAAGATGTTTATCTGATGTCGGAGTTTTCTGGTAGAGTTTTTGGAGTCACTTATGTATACTATCATATTTTATGTATACTATGTATAGTATTCACTTATGTATAGTATTATCTATGAATATCATTGCTTTGACTTCTTGCCTTCCAGTTTGTATCCCATTAATCTCCTTTAGTTGTCTAATTGCTTTAGCTAGGACATCAAATACTATATTGAATAAATATTGAGAGGACTGCCTTGTCCCTGTTTTTTTATTTTTTATTATGATTTTTACCTTTACATATACATTTATATTACCACACATATATAAAGTAAGCCATGAAAACTTAAGAATTATACAAATGTTATATTCATAGTGTTTTGCCTATTTGTATTCTCAACCTTAAAGAAAACATCTTTCTTATCTTGGTGAGTCTACAATTCTGAATGGAAATCAATATCTATCATATTTCATCTCTTTCACCTAAAACTATCTACCTAGACCTAAAAACATCTTAACCTCTAAAAAACTAAGCTTAATTGTAAAACTAAACTATCTGGTTTTCAATCCTGTCAGAGACTAGAGAAGGGATAAAATTAACTATCTGAGTAAATAGAAAGAACAAGTTAGTACCTTCCAAAATGAGAAAATGACAGAGATAGTTCACCATCATGATGGAACATCATTTTCAGCCTTATGGCCCAATACATCTGTCAGACATATATCTGAAGTAAGAACTACTGAGGACTCGCTTACCCTGTCTTGGCAGAGTTTGGCCGTCGACTCAGCCTGTATCCAAGCTTGCCCACTTTTAGGCAGAATTCAATCTGTGTACAGAAATAAGAACATTTTGCCCAGTGGCTGGTTTGCCATACTGGAAGTCATCTCCATGAGGCAGTACTTTGATGTTCATCATATTCTTTTGAGGTAGGCTGAATGTTGGTAGAACATAATCTGTCTTATTGTCAAAGAACATTTAAAATAATAATAAAAAAACATCTTAAATGCCATGTTCTGTAGACCTCTGAGGCTTTTGAAGACCCTATCTCACTATTTTATCCTATCTATCTATTGAATCTATCTGTTAAACCTAGGATATATATTTTTGTGATAAAATAGATTAGTAATTGACAAGACTATGAATTTTAAACTAACAATTTACTTGCATAACTTACCCTAAACAGCCTGAAAGAGTACTTTCAAAGTATTGGAAGTAAACCTTGTATTATTGTATTATAATTAAGTTGTATGGGTACAGTAATTCATGTTAGAGTGTGTATATATATATATATATATATATATATATATATATATATATATTATGAATAATTATCTTGAATTTGAAATCTATACCAAATATAAAAATTGAACTTATTTTGCACCAATATACAAAACTCTAAAACACTGAATTAAAAATAACTTTGTTTGTAAGTAGCAATTAAGGTCTTAAGTTGAGGAGTAAGTTCATAATCTACTTTTTGTCCTGTCATCCCTATATATTTCTATATTCCCCTTTCTTTCCTTTCAAACCCTATCTCCATACCTAAGGTAGAAATAAAAAGGAAAAGAGAGACAACCATAAGTCTAACCTCGTTTTCTCTCTGAATAAGACCAATAATAACTTATAACCAATTACCAATGAAAATAAAATTCCATAACCCATAAAAACAACCAAACCCTACCCAATGCCCCTTAAGCAAAATGACACATTATTCTCTTTTTAAGGCTTCTTCTGGCTAATTTGGAACAAATAATACCTTTGTAGGGGCCCAAATACAGTTGGCAAAATGGTTAAGGAAGCTCAGAATGGCATTTGTGGTCCAGTTTCTAAACGTTGAGAAATTCCAGGATTAATAGATGTCCCATACGGGACAGTCTGAAATGCTAGACCAATTGGGATCAGAAGCTTTTTTTGAAGCTGCTCTGTTCTGATGGGTAACAGCAACTGAGGTGCCTCAGGAGGGAACATGAAGGATGCAGGATGTCAGTATCCAGCATGCTGAGAGGAATGAATCCTGTCAGGTCTGATCCAGTGTCAGTGTCTGCTTCTTTTGTTCTGAAAACATACAATTTCTCACAAGCCTTAGGCAGTCCTATAACTACAAATATATAATGTGTGCTGATGCACAGAACAATTAAGGCTGGTTCTCTGCTCTTTGTAAGAGCAGAAGAATGACATCAGTAAATCTTCATTCATGTCATATGAAGAATGGTGTCTAAAAATAATTCATAGAGATTCTGTAACCAACAAGAAGCACTGTCTATGCGTAGACATTCCTGTCTCTGCCATTCTCAGAGCTACTCCCATGTAGTGGGATTAACAATATAAGTTGCCTACAGGTTTAGAAGTTTAAATTTATTTAAGTATAGACTTACTTGAGCTAGGAGTCTTTCTTTCATCTTGGTCGGTTTCATTTTGAACTTTTTCTCCTAAATGCATATTGATTTTTTTAAATGTCTCTTTGGTTTTATTTTTAAAATTGTTATTAATTCTCTGAGAACTTCATACAATGTTTCTTGGTCATATTGACCCCAATTTCTCCTAAAAATTTCTTCCAGATCCACCCCACCCTTTTTTAAAAAAATATATTTTATTGATTTATTCATATTATATCTCAATTGTTATCCCATCCCTTGTATCCTCCCATTCCTCCCTCCTTCCCATTTTCCCCTTACTCTCCTCCCCTATGACTGTTACTGATGGGGACCACCTCCTCCTGTATATGCTCATAGGGTATCAAATCTCTTCTTGGTAGCCTGCTATCCTTTCTCTGAGTGCCACCAGGTCTCCCAATCCAGGGCATGTGGTTGAATATGGAGCACCAGAGTTCATGTAAAAGTCAGACCCTATTCTCTACTCAGCTGTGAAAAATGTCCTGTCCATTGGGTAGTTCTGGGTAGAGGTTCAAAGTTTACTGCATGTATTGTCCTTAGCTGGTGCCATAGTTTGAACAGGACCCCTGAGCCCAGATCTGCCCGTCATTATGTTCTTCTTGTAAGTTTCTAAAGATCAAAAATTCAAGTGACACACATGCTGGCGAGGATGTGGAGAGAGAGGAACACTCCTTCATTGCTGGTGGGAATGTAAACTAGTACAGCCACTTTGGAAACCTATCTGGAGCTATATCAGAAAATTGGGAATAGGGCATATTTCATTTATTATAAGCTGTTCACATTACTTCTGGACTGCCATCCCTTTCCTCTTAGCCTCCCATTCCCACCCTCACTTCTTCCTCTGCCCATTTCCCTCCCCCAGATCTACAATAGGGGCCCCTTCCACCCTAAATGTGGAAATGATTTAAGTTCCTCTCAATTTAATTTGCTGTTGTCTAAAGGCTTGCTGCATATTGTCTTTATTATGTTTAGGTATGCATCTTGTATCCTATATTTGTCCAAGATTTGTATCATGAAGGAGTATTACATTTGTCAAAGGCATTTTTGGCATCCAATGAGATGATCATAAGTTTATTTTCTTTTAATTTGTTTATACGGTAGATTACACTGGTGGCTTCTCATATACTGAACCACTCCTACGTCACTATGATGAAGCCTACTTGATCATGATGGGTGATGTTTTACGATATGTTCTTAGATTCTGTTTGTGAGTATTTTTGTGTCAATATTCAGGAGGGACATTGGTCTGACAATCTTTCTTACTTGGGTTTTTGTGTGGTTTAGGTATCAGGGTGACTGTGGCCTCATAGGATGAGTTTGGCAATATTTTTTCTGTTTCTATTCCGTAGAATAGTTAAAGACATATTGGTGTTAGCTCTTTGTTGAAACTCTGTTAGAATTCTGAGCTGAAACCACCTGCTTCAAAACTTTGTTTTTTGGCTACGATAATTTTAATGACTCTTTCTATTTCCTTGGAGGCTATAAGTCTATTTACATTGTTTACCCAATCTTGATTTAAAGTCAGTAAGTGGTATCTATGAAGAAAATCATCCATTTCCTTTAGATTTTTGAATTTTAAAGTAAGATCTAATGTTTCTTTGGATTTCCTCAGTGTACCCCTTTTCATTTTTGATTTTGTTAATTTGCATAGTGTCTCTTCTTTTTCTTTAGTTTGGCTATTGGCATGTCTGTCTTGTTGATTTTCTCAAAGAACCAGCTCTTGGTTTTATGACCCTCTGTATTCTTCTCTTTGTTTATAATTTATTGATTTCATCCCTGAGTTTGATTATTTCTTACCATATACTCCTCTTTGGCATTTTGCTTCATTTTCTTCTAGAGCTATGAGGCGTGCTTTTATATTGCTAGTATGGGATCTCTCCAATTTCTTCATGAAGACATTTAGCTCTATGAAATTTCCTCTAAGCACTGCTCTCCCTTTGTCCCACAAGTTTGGGTCTGTTGCAAATTAATTTTCATTGAATTCAGGGAAGTTTTTATTTGTTTCTTTATTTCTTCCATGACCCAGTGTTAATTTAGTAGAATTTTTCACTTTCTACAAAGTTGTTGGTATTCTCTTGTTTTTGTGTTGGTGAAGTCCAGTTTTAATCCATGGTGGTTCAATAAAATACAAGGTATTATTTTAATTTTCTTATATCTGTAGATGTTTGCCTTGTGAACAACTATGTCATCATTTTTCAGTAAGTTTCCATGAGTTGCTGAGAAAGAGGTATATTGTTTTGTTTTGGATGGAATATTCTGTAGATATCAGTTAGGACCATTTGATTTATAACTATCATTAGTTTAAATAGTTATCTGTTTATTTCTTTTTTGAAGATCTGTCCATTGGTGAGAGAGCAGTATTGAAGTCTGCTACTATTATTATGTGAGATTTGATATGTGATTTAATCTTTTACAAGTGTGGATGACTTTATATTTGGTGCATATGTGTTCAAAATTGAGATGTCATCTATGTGGATTTCTTCCTTTGATGAGTATAAAATGTCTTTCTACATCTCTTTTGATTAATTTTGGATGAAATCTATTGAGTGTAATAGTGGCTACTTCAGCTTGCTTCTTTGCTCTATTTGTTTGGAAAACCTTTTTCCAGCCATTTACTTTGAAGTAATGTCTATCTTTTTTGCTGAGATGTGTTTCTTGTGTGAAGCAGAGTGATGTACTCTGTTTTCACATCCACTCTGTTAGCCAGTGTGTTTTCGTTGTGTAATTGAGTCCATTGATATTGAGAGAGATTAATGACTAATAATTGTTAATTCCTTTAATTTTGTGGTTTTAGTGTGTATCTGTGTGTTTGTGTGTCTTTTCTTTTTTTCTAATGTGAAATTATTTTTTCCTTTGTTTTCTTGGATGTAGTTAACCTCTTTGGATTGAGTTTTTCTTCTACTATTTTCTGTAGGGCTGTATTTGTGGATACATGTTGTTTAACATTTTTCTTGTAATATATTGTTTTCTTCACCTATAGAGGTTGAGAGTTTTGCTGAGAATAGCAGTATAGGTTGGCATCTGTGGTGTCTTAGAGGCTGCAAAACATCTAGGCAGATATTTCTAGTTTTTAGAGTCTATTTTGAGAAGTTAAATGTAATTCTGGGGCACAAAATGCATAGCCAGCATAGATGAGTAGAATTCGGACCCTTCACCCCATAGTTGACATCCCAAGAAGTCCTGTGAGGAGGGCAGCAAAATTCAGCATAGGGCCTACACAATCTCCTTCCTTCCTGTCTGATTCACCTGGAGCACAATCAGCAGAGACAAAAGGTTAACTTGAAAATGGAATAAATATTTTGTTTTATACTATTTTATACAGTAGTAGTTTAAAATTTTTAAATGTCTCCATAAATAGTGAATAAAGCTGCTACTGATATAATGTATCTTTGATTCTGAAAATATTCAGCAGGTGAGAGTAATTGCTGTCAAGCTGGATATCCTTAATTCCTTCTCTAAGACTCAGAAAATGGAAGGAGAGAACTGACTCCTACAGCTTGTCTTATGGAACACATATCCACAAAGTAAATAAATGTAGTAAAAAGGTAAATATTAATAATAATAACATGCTTTACATTATTTAATTAATTCAGAGAAACATAGTATTTATAAACACTTGTAGAATTCAAAAGAATCTTAATATTATAATCTATTTAGGAAATTATATAATATTTAGAAAAAAAGATTTTCTTGGTGACTACTGGGACATTTCAAGTGACTCTACACATGTATGAAATATTCTAGAGACTGGAATTTCTTATACCACTTGCATTTCCTTAAGGTTATTTTAAGTTGAATCATTTTGTCTTTATACTGTATATAAAGAAACAAAATTAATTATAATGTATATACATTTTCCCTAAAAGGAGTGTTTCCAATCATGCGTACTAAGGAAAAAATTAATCATTTTTAAATTAGTTTATTAACAATGCAGAAAAGAAATTCTTGCACTGCTTGCTGGTAAAATTAAAATTTTATAATTTCTTGGCTCATTGTGAATACTTTAATCCATATATTACAGTCAATTTGTCCAAATTACATTTTCAAGATGGAAAACAGACTTCTTATTTTTGTATAATAGTTTTATACATTAAAATGACATTGAAAATGACTAGAATGAAATTTGAACATATTTTCCTATGTATGTGTATATATACCTACATGTACAGAAGCATCAAAAACTATAATATAAAAATATCAAGCTTTTAAAAATTGCTACTAGCAAGTTTCAATACTTTTGTAGGAGATTAAGTAAGTAGTACATTTGATTCAATAACAATTCCAAAGCATGACACACTTGGGGATGGTGCCGTCTCTTTTTAACCCATAATAGTAGCCACATTTTACTCTATAATAAACTCTACCTGTTTATAAATTTGATTCTATGGAGGAAATCCTAAGGATAGAGAAGTTCAGAAGTAAAAGTGAGATTCTAATGACAGCAATGCTATTAGAATAGGAGTGGGTTCTGGAAAGCACATATTTGGTCAAAAGTTAGAAATAGAAGCACCATTCAGGAGGCTGACAGTTATTGACACAGTTGTGATGGCTTTGAAACAATTGCCGTGGTAGCTTCTGTTTGTATTCTTTGAACAGCTGCATGGACACAAGAAACAGGTAGGCTTCCTGGGCTGACTTCTCATTTTTATACAAGGTTTGGTCATTATTCATTTGAATGTGTATTATTCTACTATGAATTCAAAACAAAATAAATGAATGGGTTTTCAGGCCATAGCAATACATTTTTGAGTGATAATAAAGAATGAATTGAAAGTATGAAGTACCCTATGACTGTTCCTATTACCTCCACCTGTATATGCTCATAGGGTATCAAGTTTCTTCTTGGTAACCTGCTGTCCTTCCTCTGAGTACCACCTGGTCTCCCCATACAGAGGACATGGTCAAATGTGAGGCAACAGAGTACGTGAGAAAGTCTTATCTCACTCTCCATTCAACTGTGGAGAATGTTCTGACCATTGGCTAGATCAGGGTAGGGGTTTAAAGTTTACCACCTGTATTGTCCTTCCTGTTGCCTTAGTTTGAGCGGGACCATGGGCCCAAATCTGCCTATCATAATGTTCTCTGTTATATGGTGGATTACATTGATGGATTTCCGTATATTAAACCATTTCTGCATGCCTGGAACGAAGCCTACTTGGTCATGATGAATGATATCTTTGATGTGCTCTTGTATTCGTTTTGCAAGTATTTTATTTAGTATTTTTGCATCGATGTTCATCAGAGAAATTGGTCTGAAATTCTCTTTCTTTGTTGAGTCTTTGTGAGGTTTACGTATCAATGAGACTATGGCCTCATAGAATGAATTTGGTAATGTTCCATCCCTTTCTATCTTTTGGAATAGCTTGAAGAGTATCGGTATTAGCTCGCCCTTGAAGGTCTGGTAGAATTCTGCACTGAAACCATCTGGCCCTGGGCTTTTTTTGGTTGGGAGACTATCAATGATTACTTCAATTTCTGTAGGGGAATTGGGACTATTTAGCTTGTTTATCTGTTCTTCATTCAACTTTGGCAACTGAAATTGATCAAGAAAATCGTCCAAATCCCTTAGATTTTCAAATTTTGTGGCATATATGCCTTCAAAGTAGGATCTTATGATTCTTTGTATTTCATCAGTGTCTGTTGTTATATCTCCCTTTTCATTTCTGATTTTGTTGATTTCAATATTGTCTCTCTGCCTTTTAGTTAGTTTGGCTAATGGTCTCTCTATCTTGTTGATTTTCTCAAAGAACCAGCTCTTGGTATTGTTGATTCTTTGGACTGTTTTCTTAGTTTCTAATTTCTTAATTTCAGCCCTGAGTTTGATTATTTCCAGTCGTCTGCTCCTTTTGGGTGTTTCTGCTTCTTTTTTTTTCTAGGGCTTCCAGTTGTGTCGTTAAGATGCTTATGTGCGATGTTTCCAATTTATTTTTAAAGGCACTTAGTGCTATGAATTTTCCTCTGACCTCTGCTTTCAATGTATCCCACAAATTTGGGTATGTTGTTCCTTCATTTTCACTGAATTTCAGAAACTCCTTGATTTCTTTCTTTCTTTCTTTCTTCCCTGACCCAGGTGTCATTTAGCAGAGAGTTGTTTAGTTCCCACGTATGTGTAGGCTTTTTGTTATTTCTGTTGTTGTTGAATTACAGCCTAAGAGCATAGTGATCTGATAGGACACAAGTATCATTTTAATCCTCTCGTATCTGTTGAGGCATTCTTTGTGAACTACAATGTGATCAATTTTGGAGAATGTTCCATGGGGTGCAGAGAAGAAGGTATATTCTTTCTTGTTTGGGTGAAAGGTTCCATAGATATCTCTTAGATCCATTTGAACCATGGCATTGGTTAATGATGTTATTTCTCGGCTTAGTTTCTGTTTCAATGACTTATCCTTCAGTGAGAGTGGGGTGTTGAAGTTTCCCACTATTATTGTTTGGGGATCGATGTGTGGTTTAAGCCTTTTTAGCAGATCTTTTACAAATGTGAGTGCCCTTGTATTGGGTGCATAGATGTTCAGAATTGTGATGTCATCTTGGTTGACTTTACCTTTGATGAGTATGCAGTGTCCTTCCTCATCCCTTTTGATTAATTTTGGTTGAAAGTCTGTTTTGTTCGATATTAAAATGGCTACACCTGCTTGCTTCTTGTGACCATTTGCTTGGAATATTTTTTTCCAACCTTTTACCCTGAGGTAATGCCTATCATTATGGGTGAGATGTGTTTCTTGAATGCAGAAGAATGTTGGGTTTTGTTTATGTGCCCATTCAGTTAGTCTGTGTCTTTTTATTGGAGAATTGAGGCCATTGATGTTGAGAGATATTAATGACCAGTGACTGTTAAGAGTCTTAATTTTGATGTTGTTTCCAGTCGAGCATTTGTGTAGTTGTGTTTTTGCCACGGTATAGTTATCTATTTCCTGAGTAGTTTTGATTGTAGCTTGGGATGGAGTTTTCCTTCTAGTACCTTCTGTGAAGCTGAATTTGTGGATAGGTACTGTTTGAATTTGTTTTTGTCATGAAATATTTTGTTTTCTCCATCAATAGTTATTGATAGTTTTGCTGGGTAAAGTAGTCTGGCCTGGCATCTGTGGTCTCTTAGGGTTTGCAGGATCTCTGTCCAGGCCCTTCTGGCTTTGATGGTCTCTGCTAAGAAGTCAGTTGTAATTCTGATAGGTTTGCCATTAAATGTTATTTAGCCCTTTTCCCTTGCAGCTTTTAATATTTTCTTTATTCTATATGTTTTGTGTTTTGATTATTATGTGATGGGCAGTTTTTCTTTTTTGGTCAATTCTATTTGGTGTTCTGTATGCCTCTTGTATGTTTATAGGCATCTCTTTCTTTAGATTGGGGAAATTTTCTTCTATGATTTTGTTGAGAATAGTTTCTGGGCCTTGGAGTCTGATATCTTCTCATTCAATGTATATTATCCTCAGATTTCTTCTTTTCATGGTGTCTTTGATTTCTTGGATGTTTTGTGTTAGGAGTTTTCCAGATTTGGCATTTTCTTTAATGGTTACCTCAAGATCTGTGATGGTATCTTCTAGTCCTGAGATTTGTTCTTCCATCTCTTGGATTCTGTTAGAAAAGCTCACCGCTGTGAGCTTTTTCTCTGAGGTCTCACGTTCTCATTTTTCTTCTGTCTGTGTGTTTATCATTGAATCCATTTTCATCTTCATATCTTGAACAGATTTTTTGATTTCTTTCATCTGATTTTTTGTATATTCCTGAGTTTCTTTCATTGTCGCTTTATAGGTCTTCAGAGCTTGAACCATTTTATTTCTTTCTTTCATCTGGTTGTTTGCATTTTCCTGAATTTTTCCAGTTCCACTATATGTGCTTCTTTTATGTCTCTCACCTGTTTGGCTGCATCTTCCTGCATTTGATTACGAATTTTATTTGTTTCCTCCATTATCATCCTCATTACCAAAGATTTGAGGTCATTATCTTGTATTTCCATTGTATTTGAGTTCTCTGGGCTGTTTTCTTTGGGATGGCTTGAAACTGGAGACACCATGTTGTTTTGGTTTTTTTTTTTTTTTTTGCATATGCCTTTATGCTGTCCTTTAGACATCTTGCTGTCTTTGTTCATTTTGAGTAGCTTCCCGAGTTGGATGGAGGGAGTCTGATGATAGATTCACTTGTTTTCTCATGATTTCCGTAGGCTGGAAGCTCTGATGCTTCACTGGTGTGGATAGCAGGAGGTTAGCTCTGTCATTTTGGGCTCTCACAGTCAGTGATCTTCAGCTCCCCTGTGCTGTGGGTCCTGCAATCGTTCTGGGCCTCTGAATGAGCATTGGGTCAGGCCAAGGTATCCACAGCCTTCTGGGTCCCCTGCCAAGTTCAGCCAGGGATACTGGGCCAGAACCACGTGTCGAGCTCAGCTAGATTCTAAGGACCCGAACCGTCTGCTGAGCCAAGCTAGGGATTCTGGGCCCAAAATGCACACAGGGTCCAGCCAGAATTTTAGGGCTGGGACTGCGCACCAAGCTCAGCTAGGGGCTTTTGGCCCAAAGTGCATGCTGTGGTCACTTATAGACTCAGGGCCCAAACTGTCCACCAAGCTCAGCCAGGAATTCTGGATTCAAACTGCACACTGTGTCCAACCAGAGTCTTAGAGCCAGGACTGTGCCAAAATCTCAGGTAGAGTCTCTGGGCCCAATCTGTCTGCCAAGCACAGTTAGGGACTCTGGCCCCAAACTGCACACCGAGCTCCACCTGAGTCTCTGGGGCAGAATTGTGCACCGAGCTCAGCCAGGGACCCTGGACCCACACTGCGCACTAAATTTAGCCTGGGACTCTGGGCCTAAACTGCGTGTGGATTCCAGCCACAGCCTTAGGGCTGCTGAGCCTGTGCACAAAGCCCAGCTAAAGTCTCTGAGCCCAAACTGCCTGGCAAGTCCAGCTAGGTACTCTGGGCAGAATCTGCGTGCTGACCTCAGCCTGCATCAGGGCCCCAGAACTGCCCGCTGAGCTGAGCTAGTATCTCAGGCAGAACTGCTCACTGAGCTAGCACCTCAGGTGGAACTGAGCGCTCTGCCCAGCCTGTGTCACCGCAGGAGAACTGCAGCTGCATTGAGCTAGTGCCTTTGGTGGAACTAAGCCCTCTGCCTAGCCTGCATCACAGCAGGAGAACTGCGGCTGTGCTGAGGTGGTGCCTCCGGTGGACTGAGCACTTCGCCCAGCCTGGGACACAGCAGGAGAACTGCGGCTGCACTGAGCTGGTGCCTAAGGTGGAACTGAGTGCTCTGCCCAGCCTGCATCATAGCAGGGGAGCTGTGGCTGCACTGAGCTAGTGCCTTGGGCAAAATTGCTTGCTGAACTGAGCCAGCATCTCCACAGCACTATGCACTGAGCTAAACCCGGGACTCTGGGGCTGAACTGTCCGCCGAGTCCAGTTTGGGTCTCAAGGCACCACGTGATCCAAATCCTGTCCAGAGTTCCCTCTCCCGCAGCAACTCCCACCGGCCACCACACCAATCCCCTCCACCGGAAGGCTCTGATCTGCAAACCTCAGCGGCTGCCGCCGCTGGTGCCACTAGTGCCGCTGCTGGTGCCTTTGCCACTTCTGCTCAGATTGGAGAAAATCCTCACTCCTCCCATGTGCAGGGCACGCAGGTCCTCCACACCCTGGTCCCTCCGAACTGTGGAGCACTCCTGATGCTGTGGTGTGGGGACCTTGGTGTTCCTGGCTGAGAATTCTGTGCAATTCCCTGAATTGTTCACTGGATCTTCCAAACGGGGTCCACACTGCTCGCCGCCATCTTGGATCTCCCTACATTAAGAATTTTAGATGCACCAAGATAGGGAAGATGTTTTCTTCAAAGCTGTCAAATACAAATAACCAAACAATAAGAATGTAGCATATATATATAATTACTGATTGTATCATAGTTCTTCTTGCTATAGGCAATTTATGTGTGTGTGTGTGTGTGTGTGTGTGTGTGTGTGTGTGTGTGTGTCTGTAATAATATAAATGTATCTGTAAAAATAAAACATATTTAATTAAAAAATAAAAGAGAAGAAATGCACACAACAAGATCCAGTGCAAACATAAAGTGCTAGCAAAAGAAGTGTCCTTCAAATAGATTCTGTTCTCTCTTATTCTAATTAGAAACTAATTATTTTATAGCCATGTTTAATATCAACACTGCATGTCAGTGAGATGGCTATAAGAAGCACTGGGAAATGGGCACACCAAATCCTCTTATATAGCTATATCACAAATTCTAAAACTCTTGAGCAAGTTTCTTGTGCCTAATGATTAATTTGGGGGGAAAAAAAGCATCTTTTCTTAAGTGTAGAATAGATAAATCTATAAATATTTAGTCTTCCAAAGTTTGTTTAAATGAGAACAATTCCTTTTATAGTCTCTGCTTTTAGAATGAAACCACACATAAGCACAGATCAGTTAACATGAGAAGAGTAAACCATATTTTCACCTGTATCTTTCCTTTAAGGCTGACATTGAGAACTCTGATCAACAAATCATAACTTGCTGTTAAAATTTTATAATTCTTGTGGGAAATGATAAAATGTATTATTTCTTAATGAATCCGTTTTTTCAAATATTCAGACAGATGGTTGTTTAATTGTTAATAGCTATTCAACAACTAAATGACTGCAGGGTCCAACAGTGAAGTGCAAATAATTTGATCCTCAAACTCAACAAATGAGGAGTGAAATATAGCATTCTTCTGTATTGCCTTATATTCACTTTTTTTATTTTGTGGTAATTTATAATATAGCTAATGTCTAACATACCAGAAACCAAATTTGTACACAAACAGGTAAATGCATGTCATATGAATACTGATTGAATATATTTGGGTCCTAATATATACCATTATGCACAGTATTCAAAATAAATGTTATTAAGTAACTTTTATCTAAAGAAAACAACCAAACCAATGTGTGCATTTATATTTTTCTATTTAATTTTAAAAAAATATGCCTCAAAGTGTATAGAATAGTCTCTTAAATAATGGTATGTTAAAATATAAAACTTAAATATTTTAATTTTTGTATTTTTATTTATCCTTTTTTTTTTGTCTCTCAAGACAAGATTTCAATGTGTAGCCTTGGCTGTCTTGGAGTAGCTTTGTAGACCAGGCTGGACTCAAAGTCACAACAACCCCCCTGCCTCTGTCTCCTAAGCACTGGGATTAAAGATGTGTACCACCATGCCCTGAGCAACTTAATTTTTTAAAAATGGTTAAATATTTTACTTTGATGGAAAAATAAACTATAAGTATGAAACCAATATGTAAATATATAGATTTACTAACTAAAACTGCAGAAAAAGTTTTGTGCTATTGTTTATAGTGTGAAATAACTCTTTCATTGTATTGATACCAAATGAGGAACTATAAAGTTGGGCAGAGGCCTCCCAAGTGAGTCTCCAGGACAATTGTGTGAGGGAAGAGTGATATACATTTGCTTCAAGTAGGACAGTAAAAATTGAGATGTAGCTGGGGCATAGAACATGATCCTTGCATGAACAACTCCATGAGTTCAATCTCCAGAAAAAGGAAGTGAAGGGAAAGGGAGTTAGCATCCTACATCTTTGCCTTGGAAAGCTTTCTGAGACCCAAATCCCAAAGCCTTGTCACCTGTAGCATCACTGCACAGGACTGCACTCAGGTAGTCAGGCAAATGAGGAGTTACCATGTCTGATGACTAAAAGATGATGGCCAGGACCTTCTCTGAATGGGGAGATAGATTCCTGTTAGAGAAATGTCCTCTTTTTATGGTTCTGGGACTACCCAGAAGAAGCAGCAAGCAGAAGCCATACTGAAATAGTCTGCTAGTTCTGGAGATCATGACTAGGGAAACACTTTTTTATTGATTTAAACAAATCAAATTTGACTCACCAAATTGAGTTGTAGGGATTTTATGTGTATTGAACAAGGAAGATAGAATAGTCACACAGTGTGTTGTCTGTGTAGTTATAACAATTCTTTTATGTCAGACTGTGTCCTATCCCATATCTGAAAATTTCATATGATTTTAAATATAAAAACACAGTCCTGTTTAGTAATTTATATATAGTGATCTTGTCTTCTACTGATGCATAGTAAAGTACCACAAATAATTATCTTATAAAACAATAGTGACAGATCTGGTGGGTTGGGCCTACATTCCAGCTACTCTTAGAGGCAAGGATTATAACCAGAGCCTGTGAAGGCTACAAAGTGAATTAATGCCAATCTGAGTGAGGAATAAAAACATATCAGAAATTTTTTGAAAATATTTAAGGCAGACCTATAATATAACTCAGTGGCAGAATGATTATATAGCAAATGTAAGGTCTTAAATTCAATGATATATATTAAAAATAAAAATGTCATTACCAATTTCCTTTATTACCTTCTCTTCCTCTTACACCTCCAATGTCCAACCTCAACCCCTTCCTACATCTTTACCTCTGGACTTCCACTTTTTTAACTGTTTTACTCACTTGCTCACTCAGATAAACACACTCAACACCACACACACACACACACACACACACACACACACACAAACACACACACATACACACTGATTTATGTACTGATAAGTATATTAAATGTGGCTAGCATCCACTTCTTTTTCAGGGCTGACCATTCTGACTATGTGTAGTTTTGGCTAACAAATTAGGAGGTTCTTCCCTGGAAAGGTCAAGACAAGAGCCTGGTAATAAGTAGGTATACTATTTCTGACAAATGCATACACACAGAAACACACACACTTTCTGAACATCTCTCCTCTTCATCACTTTATTTTCTATATTAATTTTAAAAGTCCAATGAAGAGAGGAAAGAAGAATCATAGGAGCCAGAAGGCTGAAGGACACTATGAGAATATGGCCCACATAATCAACTAAGCAGGCCTCATAGGGGCTCACAGAGACTAAAACGGCAATCACAGAGCTTGTACAGGTCTGTGTGCTGCTTGCTATTCAATGAGACTCCTAACAGTGGAAGTGGGAGATATATCTGATAATCTTGCCCTTTCCTTCTACTGGGTTAGCCTTGATATGATGGCTTGGGATTAGTCTTATTGTAAGATGATATGTTGTCTTTGGTTGATATCCTTGGGTGGCCTACTCCTTTCTGAAGTGAAATGGAGGAAAAGTAGACCTGGTAATTGGAGATGTTTGTGTGTGTGTGTGTGTGTGTGTGTGTGTGTGTGTGTGTGTGTGTTTGTGTGTTGTAGAGGGAGACTGGGAGGATTAGAGGGAGAGGAAACTGGTCAGGATGTAATATATAAGATCAGAAAAATTTAAAAAAGAAAAATATTGCTAACATAAATAAATTTTAATTTTTTTAAAAAAGTTAAAGTACAGGTATAGTGGCGAACACATTTAATCCCAGATGGTGCGAGACAGACATATCTATGTGTGGTTAAAGTTAGCATTGTCTACATAGCAAGTTCCAGATCAACAAGAACTACATAGTGATACCCTGTCTCCAAAAATAATAATAACAAATGAAAAGATTTTAAAGGATCAACTAGGCAATTATAGTGTCCAAATTTAACCCACTTGCAGTGAAGTGATGACTGTACAATAGAACTACAGGATATTGTAGTAAACCTTTCCTCATGGAATCCTAGTCTACACATATGACTTTCCAAGGTATCCCATTGATAAAGACAGGATAAACTTCCACACAGTGTATTAACTCTGCAGTGTAGCCCAATACTTACATAGCTGCTGACCCTTTCATTAGTTAGTATTCAAGCAGCTGTGCAGGAATGCTATGTGGTACCTTATGTCACCTGTATTCAGAATGGCCATGGCACTGTGCCAACCCTATAATTCTCTATCACTCAAAATTACTACAAAACCTTGAGCATGGTCAAGGAGGAGGGACTATAAACTACTGCCTTTGATGGAAAATGTGTAAAGGAATTGATGGATATGTGCATCATTTTTTGTGTGTTCTGACTGTGGAAGACAGACATGTTTGTATAGGTGCTTTCTGTTGTATGTGTGCATGAGTTTGTATAGATGTCATGGGTTAAGGTCCCCTGCTTTCTTCTGTCCCTGTCCATTGAATCACAACAATTCAGATAGGCTGGCCAATGAGCTCTACAGCTGGCCATGTCTATCATTTGGTACTTCCAGTGTTAGTAAAGCAGACACCATACTGAATTTCTTGTGTATGTGCATAAAACTGAAGCTAGAGCCTCACATTTGCTTGGTAAGCATTTTGCAAACTAAGCCATATACCTATTCAAGGTGGTCATGTTCTAAAAGCACCACAATAAATGTGTAAAACAGAGAGCAATTGGTGAACACTGGGTCTCTAAGAACAGAACATTCTTCCTGGCCAATATATCTCAATTGCAGTATTATCAAAGAAGAACAAGAGACCAACAGTTAAGTGAAAAATATAAATATAAACATTGCAGTTTTGCTGTCTAATACTGAATCCTGGATTCAGTATTATTGTTGTTATTTTCAAGTTTCCAACAATAGTGCCAGTGATAAAGATGTATAAGACCATATTATCAGATTTAAACTTTTAAAATTCACAATAATAGATTACAAAAATCAGTATATATGCTCTGAATTACATAGTAATGAATTATAACTTTTAACACAAACGGTTCCAATCTATGTGCCTCCCATCATCTTGCTTTGTGTTGTTCTTTCCAGCAGCACATTCAGTGTCCTGCTTCTTTGCAGGTGGAGAAAGAAAGACCGTTGATGTCACTCTTTTGTGTTGCATAGTTTGAGAGTTGAAGACAGTGTATAGATGCTGTAAGTACTAGAATTTTATTTCACTATAAATGTGTATATTAAAGGCAAGACAGCCGAAGCCCTAATGTACCCCTTGAGGGAAAGCAATGTCAATCAGAGGAATGTTTTGTTATCTTAAATCTGAGTAACATATATTAGTCATGTGCTGTGCACTCAATGTAGAAACCCTTTGGTTGCTACCCACGCCCATAAAGACTCCTTCAAACTTTACCTGTCTGAAACAATGATGCACTAACTTGAACAGAGATCTCTCATTCTCCATCTTAACTACCATGCCTCTAAATAGACAAGGCATATGCTTCTCTAGAGACTATTAGTATTTTTGTATAGAAAACTCAGACAACTGTGATCTTTCTGTTTGCCTGGTTTGTTTTTGTTGTTAATCTGCTGAGGTACATTGTGATTCTTTATTAGCACATTATTATGACTCAATACTTTTCAATCCTTGAGTGATCATTCTTGACAAGAAGGTCACTAGACATAGACTTGGAAGTAACAAGCCTAAAATATAATTTTAAAATATGGTATCAGGAGATGTGTCTGAAGGATATAAAAAAATTTATTCTGTATTATTACAATACCTCTGCATATACATACATGTTAATTTTTATTGTCAAATTGACACAAGACTCCTGGGAGTATGAAAAATCATTTTAAAAATGAGCTTAATCAGATTGGCCTGTGGGCATGTTTGTGTGGCGTTATCTTGATTGCTGTTTGATTAAAGAGGGACCAGACTACAGAATACAGTGGAGGCCATGGGCTATATAAAGAAAGTAGCTGAGCATGATCCAGAGACCAAGTCAGCAAACAGTAGTCCTCCTCAGTTTCTGCATGAGTTCCTGCCCTGACTCTGCCCAATGATATATTATGACCTTAAAGAATAAATCAATTAAACTCTTTTCTCCTTGAGTTACTTTTACTCAGAGTGTTTATATAACAATAGAAATGGACATGCATATCTATGTGCATCCATTTATTAAAAATTGAAATGCATATTTATAAATAGTTTTGAAGGGCATAGATATGGAAATGACAGTCACTAGCAGCATCACATTTTGTACATAGGAATTCATAGCACATCCTACACAGAGTTTTCTGTAAAAGCAAACCAAGTACAAAGCTATGAGTAAACATGTCTCACAAACATATTTGACTTTTGTAGATATTGATTGAATCATGAGGACAAAGCCCTATATTACGGACAGAAAACTAAAGATCAGAAATCTAATCTGTGGTTAATGTCAATATGTTTTTCGTGGTATTGGGAGAGGTCATTGATCGTACCTATCTGCTCAAAGCAGTTAACTTTTCCAATCTGTATGATTCTTACTATGAGTGGAGAGAAAGGGAGAAGAGGGAAACTATGGAACAAATCAATAAAAACAGGAACTGAAGAGATGGCACACTGGTGAAGATCATTTGCTACTTGTAAATTATCAAAGTTCAGTTCCCATTACCCATGTCAGGCTATGCTTATAACTCCAACTTCAGGGTATCGGATGTCCTCTTCTGGTCTCTAGGAGAACCTACATGCATATGCACATACCCGCACATAGACACACACTTATACACACAAAATAAAAATAAATTATGAGAAAAACAGAAAAGCTGGACAGTATGCTTGCAGGAAGCTAGCAAAAGAAATACATCAAACAAATAAACAAACAAACAAAAAAGAAGTACATCAAAACAGAGAGAATCATGAGCAGCTAAATCTCTACTATTTTTAACTTCGCAATTTATTGTTTTAGCTGGAACCTGTTCATTAAACCATCAGTAAAAGGTAGCAATTCTTTAACAATATTCTTTATACCACAGCTTTAAAATTTTGATTCTTTGATTATTTAGTTCCTTGAGCATGAATATGTTTTCATGGGCATTCACTTGCAAGTGCATACACATAAACCTGTACTTTTAAGCAAATAGAAAACCTTGGAGTCAGCATGCTACTGGGGAATATGACTAATATAAATAACCATTATTCACAAATATGAATGATTTTAAGACTAAATTTCAGAGTTGAAGATAGAACCATACTGTTACACTCTGTCAGAAGCATGTGCCACTTCACTTAACTTAGAAACACGGTTATAGACACATTGTTATGGAGTGTTGTGATATAGACGTTAAGTACCTATGAAGACATCCTGTGTTGAAGGCCTAATATCCAAAGTAGCTGTGCTTATTCCATCAACATATCAACACATTTATGAATTTTAATTTAATAACTACTGGAGATGATGGGCACAATAGAAAGTGAGACTACTTAACTCAGGTAGATAAATGAGAGTTTGCCCTTGAAGGGTATATCTTGATTTCAAGTTGTACCTCATTCTGCTGCATAGTTTGAATTGTCAACTTAACACAATCTAAAATCACAGGAGATATTTCTCCAAGGAAGTTTAAGGAAGAGTGATACATGTGAAGCTCTCTTCTGGAATTTAGGAAGGGGGCTTCCTTCAAAATGACTGACTGGTTACAGAGTATGTGGTCCCAAGGCTCATTACTCAACATGGATGTTGACATCAGGATCCCCCCTTTGCTCTGTACTTGGCTACAAGGTTTAGCGTGCATCGTCTAGAATTATCAGAGTGTCATCACTACAGATGGCTGGTGAGAAAAACTCAGGAAGAAGACATCTGATTAGCGTTCTAATATTGAACTCCTTTTACTTTCATTGGTGATATTTCATTGCTAAGAATGAGTGGATAAAAATCAGGTGTGCTGGTGGGTGACTTTAACCCTAGCACTTGGCAGGAGGATCAGAAATACATCGTCATCATCATTATACAAAGAAATCACACAGTCGGCCTTGATAGTCGCCTTGGGGAGCTTCTGCTACCCCACAATACCCATCCTTCCATCCCCCAAGTCTTCCATACAACTCACAGCTCTAAACCAAGAGTACCAGTTTGAGTCAGTATCTGCCCCAATCCCCTGCTGGGTGAAATCTCTCGGAGGACATCCATGTTGGGCAAATATCCACTTATAAGTAAGTATATACTATACACATCTTTCTAGCTCTGGGTTATCTCACTCAGGTTGGTTGTCTCTAGTTCCATCCATTTGCCTGCACATTTCAAGTTTTCCTTGTTTTTGATAGCTGACCGTCGTGTAAATGCACCGTAGTTTCTTTATCCATTCTTTGGTTGAAGGACATATAGGTTGTTTCCAGATTCTGGCTATTACCAATAAGGCTGCTATGAACATAGATCAGCAAATGTCCTTGTTGTATGGTGAAGTAATCTTTTGGGTATATGCCTAAGAGTGTTATAGCTGGATCTTTAGGTAGCACTATGAGTGACTTGAACAAACTGATGCAGCAACCAAAGACATTTCAAGAAGAGTACCTAGACCTCCTCTTCAGATGTAGCCGATGGAAAGTTCATTCTCCACATGGAAAGGGGAAAGTGGAGACCAAGGGACTGCCTCTGACAAGAGCTCTGGTGCCCATGATTTGATCACTGCTTTTTAGGAGAGAGGTCCTGTGGGAACACAGAGGAAAGGGATGCAGGCTATCCAGATGAGACCTGAAAGGCTCTAGTCAGCAGGTGGCAGAGGAGGACCCCACCTGTCAGAGGTCTATGGGAGAGGAATAGGGCAGAAAAGGGAGGGAGGGTGGGAACAGGAAGATATGAGTGAACGCATTACAATCAAGATTCAATGAGATGTAACATAAATAAAATTTAATAAAAATATGTACAAAAATAAATAAATAAATGAATGAGATAAAAAAGAAATCACAACAAATGTCCCCCAGATAAAGAGGAAAACATCATAATTAGACACTACATTGAAATGAGATGAAGTCTAATTAAAACTTTAGAGAGCATCAAAGAACCAGTAGAGATATTTTAAAATATGTATAAAAGGATGACAACCATCCTAATCTGAGTTTTGGATTCTGTATGTACTTGTGCATATATATTATATGAAGGAATTTTTAAAGTTCATTTTCCATTTTCAAATATATAGCAGGAAGTCTAGGCAAAGCTAATATGCTGTGCTTTACATCAGACTCAACAACAGTAATTAAAAAATAAAATATCAGTAAAGAAAAGAAGGAAAGCCTGGATCATAAGACAGGCAAGGGAGAAGATTATATTATTGATAAAAAACAAATCGTTGTACAATTACATACTTCATCATGTCTACCCACCCCATGTCCTGGCAACTAGATTGTGATGACATTAGTGACCATTACACATGCATGATTACTTTCTAATTTACCTGATTTTAGAGGAGAAAGTAATAAGAAGTTTGTCTTAAAAATTGCCAACAACTAACTGTTTTGCTCTGGTTATATTGTCATCTCACATTCATGTTTCATAGAACAATGGTTCATGTTTCACAGGCCTGATTCCTGGCACTTACATTTTCATGAGCTAAAAGCCTCTCAACAGGCTCCATGAATATCTATGAAGTATAAAATGCAAACACTTGGCTGACTGAAACCTTAACTTTGAAATTGTCTTGCAATGCCTTACAGAAACATGGAAGTTTATTTCTGTGAAATGTCTCCTAATTACAACCAATGGTATTAACAAATTACAAATGTCTGTGATTGGACAATCAGTGTATTATTCACTCTGGCAAATTTCCAAATTTGTAGGTTGTCACCTACAAATGCCACCCCAGTGCTTCCCCAACAGACCTCAGAGTATAAAATGGCTTCAATACTTTCATTTTATTGCAAGTTTTTCTTTTTGTTGTTTGTTTGTTTGTTTGTTTACTATAGGGGTCCAGATGACTGTTGTGTTGTTTACTGCCCTAATTAGAAGTAGTTGAATATGAACAGGAGTGGCTAGCCTAATTAAGAGTCACACCCTACATCACCAAATGAAAGGAGAAACAGAATTTAGTATATTGTGGTAAGCAGAATTAGGACACATATTGAGAAGGGAGGACTAATCATAACATATTGTACAGTCCTCATCTGTTATCTCAAGGGCAAGTCAGACAAGTCCAAGCCAGACTATCTCTTTAAATTCTGTTATCTGTTCTATGGATGTCTGTGACTGAGTGAGTTGTCCTTGTGCTTTGGATCATACTATCTATTAGTGAATTACAGCCTACATTCCAGGAGCTAGAATGTCATGAAATTTTGAACTGCAGTCTATATACTTCATTACTGGAAACATGTTGAATTTGAGGCATAATATCAAAAAATATAACCTTCAAGTTGGAGAACAAAGTATATAAGCTAAGTAATTTTTATTTTATTCTGTTCATTTTATCAGAGGAGGTGTTTAATCCTGTGATGTTGAAAGCATGACTAAGCTATGAGCACATGGAATCTTTTTGTGTAAAATGACTTAATCTCATAAACTCAGTGTGAGAATTAAAGAAAATAACATCATTAAATCACTTAGCTTCATCCTTGATATTTAGTAAGCACTAAGCAAATAGTGTGGGATATAGTGATAATTACTAAGATTACATCTATTAAGGATTATGTTTCCCAAAGAGGAATGAAATGGCTGATGTGTATCTATGTGTGTGTGTGTGCATATGTGTGTGAGTGTATGTGATATGTATGTATGCACATACATATATATGTATATATATATACAGAGCCAACGACAAGGACAGAGAGAGGCAGACAAACAGACTGACTGACAAACAGAGTGAATGATAGACAGAGAATCACTACATATAAGCTCTATCTATGTAGCACAGCCAGGCTGGCTTCCACCTACTTCAATATACAAAGGGTTAATGCTTAAAGTTAATGCCCTGTGACACAACCAATGATTAGTGAATGACATATGATAATAATAAGGATAATGACAATAATAAAAAAAACAATTACTTACTTCAAGTAACTTAGGTTTAGTTTACTGCTTTCTTTCCCTTCAGCTAAATCACTCTCAATATTTACATAAGATTTCTGTGTGTATGCTAGAAGTGTTGTGACATATTATTTACCTATGGACTAGAGAAATATTAATGTCTGTGGGTTATGCAGATAAGATGGAATATTGAGAATGTTTAGAAATGTATACAGAAGCCTATGTCACACAATGCAACAAACTGCCCCAAAATATTTTTGTAGACTCTTTTGTAAATAGAGCTGACCATGACAGAAAGTTTAAAAAGTTTCGTATACCTCACCAAAAATATTCTATAGGTATTACTCTAGGGTGGGGGCAGATATTGCCAAGGCCATTCACAGAGGTGCCTCTCTGCTAGAGGCATTGGAAGAAATAAAGTAAGATTTCTGGTTTCATTTAAATGTCCTAACCACAGATTATAATGTTGTGGTATTAAAAAGCCATTATTATAAGTTCCTTTTAAGCCAAATGTTTGCCATAGAAATCAGTAAATCCTTAGCCAATTCAAGGAAGAAAATAACAGATTTACATGCTCAATTTTTTTGTGTGTGTGTGCCTATGGTGGACAAAGAATGTCAACTAAAATCTACCAGGTATCCCAGATCATTGTAAGGAGGTATAAGCATGTAGGTGAGCTAATACAGATAATATTCATCAGCACTTGTCCTGGCTTTCTGTTGCTATGATAACATTCCATGACTTAAAGCAACTTAGAGGAAAGAATGGTTCATTTTAGTTTATGATTTCAGAGGAACAAACTTCATTGTGACAGGAAAATCATAACAAAAATGGTTGCATGGCAGCAGGAATAGAAAGCTGACTTACCATACTTCCATCCACACATAGGAAGCTAAGAGATAGAGAACAGGAAATGGGACTGTGCTAACAGACCCCAAAAAGCTTCCCTCCAGTGAAATACTTCCTCCAGCAAGGCTTACCTTCTAAAGGTTATCTAATCTTTCCAAAGAGCACCACCAACTGGGACTAGGCTTTCAAATCAAGCCTGAATGGGGCATTTCACTTAAATAACATCTGTCTTTCTAAGACAAAGCATTGATAAGCCAAGAGTCCTGGATTAAGAAGTGTAGAGGAGCAGAAATTGGTGATCAAAGTGAAGAGCTAAATCAGCAAGGACTTAAGAAATTCTTAAAAACCTTGTTGTCTAGTGCTGATGGATGCTACACTGTGCACAGCTCAAGTAAAGCATTTCCTACCACTTTGCTGCTAAAGTGATGGGTGTTTTCAACAAAAACTATGTATTTCATGTAGCAAGCAAGAAATCAATTTTTTCTAGTATCTACAAAGCATGCAATTCCTCAGTCCTTATGGCTCCTTTCAGATAGACTTCAATGGCCAATGCACCTTGTTCCTTCCAAGCACTAAATTAAAACTCATTCTTACAACACTCAAATATGTGATTGGAATGGTTTAGCAAGAAAAGTACATGTGAAATTATGATTTAGATAATGCAAAAATATATTGAAAATGTATATTATAGAACTTTTATCATAGGAAACTACTAAAGGTCACTCAGTGTCATTCATGAAATGAAAATGTCTAAGAATTGTGTCTCCAGAAGTATCTTATCTTGAGAAACCTCACACCATAGATTCATTGTTTAGGCTTACTTTATTTTTACTTGTATGTATATAAGTAGGCTGGCATTCTGGTGTGTAGGTGCCTTCAGGAGCCAAATGTTCAGTGCGCTGGAGCTGGAGTTAGAGGGTGTTTTTAGAGGGAGTTAGAGAGTAGAAGTTCCCTGATATGGGCAGTGGGGATTGAATTCTAATCTTCTCCATCTTGACCTGCAGGTAGCAAAGAGAGACTATATCCCACTGGGTACCACTTGGGCATAGGAGACCTCATAATCTGACTCCAGAGAGACACATTTCCTCCTACACAGTCATACCTCCCAAAACTGCCACACCCTATAGGCCACACTTTCCAGCACATGAGTTTATGGGAGCCACACCTATTTAAACCACTACACATATACTTTAAGTGGAAATGTTTCAGAGATGAAGAAAGTAGTAATCTATATCAGGTGCAAGAACATAATCTCTAAGACTGTGATTGTCTCAGTGTCTCTTACTGCTGAAAGAAGCACTCCATTTCTAAACAGTTTATTTCCTAGCCAGAGTATACTCTATTAACTTGGTAACAGTGAAGACTGATCCCTGGTGAAGGAATACAGGAACCAAATTCTCCTGTATATTCTTTATTGGGAGTTGTGAATAAGTTTGAGTAGTGAGTATTATAATTATAAGTATATTTATAGCCATAATTATACTCAGTCACAATTGGAATATATTTATAATTATGATTAAATTTATTATTGTAGTTACATTTATAGTTCTTGTTAACATCCAACTTCCTGCTGTGAATCTACAACTTTAACTATGAGATCCCAAGCCCTGAACAAAACATGTGGAATTATGCAGATGTGTATGTCAGAGAAGTAATATTTATCTTCATTTAACACGAACATAACTAACATCACTATATAATTATTTTAATTTTCTTAAATCATTAATAGATATTTACAAATTATTGCCATTCTAACAAATTCCAAACCTATCTTTCTAATTCAGTTCTGGTGTTCTAATACTGCAAAGAAGCACAAGCAAGGAAATAGCATTAAATAATATTTTACCTAATCAAAAAATCTGTATATATATATACATATATATATATGCATATATATATGTATGTATATATATTCATTCTAAAACTCAATCCTTATTTTGCCCACTTTTCCTTTCTTGCTTCATTTTTCCTCCTTCCCTTCCTTTCTTTTTTCCTTCTTTTTCATTTCTTTCTTCTTTTCTTTTTTAACCACCTGATTCTATAGCTCAGGTAAGAACTATAACTCATCAAATATTGGGCACCAGAGAGTTCATGTCAGAGTTAGTTCTTGCTCTTCACCAAACTAGAGAATATCTTTTCCATTGGTTAGATCTGAGTAGGTGACCTCGCCTTGATGGGAAGCCCTGGTGGCACTCAAAGAAAGAATAATCAGGATACCAAGATGAGACTTGATAGCCTTTGACTATAAAGTGGGGGAGGTGATCCCCATCGGTCATAGACCTAGGGGAGGGGAATAGGGTAAAAGTGGGAGTTAGGGAGGAATGGGAGGATACAAGTGATTGGATAACAATTGAGGTGTAATCTGAATAAATTAATTTAAAATAGCAATAAAGAAAAGAACTATAACTTACCATGTACACGATCTGGCCTCAAAATTCCAGCAGTCCCTTGTTTTATGTTTCCAACGGTTGGGATTCAAGACCTAAATGACCGTTTATGGCATATTTTAAGTTTTCTTACATCACTTAAGTTTGTCAGGAAACAATTAAAACATAAATAAACAAATAACAAAACTAATAGATTTATCAGCACTATATTTTATTTATTTGTTTTAAAATATGTGATAGTGGAGAAACACTTCTGTGCTTTTATTGGTGATACATTTTCACTCACTTAAGCATGCGTTTTATCTACTCACATGTTTACCATTAATTTTTAAACTCAGTAAGAAGTTCTGCTCATTAGTGCCCAAGACCAGCATTAGTTAGGACCATAACTTGCTTTCCTGAGGTGAGTTCTGAATAGCTTACTTGAGTGCCCTTTGGGATGGGAGGGCTCTTTATAATGTCTTCCAAAAACCATTGACAAAATCATTTGCATCCAAAATTACCACTGGATTGGAAGAAAAGACCATGAATTCAGGGATCTGGGAGGTGAAACGAAACACAGAGATCAGAGGGAAAGGAAACAAATAAAGCAAAGAAGCAGAAGAATTCACTGAGAAAGAATCATCCTTGGCTTTCTGACATCTTTAACATGAGCATGGAAACATAACGTTCTCAGCTTTGAACTTCCTAAACTTCACATCATTCCAAAATTTCTCACACATATATTCACAGAGCCAATATCTCTAAGTCTAAGGTATGGATGAGCTTAAGAAATTCACTCTTCAGGATACATTTCACTCCACTAATTTGGGTGTGACTAATAAAGCACATTACTATATTTAAATAAAATCAAACCCAACCAGGAGATTTCAAACAGTGAAATGATGAGATATATAAAAATCACTTGTGCTTAAGGCACATAATCATCACTGAGAGAGTACTATTTCCCAAACTCTTCATGTGGCTAAAAATTTATTTTCTGTGATGACATTGTGAAAAGGAAACCCCTCGTTTAAGAAGGAGTCACTCTTGGATGATGAGCTTGAACAGAAACTCCAATCTCTCTGCTGATGTACACTCTGAAGCCATTTTTGCACTTATAGGCACCATGTTTTCTGACCAGGTCTCCTTGAACACAGAATTGATCCACCTGCATTTCTATGCCTGACCAATTCTTCCCCCAGCAATGGGTTGCCTGTGACCATCAGACTAACACACTCCCACTATGTCAGAATGCCCAAGGACTGTCTTGATAGGAAGGGAAGAACACTGAGGGAAAATCCACTAATATTTCTGTGAATAATCTTCCCACTTTGCAGTTTGTCTTATAGAAGGTACAACAGTCATTCTTCACTCTTCCTGAGAAAGGGAACATAGGCATGCCAAGAATCACACTGTTCTTTTTAAGACCCACAGGAAGGAAGAACACATTACTTCCTAGGACGCTATCTTTACTACAAATGCTCAGAAGCTCTTACCTATGAGAAAAAAAATTTAAAATATTATAAGCAAAAAGATATAATATTTAGTAGATTGTAGTTCTCATTTACTAGTTAAATGGAACAATTTAAGACAGGTGTGGTGATATAGGCTTTTCTTTCCATATCTTGGAAAGAAGAGTCAGGCATCTCTCTGTGAGTTCAAGGTCAACCCGGTCTACACAGCACGTGTCAGGCCAATCAGAGCAACATAAACAGACCCTATCTCAAAACCAAACAAAACGACAACAAAGAATGGTATTTCATTTTTTTAAATTGCTAATTCAGCTCCCGAAAGTGAAACTCATATCTAGTACCATTAACTGGGCTAAGAACCTGGGCTCAGTAAACATTGTGCCTCAGGAGAGAATCTACTGCTGTTTGCTAAATAAGCAGTATTAAACTTCCCCTAAGTGGAATCTTTATAACCATATATTAACATGTCTCTCAACTCTCATCTTAAATAATCTTTTTTCAGCAGAAGGATATTCATAAAGAGCCTCACAACTAATCAACATGCGAAACACAAGAGTCTGAAAAGTGTTTAATGGGTTATCTGTACCACATCCTTTCTTCCCAAAGCATAGAAATTGTCCCCAAAGAGAAAGCAGAAAGATTCTTGTAAGAGTCATAACTAGGAAATGAGTGTAGTGAAATAGTGACTTTAAGACAAGACAGGGTTATTACAAAAATGAGCTCACATCATTTGTGATGGTATACACAGACTACACAAGGTCAAGCCAGACAAAGTGAAAGAATGAATAGGGAAATTCCAGTACAATAATGCAATTCCACCCTTGAGAGCTGTTGACAATAGATGGCTGATGGAGGAAGGAGATTCAGTACTCCTCAGTAATGAGGCTTCTCAGAGACTATCTGTGTACTTGCAGATGGTCCTATACTTATACATATACAGGCAGCACTAAGTGGACTCTGGGTTTGAAAAGAAGTCAGCCAGTGAAGCTGGGAGGTAAAGGGTAATGAGGACTAATGCAGCAAGTGAAGGGAAGGAATTGGAGGAGGTGGTGGATTTGATAATGTTCTTTTAAAAATCAATAATGTCATATTTTTTGATAATGAGTTTTTACATATACATTTATATTATCACACATACATATAACAAACTACATTCAGCAAGAAGAACCACAAAACAATCAGGAATTATATAAATGTTACACTAATAGTATTTTGATTATTTGTATTTGGCAACCTTGAAGAAAACATCTTTCCTATCTCGGTAAGGTCATATTTTCAAAATAATAAATACTACTCGGCTATTAAAAGCAAGGAGATCTTGACATTTGAAGGCAAATGGATAGAAGTAGAAATGATCATCCTGAATGAGGTAACCCACACCCAGAAAGACACACATGGTATATACTCACTTATAAGCGGATAATGTCATATTTATAAAGGAAAAATGTAAAAGGTTACATAGAAGGAAAAAATCAGATTGAAAAGCATTCTACTTTTTTATCAAAGTATTTCTCTTTCTATACTTATACTTCTATAATATAATGTATATTTGAATTAATACTACAACTATTATTTTTAAGTTTATTTATATTAATCTTCCTTTTTAAAATTTGTGTTAATGTTAATGGCTTTATTAAAGTAGTACTGCATACAGTCTTATCTTTATTGCTGAATACGCAGCATAATATATTTTATTTTACTGAAACAACTAAAAATAACATTTGCTAATTTGTGATTTGAACATAATTGACTTAGTACTTTAGCTTGAGACATAGAGAGACATGTTGGTAAGCAACAGGGATATTGTGTGTTTTTATTTAACCAAATTATATTTAATTTCTTCCTTGGATTGAGCTGTGGTTTGGCAATTTCTCTGACAACAATGACAAACTAGGGAAACACAGCCAGCAACGAAATTGCCACTTACTAAACCCCTTCTCTATTCTTTGAAAAGACTGATTTCATAGCCTCTCTCCACTGCCCTCCTGCCCTTTGCAAAATAAATACCCTCCTAAATGGTCACATCTGATTTCTCTTGGCCCACAAACTGCTTAGTCAATGAAATAAACTCTGTAGCTTCTTCCCTCACTTGACATTAAATCAAATTCTGTGGTGAAGCAACACTGACAACCAAATTGCGTGTGCTACTCATGTAACTTGTACTGCTTCGGAAGCCATTTAATTTCCACAGGGTCATTAACAGAAGTTATTTTCTCATTTGTTTATGAATTCACTCATTGAAATGTTTGACTTGTTCAGGAACCACTAATTATATGTTTTCAAATGCCAATGTTCCATTAACCTGTTATACATGCAAAGATTTTACGGATAAACGTCTTGTCCCTGAGTTTATTGTCCCTGACACAGAAGTAAACAAATAATGAAGGATAAAACAGTCCAATATTATGATGAAAAATTTAGTCCAGTAAAATATGTGTCATGAAGTTTTTGTATGTTAGAAATGAAGTAATGAGATGGATAAAAAAAAAATGAAACTAGTCTTATTTTGTTGTTGTTTAAACACATAAGGAAGGAAATAAGAAAAGTGACAAACTCTACAATTGCTTGGAAGTGTATTGAAAATTTTTGCAATGAACTTTAATGAGTCTGAAAGCTTACTCATAAAATTATTTTATTTAGTATTATATGTATGCATATGTGGGTGTGTATAGAAACATGAATGGGTTGCTCTGCAGCTGTAGTTACAGGCTGCTGAGGACTTTGAAACATGGGTGTTGGCAACAAGCTCATATACACTGCAGGAAAAGCAGGAGCCTGGAACTGCTGAGTCATCACCCACTCCTGAAATGAGAAGATTTCATAATATTTTATTTATTGTGATTTAATCACAATACATCCTGATTGTTGTTATTTCCTTGTTCTTATCTTGCCATTCTCACCCTTGCTCCCTCTTCTGCCCTATTCCCTTCCCCCAGACCTTCAGCAGCAGAAGGGGGAGCCCCTCCCCCACCTTCTGACCTTATCCTATCAGTTCTCATCAGGATAGCCTGCATCCCCTTCCTCTGTGTGCCTTTCAAGGTCACCCCATCATGGGGCAGTGATCAAATCATGGGCACCAGAGTACACGTCAGAGACTGTCCGTGCTCTCCTCCCTCTGCTAACCTAGAGAAGAAGCTGTCAGTAGGCTACAATGGGACAGGACTCTAGATTATCTGCTTACAATGTCCTTATCAGCTTGTACAAACCTCGCGGCATCCAGATCCTCTGGGCTTGACAGTCTCCTAGTGGAGCCTCTGACCCCTCCCATTCTTTCCATCCCCCAACTCTTCCATGCAACTCTCAGCTCTTTGGCCAGAATCCAGCTTCCAGTCCCTATCTCTGATGGGTGGAGCCTCTCAAAGGACATGTATGTTAGGCTAGTAGCCACTTATAAGTGAGTATGATCCATGACTGTCTTTCTGGCTCTGGGTTATCTCACTCAGAATGATCTTTTCTAGTTCCATCCATCTGCCTGAAATTTTCAAGATTTCCTCGTTTTTGATAGCTAAATAGTATTCCATGGTGTAAAGGTACCACAGTTTCTTTATCCAGTCTTCGGTTGAGGGACATCTAGGTTGTTTCCAGATTCTGGCTGTTACAAAGAAAGCAGGTACAAACATAGTTCAGCAAATGCCCTTGTTGTATCATGGAGCATCTTTTGAGTATATTCCCAGGAGTGGTATGGCTAGGTCATGAAGTAGCATTATTTTATCATTGTGCGTGTTTATATGATGTGTTTCTCTGAATGCAGGCAGGCACAGGTGTGACATGGTGCCGGTGCCTGCCTGTCCTCAGAAGACAACTTTCAGCAATTGTTCCTCCCCTTCTACCACGAGATCCAGCAATCAAACTCAGGTCATTTTAGAAATAAAAGTATGTTTTCCCCCCAACACCCACTCTAGCTCCCAAATAAATGACACGGAGCCCCCATTGGATGCAGTCACTAAGCTTTAAGCTTCATAACTGGACAGATAGCCATCTATTGTATCCCAATTATGCTCGTCTGGCTATTTCCCAGACACCTGCACTTTTCCCTGCCATCTCAGTCTCTCCTTGGCCTTCTGCTGTAACTCTCTGACATCCAGGTGAATTCCTCATCTTCTTCATTCTTATCATCTCCTTCTTCTCTCGCTGGAAATGGAAGTCTAGCCTTCCTATTTCCCCTGCTCAGCCACTGGCTGTTCACCTTCTTTTATAACCAATGAGAGATAATTGGGGAATGATTTTTACACACCATTAAGATAAGAGATTCTTCATAGAAATGACAGTGTTCACGTGTGGTGGACGGCAAATAGATCTCAGGCACAGATATCCATATCTGCATACATAGTGCAAAAGACAATCCCCCAACAGGTCATTAAGCTTTTATGTACATAGCCTGTGTTTTTATGTTTTGAACGATCTTGCTTCCCATTGCTTTTGCTTTTAGAAATATTATTTTCATGTTAGTATGTAAGTTGAGGCCACTTCCAGTTTCATAGATACCTAGGTCCAAAGTGAGACACCTGTGTCCACAGTCTTAGATGCATTGCTCTGTAGTACTTACAGTTTTTTAATAAAATAGACAGTATTATACATCACCTTAATAACGATCTAATGTTTTGTGTGATATTATTCTTGGGAATATATAAAGAAAGGTTTACCCTCTACAGATAGGAAACTTATGACAAATCAAAGTAATTTAGCAAACAAAATCTAACTTGGTAAAATAGTGAGCTCTGTTTAAATTAATTCAGGAGTAGGGATAAGGGTTACTAGAAAGTCAAAAATGATCTGATGACAGCTATGTCATCAAGATGTCACCTAACTATAGGTGGCACTTCACAAAATCTGGAATTCTGGAATCACAACATGAGTTTCATGTAGCCAGACAAGTCAGACAGCGTTTCTAGGCAGCTCGGCTGGTCTGTCTCATGCACAACACTTACCACTTATACAGCCTTGGTGAAGAAATGGCTGTGTGTATCTGATGAGTTTCAGAGACTTGCTGTGACTTCCAAGTAGTTCACGAGAACCTGTTCTGATTTTTCTAAGTCTTAACAAACCACTAGATAGTAGGAAATTGAAATCCGACAAATGGAGAGTCCATAAACAGTCTTTTATAACTCAGTTTATATATAAGATTTTTGTATTTCTCATTTCTCATAGATGGTAGCTCATCTAATATTTTTAGGATTTTGTTTTTTTATTATATTTATTTTTACATATACATTTCTATTATTACACTTAAATAAAATAAATTAGATACAGAAAGAATAACCAGTAATTATATAACTGTTATATTCGTAGAGTTTGCTTATTTGGATTCGGCAACCTTGAAGAAAATATCTTTCCTATCTTGGTAAGTCTAAAATTCTGAATGAAAATCTATATCTACCATATCTCATTGCTATCAACTTCAAACATCTACCTAGATCTAAAACCTCTTAAGCCAAAACCACTAAACTTAATTGTAATACTAAACTATCTGATCTTCAACCCCAACAGAGACATAAGAATGAATAAAGCTTAATCACCTGAGTGAACTGGAAGTGCAGGCTAGCAGCTTCTGAAATTAAAAAATGACAGGAACAATTTGCTTCCTTAACAGTCACCCAAAACTCTTTATAAAGGTGAAGCATCATCTTCAGCCTTTGGGCCTAATATAGCTTACAAACATATTTATAAGGCAAAAACTATTGAGGACTTGCTTAACCTGTTTTGGCAGAGTTTGGCCATCAATTCTGCCTACATCCAAACTTGTCCATTTTTAGGCAGAATTCTGTCTGTGGCAGAAATGAAGACATTTTCCCAAGGGGTGGTTTGACACATTTGAAGCCATCTCCATAAAGAAGTTCGCTAATGCTCATCATCTTCTTGAGGTAGGCCCAGTATTGCCAGGAGTTAACCTGTCTTATTTTCAAAGGATCTTTAAAAAAATAATCTTTACTTCTCATATTCTGCAGGTCTCTGGGGCTCTTGAAGGACTTATGTATGTATAATCATATCTATCTGTTAAATTGTATATTCTTGTGGTAAAAATAGACTAGTAATTGACATGACCATGATTTGATCAACTAACAATTAGCTTGTATTACTTAATTATCCTAAACAGCCTGCAATAGCACTTTCAACTCCTATTAAAGTTGGAATTTCTTAGCATTTAGAAACTGAATCACAAATGCTATTCCTAGCTTCTTTAGCAACTTTCTCATTTTATTTGTGCCCCTAAAAAGGTATTATTTGTCTCAAACGGGCTGGAAGAAAGATTAAGGAATAATGCCTCATTTCCTCTAAGGAGGGTTAGATAGGTTTTTGTTTGCTCTCTTGGGCTACAGATACTTTTCATTGAGAGTTGGTTACAAATTACCATTGGTATTATTCAGAGAGAAAATGAGGGTGGACTTAGGGATGTCTCTCTTTTCCTTTATCTTTCTTTTGTAAGTGTGGAGATAGGGGCTGAAAAGAAAAAAGGGGGTACAGAAATATATATGGGTGATAGGACAAAAAGTAGATTATTGAATCTATTCCTCAATTTAAGGTTTTTATTGTTACTCACAAATAAGATTAATTTTAACTCATTGGTATTGAATTTTGCATATTGATGCAAAATAAATTTAATTTTTTAAATAAGTTTAATTTGGTACGTTGGTATAGAATTCAAATTTAAGATTATTCTTCCCATACATTATATATATTTCTACTTAATATGAGGTATTGTACCCATACAACTCAATTATAATACAAACCTTATTTTCAGTATTTCATTTAATATTAAAGGAAAGAAAGAACATACCTTTATGAAGGAAGTAATAATAGGAATATTTAATAACTTGGAAGAAAATACTGAAAGGTTATTAGTTATCTTATACAAGTTCAATAAATAATGAGAAGAAGTTGGATGCATTATTTCTAAGTGTGATTGTCACAATTTGGGGCTTCTATAAATATTACAGCTAGCACAATTAACTTTTATATTATAAAACATCAAAAATAATTTAACTGTTTGTTAAAGTATTTACTGTAAAAAGATAGGATTCAGTGAGGAATTAGTAAGTTCAGATTTGGTGGTATTTAATCCTGCGCATATGATTTTCAGGACAAGTCATTTGTAACCAAAGACATTTAGTTCCAGTAATTACAGCAACAATAAACAGACATTTATTGATTGCTTCAGTCTCTGAACACCAATGCCAATAGAAGTCAAGTACAACTGCCTAATGCAAAATTGCTCCAAACAAGGTCTCTTTGTCCTCCCTCCACAACTGCATAATGAATTTCATGACATCAAAAGTGCTAAAGAATTATCCTTAACTTTGATTGTATTCCATACCTTTGATATTTGAAACCTACCAACCTAATCACATGATGCTCATTAGTAATCCTTTCTTATACAAATGCACAAATATAAAATATTCTTGTACTAATTTAAACTTACAAAGCAAAGAATGATAACTTGCTTGCTTTAGTGTTACAACTTTTTTGGTTTTAAACTTCTTTACTGTGCATATCTGGAATATTTAACTTCACTTATTGTTACTGTTCCTCTACCAATTGTCTTATTCAGCACTCACAATATTAGAATTTATAGAAGAAAGAAGGAAGAAATTTTTAACTAAAGCTACTTATGACTTTAAATCAAAACAATAAATTTTAAAATGGTATGTGAATTTAAATTATATTAATTAAACTGATAAAACAGTTGAAATTAAATATTGAATTACTAGAAGTTATTATGAAGAGAGTATGGTACAAGTGGACAAGAATAAAATCATAAACACTGAAAGAATGTTACTACTCAACAATCATTTGTGAGGAATCTGTTCTGTAACAGGCACTTGGGTATGCATGTATTCAGAGGATTTGTTTAAATTACATTACATAAACAATTAAACATGGCAGAGCGGGGGGTGGGGGGGGGAGGATGAAAGGATCTAGAGAGGTCAGGAGCCCAACAAGGGGAACATCAAGACCAAGCATATATGGACCCAGGGCCTCCTGCACAAATATATGCACCAACCAAGGACAATGCATGCAGAGAACCTAGACACTTCTTCAGACATAGCCCATGGACAGTTCATTCTCCACTGTTTGGTGGGTAGGAGAGACTCCCTTTGACATAAACTCTGGTGGCCGTAATTTGATCATTTCCCGTTGGCTTGGAGGTCCTGTGGGCCCACAGAAAAGGGGGATGCAGGCTCTCCTTATACGACCTGGTAGGCTGTGGTCAGAAGGTGGAGGAGGAGGGCCCCCTTGTCAGAGGTCTAGGGAAGGGGAATAGGGCAGAAGAGGGAAGGAGGGTGGCAGCAGAAATATAGGAGTGAGGGGATAACAATCAAGATGTAATATTCTTCACAGTTGAGTGGAGAGTGGGCTCTGACTTTCACAAGAACTCTGGTGCCTCCTATTTGACCATGTCCCCTGGATGGGGAGACCTGGTGGCACTCAGAGGAAGGACAGCAGGTTACCAAGAAGAGACTTGATACCCTATGAACATATACAGGGGGAGGAAATCCCCCTCAGTCACAGTCTTAGGGGAAGAATGGGAGGGAGAGAGGAATGGGAGGATTCAAGGGATGGGATAACCATTGAGATGTAACAAGAATAAATTAATAAAAAATTTTTAAAAATTAAAAATAAAAATAATTAATACATATTTTAAAGTAAAACAGGTGTGGGTAGAAAAGGAAGTTTTCTGTAGAATGTAGAAACCTAACTTGTAGCTTGATCTGTTTGAGGTTTTGTTTTATATTTTTCTTGTTTTGGTTTTGGTGATAGGATTTTGTTGTATTAATGAGAATGATCTCTGAACTCTACATCCTTCTGCCTGCATTTGCCAAAGGCTGACTCTAGGCCTGCACTGGGATTGTGAAGTATTGGAGATTAAACCTAGAGCTTTGTACATTCTTGCCTAACACTCTACAAATGAACTAGAGTCCCAGTCTCTGTTCAAGTTCTTAAGAATTATTGGAAGACTGGGGAAAAGGAAAAGGTAGAAGACATGTAACACAGTAAATCGCTACAGACTAGTGAAATATACATAGTAGTCTTTATAATATTCTATATTTTAATGATATAGAATCAAATTATACTAAAAGAAAGGGTCCACTAAAGGAAACTTTACTGATAAAATAGAGTCTGGGTACTAGTGCTTGTAAGGAGACAATTAAAAGGCTTTCATAATAATTCTCAGTGAAAATATCAGTGAAGACGCTAATCAATAAGAGAGGAGCAGTTACTGGGCACATTGTAAAGGTAGAGACAGTATTCCCAACAGAAGGAATTAAACATGTGAAAATTATTTTCTCAACTCACATGCATTATTTATCATTTTATTCCAGAATTTTTACACACTGTATTATATTTTTAAATAAAATATCTTCTTTTTTTCCTCATTTTTCTCTCCATGGGGCTTCTGTAACCTTTATCAGTGTGCTTGGCATTAAAGATGTTTCAAGCACCTGGCTGTAGCCCATACTCTTTCCTGTCTGGCTTTATGAATTCCAATCACCCAGGTCTCATATGAGCCAAGATGCACAGGCTGTTGCGCTCCTCAGAGAGAGCCAGTGTCTCACTCAGCAGTTCTCTGTTTTAAAATAATGCCATCTGCTGCCAGCCAAGCTGAAACTAGAATCTCTCCAGCAGAGAAAGATGTGGCATTTTGCAATAATTCATGTCACTTCAGGCTTCATCTAAGCCTTTAAAGACAGAGGATAGAGGCCTTTCCATGAGTTGGTAACAGCAAGTATGATTGGCTCTCTGGAACAAATCAAAAGCACTTAACTGGTTTATTTTCCCATATTAAAAACACTAACCAATTTAATTAATAGCATTGTTAAAATTATTAGATACAATTCTAAAGAGTTTAAACATCTCGCAGGCATCGTCAATGACACTTTGCAATGCACATTTTCAAAATGAAAATGAGCACAATGGCTAAGTTCATAAAAGATACATTGAGTAGTTGAACATAAGTAATGTTTATATGTGAATCTGAGATTAAGGAAAGTAAAAATGTTACAGGCAAATAGAAAGAATATGTGGTTGAAATTGCACACAGGAACAAAGAATTAGCCTCAGGAGACCAGTAAATGCAAATATATGTCTTATTAACTAAGGAGTCAAAGTACTGGCAAGTGTAGGGCAATTCAAACTCAGATGCCTCAGCAATGCTAAATTGTTTCCAGGAAACAATAGAAAACAGAAAGAAAAATGCAATGTTCACACTCTAGTATCAATGTATAAATGAATAGCTTTTCTTGTCCCATTCTTGCACTAGAATATAGACAGGTATTGTCCCCTAACATATCAGACAGACCCTAGGTATAAGGGTAAGCCTATGGTAGCTATGCAAATACAAAACTCTCAATATACACATCAGGATCACATCAGGATGCTTTTAAGGAAGCAAATGCATATCCCTCGAGAAGAGGTGCCTTGAAGTCAGTCCAGATGGCATACCTGGAACATCAGTCCAGAGGGCATACCTGGAACGTCAGTCCAGAGGTCATACCTGGAACATCAGTCCAGAGGTCATACCTGGAACATCAGTCCAGAGGGCATTCCTGGAACATCAGTCCAGAGGGCATACCTGGAACATCAGTCCAGAGGGCATACCTGGAACATCAGTCCAGACGGCATACCTGGAACATCAGTCCAGAGGGCATACCTGGAACATCAGTCCAGAGGGTATACCTGGAACATCAGTCCAGAGGGCATACCTGGAACATCAGTCCAGAGGGCATACCTGGAACATCAGTCCAGAGGGCATACCTGGAACATCAGTCCAGAGGGCATACCTGGAACATCAGTTCAGAAGACTTACCTGGAACATCAGTACAGATGACATACCTGGAACATCAGTCCAGATGACATACCTGGAAAATCAGTCTAGAGGGTATACCTGGGACATCATTCCAGATGCCATACCTGGAACATCAGTCCGGAGGGCATACCCAGCACATAACACTCAGCAAATGGTTCACTGTATGAATTTACCAAAAAAAAAAAAGAGATAAAGTGTCAGATGTCAGGTCTGACTGACAACAAGACAGAAGCCCGAAGGACATCAGCTAGTAGTGCTCATAAATAGAGTATAAAACAGAAACACAGGGTGTGAAAACATTCTAAAAGGCAATTTTAAAGGATTCTCTTTCTTTTATCTCTCTGTCTGTCTCTCTGTCTGTCTCTCTCTGTCTGTCTCTATCTGTCTCTGTCTGTCTCTGTCTGTGTGTCTCTCTCTCTTCTCTTTTCTTCTCTTCTCTTCTCTTCTCTTCTCTTCTCTTCTCTTCTCTTCTCTCCCTCCCCGCCCCCGTGTGTGTAGGCCAAAAAATGCCATTGGATCCCCTGGAGCTGAATTACAAATATCTGTGAACTGCCCAATGTGGATGCTGGAAACTAGAGTTAAGTCCTCTGTAAAAGCAACTTACTCTCTTAATAATATGCTATCTTTCCACACCACACTAATTAGATAATTGTGTCTTTCATTATAAGAAAATGTAAGTTCATTTCCCCCTTCACTTTATATCTCCCAAATTTCCATTTGTGTTGAGTTTGTGTATGTGTGTGTGTGTGTGTGTGTGTGTGTGTGTGTGTGAGAGAGAGAGAGAGAGAGAGAGAGAGAGAGAGAGAGAGAAAGAGAGTACAAACTATTCAGTTTGTATAATGTTGCTTGTAACCCCTTTAAAATGTAGCTGATATAAACTTTTCTCTTAGCACAGCTTTCATCAATTCAATAAATTTGGGTATATTGTGCATTCCTTTTTATAAAATTCTAGGACACCTTTAATTTCTTTATTTCTGCCTTAACCCATTAGTCATTCAGTAGAGAGCTGTTCAGTTTCCATGAGTTTGTTTGGTTTCTGTTGTTGAAATCCAGCTTTAAGCTGTGGTGATCTGATAGGATGCAGGACATTACTTCAATTATTTTGAATCTGTTGAGACTTGATTTATGACCAAGTTTATGGTCAAGTTTAGAGAATGTTTCATAAGGTGCTGAGACGAAGGTTATAATATTGGTGAAATGTCCTGTAGATATCTGTTAGAGTCATTTGGTTCATAGCGTCTGTTAGCTACATTTTTTCACTGTTTAGTTTTCATCTGAATAACCTATCCATTGGTGAGATTGAGTATTGAAGTTTCCCACTATCAATATATGAAAGTCAATGTGCAATTTAAGATTTAGTTTAACAGGTTAAATACTGGCAACACCCAGCCTGCCTCAAAGAAGATGATGAACGTCAAGGAAACTCTTTATGGACCTGACTTCCATGTGGCACACAAGCCACTGAGCAAAATGTTCTCATTTCAACCACTGACAGAATTCTGCATGAAAATGGGCAAGCTTGGACACAGGACGAGTCAATGACCAAACTCTGCCGAGACAGGGTCAACAAGCAATCAATAGTTCCTTCCTCATAAATATGTATGTCATATTTTGTGTCAGATGTCAGATATATTGTGTCAGAAGGCTGAAGATGATGATCCAACATTATAGAGAGTTATGGGTGACTGTTTAGGCAGCAAACTGTCTCTGTCATTTTTTTTTCAATTTGTAAGCTGTTAACTTGCACTTCCTGTTTGCTCAGGTAATTAATTATATTCCTTCTCAAGTCTCTGAAAAGGTTGAAGACCAAATAGATTAGTTTCACAATTAAGCTTAGTTGGTTAGGAGTTAAGATGTTTTTTAGACCTAGATAATGTTTTAAGTTGATAGAGATGAAAAATAATAGATACTGATTTACATTCATAATTTTAGACTTACCAAGATAAGAAAATGTTTTCTTCATGGTTGTCAAATCCAAACAACCAAAACACTGTGAATGTAACATTAAGGTAATTCCTGATTGTTTCATGGTTCTTCTTGTTCTATGTATTTTATTTTCTATACATATTATAATATAAATGTATATGTAAAATTTATTAATAAAAGAATTAAAATATTCAGCAGTGTTATGTTTACAAATGTGGTTCCCCTTGGTTTGAGGCATAGATGTTAAAAATAAAAATGTAATTTTGGTGGATTTTTCCTTTCATGAGTATGAAGTGTCCTTTATCATCTCTTTTGATTAATTTTGGTGTCAAATCTTTGTTGTTAGATATTAGAATAGATGCACCAGCTTGCTTCTTGGGTTCATTTTCTTGAAAAATCTTTTTCCAACCTTTAACTCTGTGGCAATGCAAACCTCTGATATTGAGCTGTGTTTTTTGTACACAGCCGAAGGCTGGATTCTGTTTTCACATCTATTCAGTAGCTGTGTATCTTTGTGTTGGGAAATTGAGCCCATTGATGTTGAGAGATATCAATGACCAATAATTATTCATTACTGTTAGTGTGTGTGTGCTTCTCTTCTTTGTGTTTTACCAGTATGAGATTATTTACTGTCTCTGTTTTTGTGGGTGTATTCAACCTCCTTTGGTTGAAGTTCTCCTTTTAATACCTGCTGTAGGGTTGGATTTGTTGACAAATATTGCTATTTTACTTTATCATGGAATATACTGTTTTCTCCATCTATAGTGATTTAAAGTTTTGCTAGATATAGTAACCTGGGCTGGAGTCTGTGGTCTCTTATAGTCTACAGCAGGTTTAAAAACCTGGCTTTTAAAGTCTCCATTGAGAAGTTGAGTGTAACTCTAATTGTTCTGCTTTTATAAGTTGCATGGCCTTTTCCCTTGCAGCCTTTATATTCTTCCTCTGTTCTGTTTGTTTTATATTGTAATTATTGTGTGGCAGGATAATAAAACTGGACTTTTTGACCCAATCTTTTTAGTGTTTTGTAAGCTTCTTGTACCTTTATAGGCACATCCTTCTTTAGGTTAGGTAAATTCTCTTCTATGATTCGTTAAAAATGTTTTTACGCTTTTTGATTGGAATCTTCTTCTTATTCTTCTACCCATATTATTCCTAGGTTAGGTCTTTTCATTGTGTGCCAGATTTTCCTACATGTTTTTATTAGAAAATTTTAGATTTCATACTTTTGACATATGTATTTATTTCCTCTATCATACCATAAAAATGCTGAGAAAAAAGAATGCCAATCAATTCACATCTCAAATTATAAACACATTTTTGAGAAATACAAATGAATATAGATTATATCTATGAAAGAATGTAGTCAACCTACAGAAATCCAAAGAAAATTCAAAACAAACTTCAAAAAGAGCAATATCAAATATTTTGTATACAACTGAATATTAACCTAATCATAGAATTCTGGGTTAATAGAAGAAGTCATTATATAGTGAAAAGATTAAAAAAAAAACAATAGTAAAACAATCATTTTCAAATCTGAATTACCTGTGTAAATTATAAAGAAGTTTTAATAGAAGTCATTTGTGAGAAATGTGAATCTCAGCATGAAAAAGGTTTAGTTTAATGTATGTACATGATCTTTTTGCTTGAAATTTTTTTAGAAATTCAAACGTTGGTGGTAGAGATTTCAATTAGCTCTGAAGGGTATTTCTTGATCTTGGAAAGGATTTTAATTTGGTTTCCAGGAACCATGTAGGGTGGCTCATAGTCAAGCAGCCAATGCAAGGTTTGTGTGGCATTCAAGATTGTCTTACACAACACATGTTTTGGTTCATTTTCTTTGTTTGCAGCATGTTGGCAGCACCCTGCTACAGAGGCTTTTATGGTACCATACCTTGGAGACTGAGTCAGCAGCTATCTTTGCCATCTGGAGCTGGCACATTTACATAAGAATTGGCACCTCTTTTCCAACTCAATTTCTTGTCTCTGGGGAACCAGGCTATGCACATGTTCCCTGAGCCTTGTACTGTCTTCAACCCTTACTGCTTATTGTGGAAACACACAGGGCCTTTATATCTTCATTTCACAGCTATTAAAGGACCACGCATTGAGGAGTTTGAATGCATCCTAGAGGCCTATAGGAACGTTATCACTGGAAAATACTTCCAGTGTCCCCTACTGTCCTCCTTGTGGTGTAACAAATGGGAAACATCAGGATATAGGGCATATAACACTCCCCAAAGGAGGATGAACTTTTAAACATGATTATCCAAGATCGAGAGCTATGGTTATGATTTCGTTGTAAAAATTTTTATTATTTAAAGTTTTTTTTCATTTATTATAAATCTTTTCATATTACATCCCAATTGTCATCCCACTGCCAGTATCTTCCCATTCCCAGTCTCCCTCCCTCTTCAGCCTTATTTCCCTCCCGTAGATGTCTGATAAAAGAGAACCTCTTCATCCACCAATATGACCGCAGCCTGTCAGGTCTCCTGCAGATTGCCTGCTTACCCTTCCTCTGTGTGCCCACCAGTCTTCTCCACCAAGTGGAAGTGATCAAATCTGGGGCACCAGAGTTCATGTGGCAAGCGGTCCTTACTGTACCCATGACCTTGGAGAATGAGCAGTCCATTGGGTATATCTGAACAGGGGGTCTACGTTTACTACATGCATTGTCCTTGGTTCCTGTAACAGTTTGTGCAGCCCTCCCTCCCCCGGTGCAGATCTGCTTGTCTGGATGGTCTCTTTGTGGGGCTCTGAACTCTCTGGGTCCTTCCATTCCACCACCCATTCTTCCATAATATCCTCAGAGCTGCACCTGAAGTCCAGCAGGCAGTCCCTGCACTGGATATAATCTCTCAGAGGACATCACTGTTCGGCTAATATCCACTTATGAGTGAGTAAATATCATGTGTGTTTCTGAGTCTGGGTTACCTCACTCAGGGTGATCATTTCTAGTTCCATCCATTTGCCTGCAAATTGCAAGATTTCCTTGTTTTTTAATAGCTTAGTTGTATTCCATTATGTAAATGTGCCAATTTCTTTATACATTCTTTGGTTGAGAGACATCTTAGGTTGTTTCCAGATTCTGTCTATTGTGAATAAAGCTCCTATGAACATAGTTGAGCAAATGTCCTTGTTGTATGTTGGAAGCATCTTTTGGGTATATGCCCTGGAGTGGTATGACTGGGCCTTTAAGTAGCCCTATTCCCAATTTTCTGAGCAAGAGCCAGATTTCCAAATTGGTTATACAAGTTTGGACTCCCACCAGCATGTGCTGTCACTTGAATTTTTGATCGTAGCCACTCTTGTAGGTGTAAGATGGAGTTTCAGAGTCTTTTTGGTTTGCATTTCCCTGATAACCAAGGACGTAGAGCATTTCTTTGTTGTTTCTTAGCCATTTAATGTTCCCGTTTGAGGATCTTTTCCCAGTCTGTAGGCTGTAGCTTTGTTCTGTTGACAGTTTCCTTTGCCTTACATAGGATTTATAGTTTCCTGAGTTCACATTTATTAATTGTTGATCTTAGAGCCTGAGCTATTGGTGCTTTTTTAATGATGTTGTCTCCTAGGCCAATGAGTTTAATGCTCTTCCTCACATTTTCTTCTAACAGAGATAGTGTGTCTGGACTTGAGTTTTGTGCAAGGTGATAAATATCAATCTATGATCTCTTAAAATGAATATTGACCTGCCCATGCCCACCACATCCCACTTGGACACTTACATGAAGCCCAGACACAAAACATAAACTTTTTCACATACTGAAACACAAACAAGTATATAGATTTCAATTTAAAATGTATTTGCAATTTCTCATGAAGAAACATTGAATTTATTACTTTATACACTTCCTTGGTGTGGTTTAATGAAGAGTGCAGTAGAACTAGCTACTATGTTCTTTTTTATATCACTGAATATTAATTAAAATGAAGAAAATTCTGCATGTCTCTTTTATGCTCATTCCAAACACTAGAATTTTTTTATTTCTCTTTTTTACAAATTTTATTATTTCATGTAGAATTCCTAAATTCATCTTGCTTGCATTCACAACCATCTCACATATCAATATTCACCCATGCTTTTCTGCCTATTTAACTTTATTTAGATCATTTTCTTTCATTTGTTTTGATACTTTTTATAAAAACAAAAAACAAACAAACAAAAAACAACTTCTTTTTCAGTAAATTAAAAAATAAATGAAACTCTACATTCTTTCAAATATGGTTTTAGACACCAAGTATGTTGGAGTGAAATTTTAATTAATTCAACAAACATTATAAAAAGAACAAATTTATGCAGTATGAGATGGTGAAAGAATTGAATTTTTCCTACTACAATGACCAAATTTGCTATTACAAAATTACCAGTGTCTCTAGATTCACAGCACTTAAAATTATACATAAGTCGATGGAATTAAAAAGAACTATGCTATGAAAACAAGTTGTTAGAATCAGTATAATGACATTTTGCAGATTTTTATAGGAGTTTAATATTGATAATGAAAAGACAAAATGGAATAGACATGGAGCACCTGCCTATAATACAAGTAATTGAAGGGACAAATCCTAAAGATTTTCTGAAATTTGAAGCTAGTATGGCTTTGTTAAGGAGATTTAATCTTTATAAACCAGAAAGGGAAAAATGAAAAAAGAAAAAAGGGAAGGAAATGAAGGAAAAGGAAGGGGAGAGTAAGGAAGAGAATTGTGAGAAAAAAATGGATCCCAGAATGATTTTATATATTGAGAAAGTAATATGATGTTCATCTTCTTCTTTGAGACATGCTGAGTATTGCCAGGGGTTAATTTGTCTTGTTGTCAAAGAATCTTTGGAATAATAAAAACCTCTTTAAATGCCATACTCTGTAGTCTCTAAGGTTTTTGAAAACCTTTTTTAACTATTTTACATCATATATTTATAGAATCATATCTACCTATTAGACCTAGAATATATATTCTTGTGATAAAATTAGAATAGTTTTTGACATGAGCATGCTTTGCATCAATATACAAAATTAAATACCACTGAATTAAAAAATAATCTTATTTATGAGTAATAATTAGGGCCTTGAGATTTGGAATAGATTCAATAATTTACCTTTTGTTCTATCTTCCTTCTATATTTCTGTACCCCACTTTCTTTCTTTCATCTCCTATCTCCTTACCTACAAAAGAGAGATAAAGGAAAAGACATATGTCCTTGAGTCAAACCTAGTTTCCTCTATGTAAAAGACCAATAATACTTAGAACCAACTACCAAAGAAAATAAGCATCTGTAGAACAAAAGAGTAAACAGAAACCTAGCCAACCCCCCTCAGAGAAGAACCTCCTTCTGGAGCTGGCTTCAGTTGTGGCAATCAAGTCACTGGGCAAAATGTACTCATTTCTGCCACAGACAGAGTTCTGCCTAAAAATGGGCAAGCTTGAATGCAGGTAGAGTCGACAGTCAAACTCTGCCAAGACAGGATAAGCAAGTCCTCAATAGTTCCTGCCTCGCAAATATGTCTTTCAGATATATTGGGCCAGAAGGCTGAAGATGATGCTTTAATGTTATAGAGAATGCTGGGTGACTGTTCAGGCAGTAAACTGTCTCAATCATTTTTTTCATTTTGGGAGCTGCTAACCTGCACTTCAGGCTCACTCAAGTATTAGTATTTAAGTTTTATTCCTTCTTAAGTCTTTGATGGGGTTGAAGACCAGAAACTTTAGTTTTTCAATTAAGCTTAGTAGGTTAGGGGCTAAGATGTTTTTACATCAAGACAGATGTTTTCAGTTAATAGAGATGAGACATGATAAATATTAATCTCCATTCAGAAATTTAGACTCAACAAGATAGGAAAGATGTGTACTTCAAGTTTGCCAAATACAGATAGCCAAATCACTATGAATGTAACATTTATATAATTCCTGCTTGTCTTTTGCCCATGTGTATTAATATGAATGTATATGTGAAAAAAGAAACATAATAAAAAAGGAAAAATTAATATGATAACTTAATTATTTTCGTACAATAAAAAAACTAAAATGGTGGGCAATATAAATTAATACTAAAATGTATTGTAAGCTGCAGCCCTTCTGCATATGCAACTGAAATATTAACTAAAATTGATACTTTATTATTAGAAAGATCACTGAAATTGTAAATGAATATTGTTCATAGTAAAACAATATATTGTTATATATAAAACTGTGTGTGTGTGTGTGTGTGTGTGTGTGTGTGTGATGTGTGTTTTGTGGATCTTGCCAGGGAATTAGCTTCAAGAGATAAATTTAATCTAACAATAGTCATACTATTAATAATTTCTTATGTTTCAGGCATTATGCTAAGTGTGCTATGTGTCTTATCTCACTAAAGCCTCAGGAACTAAATTAGTGCTTTTATTTTTTCTAACTTACAGTGGAAAAAAATCAGCACTTAATAATCTATGGGATGTTATATAGATAAATTGTGTATATGTATTTATATAACTATAATATATTATCTATATCACATGTTACTTACACATAAGATCACCTCACTTATACATATGACTGAAGTACATAATGTATGACAAAGGTGCAATGAATAGTAATATTTTGTGCAATTAAAGTCTTCAAATTTCAGCAGCATCTTATATTTGTTAATGAGAAAGAGAAAATTACATCATCTAGTTTTTCTTTGTTTTATTGCAGTTCTCACCAAGATCACATGACTTCTACTTACATCAGTATCAAGAGCCAATCATGTCTAGCTTGTCATGAGATAATTAATTACTATAAGCTTTCTGGCTTCTGTCATCATGGAAGACACCTATTAAAGAGTGTCACCATTGAAGAGGAAAGCCATCCAGGTTACATTGTGTGATTAGACCTCTGATTATTGAAGGAGCAGCTCTGAACTCCATCTATTTGTAAATGGACTCACATTTCTCATTATTAGACAGATTTATTTCATTAATTTATCACACTGGACATAAAAGTTTATGAGGTGCTCAATAAAAAAATCCATTTTTAACCAAAATAATTTGATATTACTCTTTTACATGTAGCACCCAAAGTTTCAATGGTTTTATTTATAAGCTGTTTAGGTATAATAATTATTTATATTGCAGTTTCAGCACAAGAAATAAAGGGTTTTAAGACATGGAGTAAAGGAAACTCATTCAATCCTCTCCTCTCCATAACACTGAAGCATGAAGAATTTATGAGTAGATTTCTAGCCCTGGCTTAAATGGTGAAAAAATAATTTAAAAATATTAAAAAACAATTGTGAAATTGCATCTAGATAGAAGTAACCACAAACTAAATGTTAACCATGTGTTGGCACCTTGGCATATCTTTAAATGCATTGGCCTCAAATGTTAGGAAAAGACAGCAGAAAGTAGCTGCCAGAGAAGAATGCCAGGTCACTAGTGGAAACAGCCAGTCATGCCTTGGCAATATTATGGGGGGGGGGGGGGAAGCCAAAAGAATGTCCATGTGCTTTCTACTTTTTTCTTTCCCTTAGTATTTGATCATAGCTTCCTTTTTCCAAACAATAGTAAAAACATCTTTAGACAACGAAAATTTGAATACTAGAACACAGGGACAAGTGGAAATGGATATTGAGGAAATAAAAATGTTAGCAGATATCCGTTGTGAGGAGCTTTGGTTTCAGGTACTGTCAGATAAAAATCTTCAGAAATGATAAGACTCAGCTAAACAGAAATAAGGTCAGGCCTTCCATTCATGACAAAGCCGTATGAAAACTTAGGACCTTATTTATTTTTGCTATCAATAAATTTATTTTTCAGAGACTTTACTATTTAAAATAGATTATTTTCTCACAGAATATATCCTGATTATGATTTTCCCTCTCTGTACTCCTCTCACTTTCTTCCTCTTTCTAGTCCCCTCTGGATCCATTCTCTTTCTGTCTCTTACCGGAAAAGAACAGGCCTCTAATAGTTAACAGGCAAACGTGTCAAAATAAAATATAATAAGATGTAACAAACAGGTGATATTACATCGAATTTGGACATGGAGATCTAACAGGAGGAAAAGATTTCCAAGAGTCAGAGGTATACTTCTTCTCATAGTAAGTAGTTCTACAAAAAAACTAAGCTCATAGCTATGAAATATATGCAGAAAACGTTGGTTTTTCCCATGTACGCCTTGTTCTCGCTGCTTCAGTCTCTGTGAGTTTATATGTTGATTATATGAGTTGATTCTAAGGTCTTTGTTCTCCTGATGTCCCTCATCCTGTCTGGCTCCTACAATCTTTCTTCCCTGGTGTTCCCTGAGCTGTGTGGGGAGGAACATGATGGGGAAACTCCCATTTAGACTCTCTCTTCACACAATGTCGGGCTGTGGGTCTCTGCGTCTGTTCCATGTACGTCCAGAGGAAGTCTCTCTAGTGATGCAGGAGAATTAAAGGAGGTGGGGGATGATTATGAGGAGGAAAAGGAAAGGGAGAGACAGTCTCCTGTGTTAGCAACAACCTATGTGGGTTGGAGAACTCTAGGTGAGGCTTCCAATAATACGCCTGCATTGCATTCAATTGAAATTTTGGTCAAGAGGGTCTGGTAAAGCTTTACTCCTTTACAAAGTAAAAACATAATTAAAAATTAAAAGTAGCAGAATCAAGATGAAGGAGGGAGGTTATGAGGAGGAAAAAGTGAAGAATTGTAGCAGTTTGGAACAGAAGTAAAATTCATGGGTGAATAACACTGACCACAGAAGTAAAACTGTTTAAAATAAAAACCCTAATACTGAGCACACAAGACTTCCCTATAAGTTTCTGGCTGGAGAAGTGCTAGAAGGCCTCAGAAAATACCGATTATTGCCATTATTCTTGATTACCTAACAGGAGTAGTAGTCTGACTATATTTCAGATATTATGCACTTTGGTTACAAGACGGAAAAGTCAAGTTGGAACTTAGAAGCTCCCTCAGTGCTGCCTAGCTTTCATCATTCCAGAAGAAAATACACAGATTGCCGAGGGTAAAAAAATATCAACAGTGTCATTCATCAATAGACCATATTTACTATAATAATAACCTGCCTGGTTGGTGCAATAGAGGCACAACTATAATGGATATAGCAAAGCATTTGGTAATTTTATAGCAAGCTTGCTTCATAGGTGAGGAGTAGTGATTAATCTTTGTATTATTATGTGTATCTGCATATATGTTTTTGTGCATGTCCATGAGTGTGTATACATGTGTATGCTGGCTAATAGTATCTGCATTGAGGCCAAGATTCAACGCTGGTAGTCTCCAAATTACTTCTCCATCTTATATATTTTAATATAAAATTTCTCATTGAATCTGGAGTCCATAATCTTGTTGGATTGGTGAGTAAAAATTTTACCGTCCTCCTATGTCTTTGCCTTCCAAGAAATGGCTTGGAATCACATCTCAAAACCAGCATTTGATGTGGGCTATGAGGATAGCTGTACTTCACAGACTGAGTGTCTTCCCATACCATGTTGATAACAGTTTTTTTTTTTTAAATCTCACACATTAAAGTACTGTTTGCTCTAGTACTATATGTCTTGCCAAAAGAAGGTTATGGTTCCAAAGAGGAAATGTACTGCTATTGTCTCTATAAATGGATCTTCTGTCAAACTCCCTTCTAAATAATTTATGTTTATGCCAATGAGCTGGTCTAGCTATCAGCCAGAGAAGGGTGAGCACTGAGCTACTTGGAATAGTTAATGCAGAAATTTATATCTGGCCAACATGCTAATAGTAGCTGAGTATTGATCTGAAAGGTGTACTGCAGTCATGAACACAGAACATCTATGAATATATTCACAAGTATGGTCCCCCAACATTGCATTAGGAAGAGAGGAGATATCCACAGGTCACATCCCTTCTAGAGATGTATTCGCTATTCATGCTTGCTTGAGATGGGAAAATGTGCTTTGAGTCCTGGTGGGACTAGTTCGAAAGAAGGAAATCATAAGAAAAGGAAAGGAGAAAGCAGAGGTTGTTGGGTAATAATAGAAACCCAACACATTATGTAGAAAGCTGTCAAAAGATAAAATGATTAAGAATCTTGTAAATAGTATGAGAAAGGGGGACTAGAGAAGATGTTTGATTTTTACAAATGAACAAGAATTTTGATCAACTAGTTATCATATTTATCTTTTGCCTGAAATTTTTAACATGAAGATGTGATTTTAGTTTACCATTGCATTTAAAACTGACAGAAGTAATTGATTCAAATTCAACAATGCATTTTACTCTAAAAGTTATTAGATAGCATTACTATCTACAGACTTAGGTCTTCACTTTTAATATGCTGAGAAAAACAGCAGAATGATGAAATAACAGGAATGCTTTAAGAAGTCAAGTTAAAGTGAGAGGCAAGATGACAGACTGTCAAGTAAGGTGAGAGTGAGAGCAAGTTTATACATGAATAGGGCATAGAGAATTTCAGGACTGGACAGCTGAACTCTTTATTAAGTGTAAGGATATAGTGGATATTTGCTTTATGTCTTCATTATATTCATTAAAAAGATTCAAATAAATACATGTACAACATTTTCTGTTGTGTGTGAGTTTACACTTCTGTCATGTAGTACTACGGATCTACATTCAGACAACTCCACTGCAACCTTTTTTATCATAAGCATATAAAGACCAAGGTATCAAATATGTTGATAAATTTTTTAAATTTTTTTCTTCTTTATTAATTTATTCTTGTTACATCTCAATGGTTATCCCATCCCTTGTATCTTCCCATTCTTCCCTCCCTCCCATTTTCCCCTTATTCCCCTCCCCTATGACTGTTCCTGGGGGGGATTACGTCCCCCTGTATATGCTCATAGGGTATCAAGTCTCTTCTTGGTAACCTGCTGTCCTTCCTCTGATTGCCACCAGGTCTCCCCCTCCAGGGGACATGGTCAAATAGGAGGCACCAGAGTATGTGAGAATTTCTTTAAAAGTAAATACAGTTTCTGTTGTCTTCTTGCCCTGTTAAAAAGAGAAAAACTGCAGTCTGAAGATGATAATACAGAAGGTTCTTGCTTTGATTCCTGCAGTAAAACTTTACTAAGCTAATTCGACAATGGAGAGTGCCATATCCTTATATCTGACGACGGCCCTCTGGCATACTGTGCTAATTTCTGTGAGCCCAGAAGCTGCCTCTTTGCCAGTCATTTGTGACAGTCACTGGTAAGCACTCTAGAAATGGATTCTGAGAGTGAGTCCCAGCACTTTGGTAGTAGTACTTACTACTTCTTCCCCAACAACAAAAGGAGCTGTATCTTTTGTAGCATCTTAACAAGCCCTGTAGTTCCCGCATATTTCTGTAGCCGTTTGATATAATTGTTGGGACTCATAAGAAAATAAATTTTATTCAACAATACCCTAGCCTGCTCTGACACTTTGCTTCCAAATAACATATGGCTACTTGATTCTCCTGTACAATATTGGTCTGCAGCAACAATAAAATTGTCATAGAGAGTTGACAATAGACCACTTTGCATGGCGATAACCACCATTTTATATTATAAAAGCTCAGAACTTTATGGAGCCTTCATAAATGTGATCAATTGCCACAATAAAGCTGAGAGGCATGTGTGTTGGCTTATTTTTCTCTGCCTTCCAGGAGGAGCTGCCTTACTTGTTGGTCTGATGTTAGGTTGCAGTTACTGTGTGGATAGCCCAGAGCTGTGCAATATCAGACATAATTGCTTCTATCATGGTCCTTTTAATTCTTCATTATGTTCAGTAATTTATTTATGTTACTGTTAGCCCACCATGTGCCATCAGTAAGTGGGGAATTCTCCTTCCTAAACAAACTGGAAAAGGGAGCCAGCCTCTATGCTTGGACATTCTAATTTATTTAGTGTATAGGTGTGTGTTTGTGTTTACATGTGTATGAATAAAGGTACCTGTATACCATAATGCAAATATAGGTGGTTTAAATGTACACATCCAGTATTGTAGAAGGAATTTATTGCTTGCTATATAAATGTGACAGCTATCGGTTAAAAAAAATCTATAGCCTATAGCTGAAGTAGGAAACAGAAGGTAGAACATCTGGAAGGCAGAAGGGATTCTGGGATACAGCCAAGCATGGGGGAGTCAACCAGAAAGATGTGAGGATGGACTCCTGGAATTTAAGACAGGTAACCTGCCACGAGGCAAAATGTAGATTAGTATAACAGCTTATTTCAAATTAAGAACTGGTCAGAGAAGTGTCTAATTATATAGCCTATGTATTTGTAAATAATATTTTCAGCTTCATGAGCAATTATTTCCAGGGAGCTATGGGAGTGGGAGGAACGACACTATATCCTATTGCAACACAGGATTATATCAGTTGCAGGAAGAAATACAGTATAAATATTTTTAAAACATATATCCTCTTGCATAAGTATTGGTGTACTCTTCTGACCTCTTTTGGCACTTGCACTCACATTGGCATAAACATGGATGCACACACATATTTACATGAATGCAAATAAAACTAAATTAAAACATTAATTTAAAAAGAAATAATTTTAACCAAAATTCATGTTTTATAAATTAATATAATTTTGTTTTTTATTAAAAATGTTGCATACTGTAGCATTAATTAGGTCTTAAAATTATTATTGTATATTAATTTACAGTTTAATTAACAATTGTAAGGCAAATTTGGAAGGTTTGTTAGAAACAAGCTTAAATATTTTCACTAAACAAGAAAAATACTTGTATTCTGTAAAATATTTATATGTGTGAAACATGATATTTCATTATATCTGCATTCACGGAGCACCAAGTTTAGCAAATTAAAACTCATGTTTTAGACAGACAATTATCATAATTCTATTGATATACCCAATGATTCTTAGCAGGGAGTTAAAAATTAATAAATAAAAAATACACTTAAAAATCAATGGTGTTCTGATTTAGTTTGCTTTCACCAACAATCCAACTTATCTAATAGCAGAATAGTTTCATAAAGAGCTACGCATTGAACTAATGCTATTAAATAAAGTTAGAAAGTTAGTTATATTCAATATACCAATTAATCTCTGGTAGTTACTGGCCTATCACCTTACATCCTGTATTCTCATAGCTGAATACTACAATGGTTTTAACTAGAGACAATTTTCTGGAATATCCCAGAATTCCTAAATGTTGAAATTTGTGAAAATACTGCTTGGGACTATTTGGCATTTATTTCTTTTTCTTTCGTCTTTTGGGATTAAGACAAGGTTTCTAAGGAACTGAGTTATTTTCACTTTCATTCAACAATCATGAATAAAATCCTAGTTTTTATTGCAACTTTGTTCCTTTTTATCCACAGAGTTTTTCTTGAGTGAAAAAACAATTTGACTGAAAGGTAAGGAACATTTATTTTCTATTATCTGTTTCTTAAGAGGGAAGAATTATTCATCGTTAAAGGGACCATAGAACATGTCTATGGGACATCCAAAAAGACATCTTGTTCAAATGGATCAGAAAGGTGTAACAGCCAGAGGTTAAGACTATGTCTACTGGACACAGCCGACTGCTACAGTCATGAACACACAGCATCTGTGGTTGCCTATAAAAGATGTGAACAAAATCAAGTCTGTCAATGCTCCAGCACACATGCCTCAACCCACAGCTGGGTTGAGGAGCTATTGATACCTGATGGGTGCAAAGGCAGAGTTTCACTTTTTTTCAGGTATATGCTATTTGCGATCATCTCTTTCTTTTTGTTTGTTTATTTTTTAGAGACAGGGCTTCTCTGTGTCATCCTGGGCATCCTGGACTCAGTTTGCAGTACAGGGTGACCTCACTCACAGAGATCCATGAGCCACACAGCGTGCTGGGGATCATAGGTGTGCACCCTGCACCAGGCAGATAATTTATATCTTTAAATGATCTTTAACTACCATATTCTAGGCAGTGGTCTCCTTTATGTTTCCTCAAGACTAGAGATCCAGACATGATTCTACGTTCAAATTATTAGTCAAAATTTAGCAGTTGGAAGGTTTCACATTACAGCATAGAAGATAGCTCATTGGATTATTCTGTAGCCATGTGCATTTGGGTAGCACTAATTTTGACTCTGTGAGCTACAAAAAAAAAAAAACCAAACCATGAAATTGGAAGGGGCATATGATGAGAAGGGAGGGGTCTGCAATAAATTGATGAAGGTATGGGAAGTGGATATGATTAATATACATTAAAATCTTGTATAAATACTTCAATGAATAAATTAATAAATATGTTTAAAATAGCATTTCAAGAATAAAAATATCAGCATATATTTAGAATACTTTTATTTTTTCCTTGTAAATTTCTGGGACTATTTCAGACAAAAAGCTCAGTCACCATTTCTCTTTCCTTGCCATTCCTACCCCAGATTATATATGGTAAAGCCAGCTAGTCCAAATTTTCAAATTATTTTTAATATATTGTAACTCCAAAGGTGGAGGGCAAGTATAGGGCAGAGAAAAATTACTACATTTTATATCATTTTTATGAAATACAGACTTTTACAATCACTGTCAGAAGACAACTTAGCAATACTTAATTTTCATTTTAATTACTTCCATAGATTATGCTTCCTCATAACCTGTACAGATTCAAGGATACAGATAGTTTGGAGACAATCCAGGGGGAGGCAGTGAAAATGATTAAGATGATGGGATATTGGCTGTGTTTTCAAAGAGACAATGAACTAGACAGATTAAACCACAGCAATATATGTTTTCAAGTAAAATTCAAATGAACAGAGACGCACATCAACTCCCTACAAAGCAAAGAGGTATTGAAGAAGCCTGACTGTGCATATGGTAATTCAAAAATTAAAACAAAAGTCAGCCATCAACAAACATAAATTCGTATAGTAGGCTCCTTCGTCTTTAAAAAAAAAACAATTCTAAACATTAACTACTTTACTCCCTACTTGTCAAAGTCACTTTGGACAATGGGAATTTATATGAACAGCTCAGGATCTCTTTCAAGTGAAGAACAAGTGAAAGGCTACATTAGCCTCACCAACTGATGTGATGATTTGGTTTTCTTCATGCTACAACATCAGAAAATTTCTTATGTGCTCTGTCTTTTGAAGTTTATGTTTTCATAGAATCACTTTAATTTGGAAACAGATATGTGCCTAAACATTGGCCAGGGACTGTAGACATCGGTGGGCATGGCAGTGTCCTTCTTTTGTCCTTTTATACATTGTAGATCTAGATCTGGCTTCACATTTAAAATGGTCAAAATTTAGAAGTTGGGAAGTTTCACATTATGTCATAACTGTCTGTCGTTTCCGCAGAGCTGGATGTAGAATGAGGTGACTCAGGTCTGTTAACACATCTACATATACAGGACAGTATGTTTCCTTCGCATTAAATCTCAGGAGATATATCACCATAATAGGTTTCAGTCCTAGCTGAGAAGTCGCTGATTTCTTGAAGCCACGACTCAGGCGACTCACTGTGAATCAAAAGCAGCCCAAGGCCCGGGAGATGAGTTGGTGGACATAAAGCACCTGCTGTTCAACCTGACAACCCACATTCAGATCACCAGAACCTATGGAACACCAGAAAGGTGTGGCATCTCTCTCTAATTTCAATTCTGGAGGAAGGATGCCATTAACAAACTGTAGCTAAAGTAGCTGGAGCTGGCTAGCTCCAAGTCCGGCAAAAGAACCTGCCTTAATAAATAAAGCAGAGACGAGTGGGTGTTAAGTCCCTTAATTTTTTATGATGGTTACAGTAGAGAATTTGTAAGAGAAATATAGAAGATGAGGAAATAGAAGGACACAGAGGCAGAGAGTCCTAGAAACCTACAAGAAGAACTTCATCATATATGGATCGGGGCCCAGGGGGTCTGCTCAAACTATAGCCCTAACCAAGGACAATACAAGTAGTAAACAAAGATTCCCCCTTGGTGGGGAGGCCTGATGGCACTCAAAGAAAGAAGAAGCAGGCTACCAAGATGTGACTTGATAGCCTATGACCAAATAGTGGGGGAGGCGGTCTCCCTTGGTTTTAGACCTAGCGGAGGGGAATATGGTAAAAGTGGGAGGGAGGGAGGAATGGGAGGATACAAGTAATGGGATAACAACTGAGTTGTAATCTGAATAAATTAATAATATTAAATTTAAAAATAAAGAAAAAAATAAAGTGGAAAAAACCAGGAAGACACCCAGTTTTACATTTCAGCCTTCCATATTCATGCAAACACCTGTCCATATATACCCAGACACAAACATGTGAACATACATAAATATGTGAATGTAAACACACACATGTGCCTAAAAACAAGTGAATTTTTCCTCCCTTATATCTCTGTATTGTTTATTTGATATTCCTTCCCTAACTAATTTGTACTTTTTTGTAGTGCAAAAGACAAATTCCCAGCCTTTCTATGTGTCCTTGTCTAATGTTAGAAAGTTCTTGTCATTAGATATGAATTTGTATATGAAAAAACTTTTCAAAGGTCAGTTGAAAAATATTGGCATTTGAAGCACAGAGGGATTAAGGTATTACCATACTGCTGGAACCTGACAAGCCATTATGGATTAATTAATTATCAGATTGGCTTTGTGTCACCAGTCATCTGAGGTCACACAGCAACTTGAGTATTCTATGCTGGTATCTGCCCTGCAATGTTTCCATGCTTGCTTTTCTTGTTGTTAATATACTAAATAAATAGTGCTGGAAAATCTAGAACCAACACAAATAAAAAAAAATATTATCAAGTGCCAAACAATTGCAGTGTTCACATTACTTATCCTCTATTATATTTTAATACTATTAATTGTAATCAAGGTTACAATTTGGCTATTGATTTTCTCATTTTAAACCCTTTTTTCCCTCAGCATTTGCCTAACAATTATCCAGTAATGAACTACTATGCTATAGCATCTTGTAAATCCTAAGCTTAAAAGTATGTGTAAGGCCTTGGAGTGATTGCTCAGTAGATGAGAGCACTAGCTTCACAAGCATGCAGACTTGAGTTCAAATATCCTGCATCCACATAAAGAGCTACAAGTGCTAAGGGGTATCTGTAATGCTGTCAGTATGGCAGTCAAAGCCAAAAGTATTGTTGGGGCTTGCTGGCTGCCAGCTTTGTTTTAAGAAATGCTGCCTTAAGCAAAACAAAAAACAAAAAAACAAAAACAAAAACCAACAACAAAATTAAAGCATAGGACACTGCTGTCCTCCATGCACACAGGCATGTGCACACATACACACATGTGTACATATTTTACACATAAACACACACACATGTACAACACAAGTACAAAAACAAACAGGAATAAACCAGTTTGGCTTCATGTAATTTTCACCCCATTGTGAAAAACAAGTAACAAAACCCAAAAATAAGCAATGACATAAACTCTGAAATTGTTTTAGATAATATGTTCAGTTGAAGGAACAATGTTATGAAATATCACAGTGATAATTCACATTTTACCTACATTGGCTAGCAAATAAACAAATGTTTTAGTAACTTACATTAACTCTGGGATCAATTACATGGTGGAACTGAAATGGTTCATTGCACAAAGGATACCTAATGACACACTCAATATCTGTTAATATTATTCATTGCTACTCATTTTCTTTGCATTAATTTACCAGATTGAACAGTGTATTTCAGTTTCCAAAGCCAGTATTATGGTCAGATCATACTTTTGTAAAATTTTGCAATTAAAGTAGGCAGAAAACATAAAAAAGGGATGTAATTTGAACTCAATAATGAAAGATTGGTTAGTATATAGGTAAAAGGCCATTGAGTTGTGTTTCTAACATGTGGGTACCTTAGTGTATATAAAGCATCTAAAGGAAGTTCTTGAGTGGGCAATGGGCAAGTCCTGCATTGGAATCATTTATTAATTTATATACATAATTTAATTTCAAGTGCATGTACATATTCTTTTAATTTGGAGAAAATAAATTAAAAATAAAATTAGTTTTTCATATTAAATCTGCCATGATTCATTTCTTTGAGAGCATTTGGATGTGCTTAAGTTTTGAGACACTAAAAACAATAAAGGTAACAATATTGAGGAAAATTTGCCTTGTATGCTCATTTCATTATTGCCTATATCAGGCCAGGCAAAATCAACCTGACAAATTAAGTCATAGCTGTATAGCAAAGATTATTAAATTTTTAATTTTCTTGATAATATTTTCTAAATGCCAATATTTTTGAGTAGATTTTTTCCTTACTTAAAATTTTAAAATATCTGTAAGCAAATTCCTATTATATCAGCAACAAACTGCCTTGTTTCCTGTTTAAAACTCATCAGTTACACCATTTATTTATGATTATTATTGTGTCATATTTAATCTCATGTTTAACTCATTGAATCCAATGTTTAATTCATTGTGATCTAAGGACTAACAGCTACACAGTGTACATGATTGTATGCACACTTGTATTCCACAGAGACTAGGTTGTAGTGTGTTATCCCACTTAGCTTAATTTCATATGATATCATAGAATAATAAAAAAATACTCTAAATTCCCCCAACTGCAGGTACCACAATACAGCATTAATTATACTGCCCACTTTGTGCTCATGTAACATTTTGTTACTGTTCTTGATTTTTCAAATCATCGTATGCTTGCTGCAGCAGCCAATCCAAGATCCCACATTGCATTCAATCTTCATACCCTTTAGTCACCACGGTTTCATGATGTTGCTCCCCTGGAAGAATATCACTTAGTTTGAGATAGCCCAACAACTCTTCATGGTGACAATATTATATATTTGGTCAGTGCAGGTGCTACACCTCCTCCTCGGGTACTGTTATTCTACTGTGTCTTGTTGAGAGTGGTGTATATTTTGACCACCTATTTAGAATGAGGTCTCTTAGGTATCTCCTCTTTCCTGTTACGAATGCTAACATGGAACTACATATCTAAATGTTATTTATTTACTTCAGTTCTATAAAGATTTCTGATCATCTTCTCCTTCCATGTAACTTAGCGGTTTTAGAGTCCATGAGTGTATAATCCTTACAAGAATTATCACTATACCATATGCCCCAATAATGATTTCACATTCCCCTCATTCCTTCTGGGTTATGAATTGCAGGGCTTCTGTAAGAAAGAGCTGTCCTCTCTTTCTAATTTACATTCTTATGCATTATTCACTCATTTATTTACATCAGGGAAGACTCATAGATATTTATTTATTCCTTGGCTACAATCCAAAAGCTTCCCTCATTTTGGCAGTCAAATTATTAGGTTTGGGTCCAGTATCTACTCAATATGCCCATTTTTGCCATCATTCTAATTCCTAGAAGATTAAAATTAAGCATATTCATTTAATCTATCATTTCAAGTGTGAAATAGCAATTTACCAAAGGAGAAAACTATTGTTTTTTTTAACAAAAACAATTATTTTGAAAGTTTGTAACTGCTTGATAGTCTTTCTACTTTAAATGATTTTGAACACAGCACTGTCAGCTATAAAAGTTATATATGGACGCTAAAAAGATGCTGCAGTAGATAAGATTAATACTGCCTTTTTTTCCAGAGGAACTGAGTTCACTTCCCAGCACCCATGTCAGAAGTCTCATAACCACCCAAAATATTTGAGCCATTTTCTGGATTCTTCTGGCACCTGTATTCCTATGTACATAGCCATCTACACATACATATACATATGTACACATAACTTATAAAAATTTAATCTCTTAAAAATCACATCTCTGCAGTTATTACCAGATGTCATTCTTTTCAAATCTATTCAGTGATGATCCTGATAGATATTTTCTTCATACCATACCCGCCCTCCAAAATCACAAAATATTTGGACAAGTTTCATTTGCTACCTGTAAACACAGCTTCTGAATCCCATTAGAAAATATTTTCAGGCAGATTTATTTTATGTAAAGTTTTAGAAAATGATGGACTGGGATAATAGCTAATGGTCTGGTAAATTAAACAGAAAGAGTAGACTACTTTTATCATGTAGTTTTAAGTCTAATTTTGAGCTGTTATTTTCAGTTATGACATAGTAAAAAACATTAGAATGATAGAGGGAGCTCATGGCCAAGCCCTAGGCCCATTGTATCCCAAAGAGAAATGTTTTTAATTTCAAAATATTTTCCAATATATTTTCACTACAATTGCTGGAATTTTAGTCTTTCAGTAGAGATTTTTAAATGTAAGTTATAAATATACTTATTAATGTAAACACTATAAAAGGGTATACTTATATTATACATAAACATATGAAAGTAGAAAATTCATGTGCTCAGCATTTTTTTTTCAGAGCTGAGGACCAAACCCAGGACCTTGTGCTTGCTTGGCAAGCACTCTATCACTGAGATAAATCCCAAACCCCGAGTATTTTCAATATTGGGATGAAAAAATTTGCAAAAGTTACCAGAGACACAATTCAAAGTTTAAGAGTATGCCATGCTCTTTCAGAGGAAAAGAGTCTGAATTCAATTGCCAGCAACCCCATTGGGTGGCTTAAAACAAACACTCACCAACATCACAAGAAATCATGTAATTCCAACTCCAGAGTATCTGATGTCATCTTCTGGTTAGTGTGAGAACTGTACTCACATGCATATGCCTACACATGCACACACACATACACACACACACACGCACACACACACACACACATACACACACATGCATTCATCAAAAAATAAGTCTATTTATAAAACTTACAAAGGGTGTCCTACACCCATTTATACTTCTTTGGAAAGTAAAATACTATGCATGAGTTTGGAAGACATTGTGTGACAAAATTTTTCCTGGGGAGACACAAGACACATATCTACTTACCCCAAATAGGTAGCTCACCACAGACCAAAATACAAACATCACCAAAGTTCAACTTGGTGAACATAGTTTTATTGGGATTGCTTTCAGAAATATAGGTGAGTGGTTACTTAAAGAAGCAGACATAGCTCAAAGAGAACTGTGATACTAAAGCCCACCCCAGATCACAAAAGTTGGGAAGCTGGAGATTACCTCACAGCTTGCAGCCAGCTCAAATGCTGCAGATTGAAGAGTGTCCCTTACAAGTGATTATAGTGTAAATCTCTTCCAGGAAAGTCTGCTGGTTTCTGCTTCTTCCAGGCAGCTGTACTGGTCTCATAATCTTTCAATGCTTGGCTTATATGAGAGGTTTTTTTGTTTTTTGTGTTTTTTTGTTTGTTTGTTTTGTTTTGTTTTTGCAGTTTTATTGCTTACTATGGAAGAGTGGGACTCTTTGAATCTGGCAAATTTCAGGGATTTCCTGGAGTTATTTGATTTGCTAACTTTTCTGTTTAAGGAACATGTTTGTAGGATGGAACTTTTCAATGTTGGAAGAAATTGTTAAACAATAGAAGGAAATCTTTAATCCCAGCTCCTATATGGACCCTTGACCCTGACTAGTTATTTTCAGGAAAATATCTATGAAGAGATGAAAAAAATGCAAGGAGGCTATAAAAAGAATCACTTTACAGTCTTGTAAAGCTTAGCACTAATGTCTGCAAGTTACAAATAGAAACATGGCTTGGAATAACATTCAGAGCAGTGATTGTTTCAAGCAAAATTGTGAGATTAATTTGTGAAATGAAGAATAAATTGCAAACCAGCTACCTTTATTAAACTATAACTTTTACTTGGCTCTGTTTGTCTTCTTGTGGAGCTTAAGTCATCTTTAGGTCCTTTTAGCCTTACCCCCATGAATCTACAAGGTTCTATGTTTTGCCCAGTGATTGGATGTGACTCTCAGTATCTGATTAAAACCTGTGCTGAGTGGAGCCTCTCAGAGAACAATTTTAATGGGCTCCAGTCTCAAAGCATAGCAGTGTATTCCTATCAGTGTCAGGGAATGGCTCATTTCCATGGTGTGGATCTTGGATTAGGTCAGGCATTGGTTAGACATTCCCTCAATCTCTGTTTGATCTGCTCTATCTTTATCGCTGCATATCTTGTAGGCAGGGTAAATTTTGGGTTGATAATTTTGTGGGTGGATTGGTATTCTTCTCCCTCCACTAGAAGTCTCACCTGCTTAGAGGGTGCTTTCTTCAGTCTCCATAGCCCCTGAGGTACTAGGAGCCTCAGCAAAGGTTCCCTTTATATCATTGCAGAAGCCTATCCTGACTTAAGTCTCCAGCTTGCAACTGAGATGCTGCCACCCACAGTTTCTCTTTTCTCTACATACATTATGTCCTCAACCACTACCCCAATTCTCTCCAGATCTGACCTCCGCCCTTATTTCTCTCTGCTTTCATGTCCTATTTTCTTCCCTCTCTTCAACCACTGTATCTGTCTATTCTGTTTCTCCTTGTAGGTGAGATTTAAGCATGATCCCTTGGCTCCTCCTCATTACTTATCGTCTTTGGGTCTACACATTATAGTATGTTTACCCTGTGCTATAGGGCTAAAATATGCTCCTTAGTGAGTACGTTCATGTGTATCTTTGTGGGTCTAGGTTACCTCTCTCAAGATGATCTTTTCTACTGCATTCATTTGTAAATATCATGATTTTCTCATTTTGAATAGCTGAGTAGTATTCAGTTGTGTAAATGTATAATAGTTTCTTTATCCATTCATTGGTTTAGTGACATAGAGTTGTTTTTTTTTTTTAACAGAATGTAGCAATTACAAATAAAGCTGCTATGAACATAGTTAAGCAAATGCCTTTGTTGAATGGTGGAGCATCATTTGGATATATGCTCAGGAGTGGTATATCTGAGTCTTGAAGTAGAGCAGTTCCAATTTTCTGAGAAAGCACCAGATTGATTTCCAAAGTGGCTGTACTAGTTTTCACTTCCACTTGCAATGCAGGAGTGATTCTCCCCCTTCTACAACCTCAACAGCATGTGCTCTCACTTGAGTTTTTTTTTATCTAAGCCATGCTGACAGGTATAAGGTGGAATCTCAGAGGCATTTTGATTTATATTTCCATAATGGCTAATGATGTTGAGCATTTTTCAAGTGCTTCTTGGCTATCCAGGGGCTTGTCAAGACAGAAGCACAAACCAAGGACCATGCAGAATTGGCCCTAGGCCCCCTACACAGATGTAGTCAACAGACAGCTCAGGCTTTATGTTGGTCCTCTAGTAATGGTAGCTGGGGTGTCTCAGATGTGGACTCTGTTGCATGCTTTTTGATCACATTTCCACCTGGTAGGACTGCCTTTACAGACCACAATGGAAAAGGATGGGCTCAGTCCTGATGCAACTTGATCCACTGGGGTGGGGTGTAGGGGACTCTCCTTTTCTGAGGAATGGGGGTTAGAGGAAGAAAGATGGAGGGTGGTACTTGGAGGAGAGGAGATGGTGTTCTACAGCTAAATGTAATAAATAAGCTAATAAATGAAAAACGTTGACAGTTATTTCTCAAATGAAAATTATGTTTTTTGTTTGTTTGTTTCGTTTTTTTCTCCTTTATTAATTTATTCTTGTTACATCTCAATGGTTATCCCATCCCTTGTATCCTCCCATTCTTCCCTCCCTCCCATTTAACCCTTATTCCCCTCCCCTATGACTGTTCCTGAGGGGGATTACCTCCCCCTGTATATGTTCATAGGGTATCAAGTCTCTTCTTGGTAACCTGCTGTCCTTCCTCTGAGTGCCACCAGGTCTCCCCCTCCACTCTACTGTGGAGAGTGTTCTGTCCATTGTCTAGATCTGGGTAGGAGCTTAAGGTTTACCGCCTGTATTGTCCTTGGCTGGTGCCTTAGTTTGAGCGGGACCCCTGAGGCCAAATCTGCCTATCATAATGTTCTACTTGTAGGTTTCTAGGACCCTCTGGATCCTTCTACTTTGCCAGTTTCCCATGCTTCTCTCATCTAGAGTCCCAATAGAATGTCCTCCCCTCTGTCTCAGTTTCCTGGTAGTTCCTTATTATATTGGTATTTTGTTTAAGGATGTTAGGTATCTGACAGAATTTTATTTTATTGTATTGTATTTTATTATTATTTATATGCTTGCTTTGTTTGCAAGAATGCATACATGTGTGTGTGTGTGCGTGTGTGTGCATAAATTTCTACAAATGTTCATGATGCCCAGAAAGTGTCCAATAACCCATTGCTACAGTTTTAGGTCTTTGTAGGTTGCATATTTTGGGTCTTGGGAACCGTGTCTGAGTCTACTCCAGGAACAATAATGGATCTTCATCACCATGCTATCTTATGGGCCCCTTCAATAGAATTTAGTGATATAATATGAATGTAAGCTATTTTAAGAAGTTTTTAAGAAAATAGAGTAGTACAGAAAGAATATGCTAGTGTTTTTCTATATTCTGCCAACATTTTCATTATGCTTGTGCTATGTTAATTGTTTAAAAGTACTTCTGATAAAAGCTTTTCAATCTGAGATAATCCTTTCTGCATTAAGGTAATTAAAAAGATATCCCAAACTGATTCAATTATTTAGAACATATACGATGGTTTGACTAGCAAAGACTTCTTTTTGTTAATTTCAGAATTAACCAACTCCAGAGAAAATATTTATATCAGAAACCTTAAGATTTTACTTAACACTATTCAGTTAGACTTTTTAAAATTCATCTTACCTGCGTTAAGAATTAATAAAGATGAAATATTTATATTTCAATGAGCACTTCTCCCTTCATCCCCTTTCATCTTTAATTTGGTCCTGCAGGGTAAAATATGCTTTGAGCTACGGCATAGATCCTTGAACTTCACAGAGGACCTATACTACATCATCTTAACAAGAGCCCCATTCCAAACATCAAAAAGCATAGAAATATGCCCAGGAGGAAACTCTAAATATCAGACCCAAGTTGACATGAAGAGCCCTTTCAATTAATATTTGAGTTTTGTAGACAGTAGCAACATGTACCTAGTCAAGGAGGGGAATGTTTGCTCATGATCTGGAGACCATCCACAAGCAAAATAACAAGTTGGAAGTTTGTTTTAGATGACTTCTAACTTCATCCTTCAGTTTTTACAAGCCCCATTCAAATAAATAACCCCTTGTAAGCTCTCTTCCAAGGGAAGAAACTATTTACGACCTAGTTCTTCTCCATTATTTAAGTAGCTTTTGAATGGAATGCATTTGTATTATATCATATGTAAGTGCTGTTTCTGTTTCCTCAGATGAGGGGATAAGATGGGATGCATACCGAAGCATTATGAATACATGGCTTGGGCTAATCCCAGAGCATTTCTATCTAACTATACCTCTTCATATGCCTGAAGCTTCTAGCCTCCATAAAATTTAATTTTCTGTATGCCCAGTCTTTGAAGGCTTCCAGCCTCTGTCTGCTAACATTGGCCTAGAAGATCTTCAGCCACCAAGACTTTCTAGATACTTTTGAACTCTGGCTGGATGGTTCAACACAGCTATTCTGATTCATAAAGATCCTCTCCAAGCTAACTGATTCAAACTGTCTTCTCTTGGCTTCTCAATGAATTGCTCTGCTTGGAAAAATTGTGACCAAACTCTATGTATTGAAGTACACAAAGTCAAATGAACTCAACTGAACTGCATTGAATATTACTGTACTCATGAAAGCTACTGTACTATCTCCATGAACTCTCCTGTATTTCTTTACTGTACTCTTCTCTTACTGTATAGTATGTCTTCAGGAATTCTCTCCCTCTTTCTCTGTGCTACTCTTAAGTAGCTTCTCTTTCCTGTCTTTGTGTGAGTTGATCATATCCCATCTGAGATTCATCCTGTCAAACCTTTCTCTGATTTATCACTTTGTCCGTGTCTTAATCAGATGTCATTGTTTGTGATTAAAGGTGTGTACTAAATTCTAGCCAGAGGGAATAAAGGTAAATCGTGTCTATAATTCCAGCCAGGGGGATTAAGTGTGTGTATTTGAGCCATAGGGATTAAAAGTATGAAATAAGGACCTTCCTGTACTCCATCCAGGTAATAAAGACCTAGATCTATGGATATGATACCTTTCCAGAGCAACCATGTTGCAGGATTAAAATTCGTCTACAACAAGGTATCTTACTGTGTTTCAGGCCTCCAAGAACATGTTTGGAAATTCTACCTTCAAACTTTAAGACAAAAAAAAAAAAAAAAAAAAAAGATTGGAAACCAAAAAATTAAGCATCATTATTCTTAAAACTGACACATCCCAAGGTGGTTCAAGTCTACCTCCTTCAAATGTAACCAAGGTAATTTGATTTCTCATTTACTAATATGTATGGGTGTCAGTAAAGTGAAAAAAAACCCTTTAAATTATTTTATTGTACATATATAATGAGTACAAATATGAGCTCATTCCTTTGAATCCAGGCCCATGTGTGCCAGGGCATCCATGTGGAAGTCAGAAGACCATCAAACGTGTCATTGCTGTACATATACCGTGTTTGGGTCAAGACCTTGGTGGGTTCTGTTACAGCATATATCAGGTTATCATTGAAGAGTCCGGGGATGCTCCTGCCCCCTGTTCCTACCTTGCTTTGATGTATGGGGACACTTAAACTCTGAAAAAATACAGGCTTCTATGTATCTCTTTATGTGGGGAAGCAAACTCAGGTTGTTCCTCATACTAAAATGTAAAAGAGTTTACACCCTGAGCAAGCTCCCCAGTTTTAACAGTCTGAATTCTGATCATTAATATTTAAGCATGGCATTGGTATCTGCCAAATATGTAAACATAGAAATATTTTACTCTTATCTCCTACTTGCTATATATAGAGAAAATCTATATAAATATGTAACATGATCTTAAACATTTATCATGAGAATTCTAAAGCACATGGCCTGGTACAAGACTACCACAAAATCGTAGGCTTATGTGTTAACACACATGCGTTTATGTTTATCTGTGTGAAAGTTCCACTAAAAATAGAAAAAAAAGCTTTTATCTGCCATAACCTCAGTCATTTCCACAACCTAATTCCTGGCACAAAGAAAGTTAATAACTCTAAAACATCTGTACTGATGAAAAGATAGATGGATGGAAGGACAGATGGCAAGATGGCATAAAAGTTTCATAAATAATTCCTTGTCATTAATCTGTTCTATTCCAGATATTTGAAACTTATGGCTTTTCAATAAGTATGATTTACAACATAAGTGCAACTTATGTATTCTTTATTGGGTTAGGAGACTCTTAAATATTCTATTATCAAAACTTGTAATTTCCTTACCTACAGCAACATCTATCTAGAAAAATATGAGATAGTTTTCAATATACATTTAATTTTATCTGTCTCAGCCATATGGCATAACACTGGTTGTATCATAATTCAGTTTATTGTATTTAAGATTTATTGTTTTTTAAATGTGTGTGTTTTTGCTTGTTTGTTTACATGGGTATATGGATATGAGTTCAGTGTTAGCGAATGACAGAAGAGATTGTCATATTTCCTGGTGCTGGAAGCACACACGATTGTGATCCACCCAACATAGGTGCTGAGAGCCAAGGTTGAGTTGTCTGAAAGAACACTAGGAGCTCTTAACCATTGAACAATCTGTCTTACACCGAGTTTGGTTTTTATAATTCTTACTAACTGAACATCATAAGACCTGCAGTATAACGTCACCTGAGCACCATGGCTTCAGCAGGGGTGTCCTGACAGTACTCATAATAAACTCTGTGAAACATTACATATTTTCTTTTTTTTTTTAGATCTTTTTTTAAACTTTCTTATTAATTTATTCTTGTTACGTCTCAATGGTTATCCCATCCCTTGTATCCTCCCATTCTTCCCTCCCTCCCATTTTCCCCTTATTCCCCTCCCCTATGACTGTGCCTGAGGGGGATTTCTTCCCCCTGTATATGCTCATAGGGTATCAAGTCTCTTCTTAGTAACCTGCTGTCCTTCATCTGAGTGCCACCAGGTCTCCCCTTCCAGGGGACATGGTCAAATATGAGGCACCAGAGTTCGTGTGAAAGTCATACCCCACTTTCCACTCAACTTGGTGAATGTTCTGAATGTTCTGTCCATTGGCTAGATCTGGGTAGGGGATTAAAGTTTACTGCCTGTATTGTCCTTGGCTGGTGCCTTAGTTTGAGTGGGACCCCTGGGCCCAAATCTGCCTATCATAATGTTCTACTTGTAGGTTTCTAGGACCCTCTGGATCTTTCTACTTTGCTGTTCTCTCATGCTTCTCTCATCTAGAGTCCCAGTAGGATGTCCTCCTCTCTGTCCTAGTTTCCTGGTAAGTGAAGGCTTTCATGGGACATGCCCCTTGGGCTAGTATGCAGATATAAGTGAACATATACCATTTGAGTCTTTCTGCTTCTGGGTTAACTAGCTCAGCTCAGCCACAGCTCCCCTGCTGTGATGCAGGCTGGGCAGAGCACTCAGTTCCACCAGAGGCCCTAGCTCAGCTCAGTGACATTACATATTTTCAAAATCTCCCATGTTTCACTTTTACTTTGATTATTTAAAATTACTTTTTGGAAGTACAAGATTTGTATCAGTTTGTCAGTACCAATAAGCAATTTTCTCTGAGCTTAGAACATAATTTTATTGTCATATTCAATAATGGCTTCATTAACAATTTAGGTCTCAAGAGATCTATAAATCAACAACTAAGTATCAACATTCTAACAAAATTTGCTTTAAATTTACTGACCTAAATTATCCAGTTCTCTAAAATCTTGAATCATAATGATACATAAATTTATACCTCCATTTAACTACTTCTTCTCCCTTTATGACTACCACTAACTCATATAAGCACAACCCTATTCACACATTTTGCATAATGAAAATTATTATTTTTAAACAAAAGAACAAAGTGTTCATTTTGTGTTCTAAATTTCATATCTTTTATAAATATTTAATATTTTTATGGGTATATATGTCGGCATGTATGCTTTTATGCATGTCCATGTGTATATACACAGCTATGTGCTGGCTCATATGTATATGTGTGGAGGCTAGAGTTCAGTGAGTTACTTCCTGAGTTATGTCTCCTTATATTTTTTGAGACAAAAAATCTCATTGAATCTGGAGTTCATAGTTTTGTTGGACTGACTAGTGAGAAGTTCCAGGAACTCTCCTTTCTCTGACTCCCCAGTGATGGCTTAAAAGTACATATAGTAAAAACCTGCATCTAATGAGGGCCTTGGAAATAGCTGCACTTCACTATTGGGCCATCTTTTTGTAGGCTGTTGCTGATTGCTTTTTAATTTCACAATTTAAACCACTGATTGTTTGATTTGATTTGGTCCTTGGAAACTCACACCAAATTTTGTATCTGTGTTGTAGAGAGAAACAACAAAAACAACCCAGCTTTACCTCAGTTATACCTCATATAAATGATCCATACTTTCATAGATTTAAATGTAATGATATTAGAAATGTGTTATATAAGTCAGGTCTGTAATCACAGCCACTCAAGAGACTAAGGCAGGAGGATTTTCCTCTTAAAAGATCCTTGTCAATGAAAGAACTCAAGGCCATCTTAGTCAAATTAGTGAGACCTTATAACAAAATACAACGTACAAAGTGGGCTGGAGATGTGACTTAATAGTACATATGACTCAGTGGTCTCACTTGAATGTTTTCATCTCCACTGGAAAAAACTACACAAAACAATCACCCCATTGTATAAAACATTGGTCTAGATCCAGTTATAACAAAATACTTGAACACCATCTGCATCTGTAGTAAGCAAACTCTCAGCTGCCATTCTCACCCAGGCTTTATTAAATGTAGAAGTCACTACTTTTGGCAAAACACTTTAATCTTTTATCAGTTTTCCTCTTAGCCCTTAGAGCCTCAGCCTTATTGGAGGGCTTTTCTTCATTTTCCAGTCCATTGAAATCTGATTGTTCCCTATGTCTTTGTAAGTTGAATTTTTAAATGGAATGTCACCTTCATTGTTATGTTTCTCATTATCTCTTGTAGATTTCTTAAAATATCCAGTCTTCTATCTTTCTTCCCAATGATTTCTGTCATTCAGTCTTTGAAATATGAATGTTTAAAATTAATTACAACATCTCCTCTCCAAATATTCTTATCTATATAGGTTACAAAATCTAAACAATATAGTCATTCTTGCCGCTGAAGAGATGGCTCAGCATTTAAAAATGCTTGCTCCTCTTGCAGAGTCCCTGAGTTTGGCTCCCAAAATCTATGTCGGGCGGCTCACAACCATCCGTAATTTCAGATCCAGGCGATCTGGTTTTCTCTTCTGGTCTCCACGGGCTATCTGCACTCAAGTCCTCATGGCCTTCAAACACACACACATATGCCTGTCATTAAAAATAGAAATGAAAATCAAAACTAAGATTATGACAAAAATGGCTCATCAGTCTCCGGGGCTTCCCTGGAGTCTCTTCCCTATGCATTCTACATGCCGCAGTCTCCGGGGCTTCCGTGAAGTCTCCTCCCTATGCATTCTACATGCTGCAGTCTCCGGGGCTTCCGTGAAGTCTCTTCCCTATGCATTCTACATGCTGCAGTCTCCGGGGCTTCCGGGAAGTCTCTTCCCTATGCATTCTACATGCTGCAGTCTCCGGGGCTTCCGTGAAGTCTCTTCGCTATGCATTCTACATGCTGCAGTCTTCGGGGTTTCCCTGGAGTCTCTTCCCTATGCATTCTACGTGCTGCAGGCTGATCTATTCCCCTCAAACAAGCTCCTAGTGCAACTTTCTAGTATTCTTACTTCTCCAGCACCAATAATTACTTTGTGTCTCTGTGGTCTCAGATCTTACTGCTTCTGTTTTCAGTGCTATGACCCATTCGTGAATTTTACTTGCCATTCGAACATCCAGACAACTCTAGGTTTCAGAACTTTTCATTTAAACTGATTTTTTTTCTCTTGGAGTTTCTACCCTCAAGCATTTTTATTTTTATATCAACATAGTGTCTACTGTCAGTGCATACGCACTGAATAATTACTGTGCATTTAGGTGTCGATGTTTCACAAAACTTACACATTTCAGAAACGCACAGGGCACATTCACATTGTTAATCTTTTTACTCAAGTAAATTTATGAGATAGAAGTGTTACCTATTTTTCAGTGAAGCATCTACCTATTTAAATGTCTGCAATTCAGTGGGGCTCAGCAAACATTTCAAATAAGAAAATCCATTTTCATATTTCCATTCTACTTTCATATTTTGCATCATATCAGACAGCGCTTCAAGATATTTACTCATGTGCAATTCATCTAATATATATTTTGTTTTAAATTTTCTCTTCATATACATTTTCCTGTTTTAATGGTGCCTAATGGACATTTTGTTCATTTTTGCTTCTAAATGTCACAGAAGTCTTGTGATTTGAATGTCTTTCAAACTGTACTTTTATTTATGTTTTTAGAAGTTAATCACCCTGCCACCCACCGGCATTTTGATGAAGTATTTTTTCCTGAGCTAACCCTGCTATAACTGGACTTGTCTAAGCTGTCTCTTATCTGGAAACATGCTGCATTTCTAACCAGCTCCCTAATGTTAAAGGTCTACATAGGGGAGAGACTGAATCCATGCACAAGGGTGAAATGATGCTGTCATTTGGCTTTCTCTTTGATGTATGCTAGCTCTTGACCTTGGACTCCGAGTGCACTGCACCATGACTGAGTCATAGCTTCAGAAGTATACAGAGTAAGCTCTTTCTTTGCTTTTCCAGACTGCTTCCTAACAGACTCAAATCTCCGGAGTGTCAGTGATTCCCTACCAGAGACCATGCAGCGTAATTTTAAATCAGCTTCTGGCCCAAGTATTTCCTATATTTATCACGCACAGTAAAGTTTTGGTGAGTTTCAAAGAAAACTCACTTCTCCAAAGGACTAATTTGTTTTTATTCATTTTTTGTAGTGATGTTTTTTTGTAGAAATAAAAAAAGAGAAAAGGATAGCTCATGACCTCCTAAACTACATTTTTCATGATATATGAGAGGATCTGGCTTTCCTTTTATTTCCTACTTGTACTAGGAAGTAGCCTAGTCACTTCAATGTTCGTATCAAAGCTTGAGGAACATTTCAATTTATGTTAGCTTATTTTTCAAATTCTCCATAATATTTCCTTTCAACTGATACTGGAGAGTATTTGCTCTTTTGTTTCAATTGTTACATAATGAATGTGAAATATTCCCTAGAGCTTCCCACATTTAAGCAAATCATCTCCAAGCAATTATTCACTATTTTAGAAAGACATTTATAATTCTGGCCACCATATCTTATTTGAATTTTTTTTTTCAAGACAGGGTTTTTCTGTGTAGCCTTGCCTGTTCTGACTCAGTTTGTAGACCAGGCGGGTCTCAAACTCACAACGATCCATCTGCCTCTGCTTCCTGAGTGCTGGGATTAAAGGCATGCATCATCATGCCCAGCTCTATTTTATTTGAATTTAAAACATTTTATATTGGCTTATTCATTAATTTGACTAAAATGAGCAAACTAAATAAAATATGTTTTTTTAAATTATCGTATCTTTGGAAGCATATAGACATATCAACTCTAGAACTTTCTCAATGTCATTTTAAAGTTTTATTTTGTGCAATTACTTAGATGTACATATACATAATAAATATCAGTGTAATATTACTATATAATATATAATATGACATGTATAACATGTAGTATTGTATAGTATAGGATATAATATATGATATTATATGTCATGTGATAGGTAATATAAAATATATAATATTGATGTAATATATGTAATTAATTAATTTTGTGTGTATGTATACATGTGGCTGGGTAGTGCATATGGAGGACAAACAGAACATTCAGTTATCTGCAGGTTTAGGCAATTTTGAACTGCCCTATGTGTGCTGGAAGCTGAACTCCACTCCTTTGAATGAGCATCAAGGGCTTTCACGTTACCCAATCTCCTCCCCAGAGCATTGTCTATCATTTATATAAACTGAAAACTGTCTTTAGATACAAATTGAAAATTTATTTGGTAATTTCTGATGCATTATTCTGACCGCAAAAGTATAACAGACAAAAATGCCATGTATAAAATATGATTCTCCTGAACTACATTTAAATTTGTAAATCAGATCCATAATAGTACATTTTCTGACTTTGTCACTTCATATTTGAAAAGTTTGAAATAATCATATTTGTAGTCAATGTAAGTACAAAAATAAAAGTTTTAAAAATATTTCCAACTCCAGCCCACTTTATGAAAGTCAGTCTGAGAAAAGATATAAAATAGACTTCAGTTACACACTGGAAATTTGCCAAGGAACCTTTTCAGACTGTTCACATTATGTTCTGATGCCAACGACATCTCAAAAGAAGCATGATGTGGGCTGTGAATACCATCAAAATGCCCTGCATATCTAGCATCAATAGATGGTAGATGTGCTTTTTAGAATGAGATGGATGTATTTCAAATGCTACTGCTGTAAAAAAAAAAAAGTAGCTGACATTGGGAATAGGAAATGGGAGGAAAGACATTTCATCTGTTAATGTAGGAGACGAGGCAGGCATAAGTTACTCTAAAGACTTCTCATGGTTTACCAAAAATGCTAATGGAGATTGTTACCACTACCAGACCCTCATCTTATTAGCTGTGGCTTCCCTGGAATTCTGGAAACCACATTTTTTTTTTTTTTGCTCCAACCACATAGTTTGTTTCCTCATGTGTTAGACTTTGGTTCTCAACTACAAAACCGCCACAGAGAGAACAACAGTTTGTGTTTACAGTTTTTCCACATCACTGCATTCATTAGTAACAATAACCAGATGTTATTCATCTGTCTCCTTGACTTCTCTGTAATATTTGAGTAAACATCCCCACAGTGATCATTGGATAACTCCGTAGGTCAAATACATCATCAGGTATAAAACACTTTGGACAAAGAACTTTCACTGTGTCCTTGGTCGTTTAGAGTACACTGACTAGCTGGCTTAAGAACAGAAATCTGTGGGTATATGTCTCTCGAGACTAGAAATCAAGATGCTATCTACTTGATACAATGAATGCCATGAATATCCCTTGCTTCTCTCAGCATTCCGCTATCTCTAGCCAACCTTTGACTTGGAGGTTCCCTGTTTTCCTGAAGACTTTCACCATCTCTTTTTTCTAGACATTCCTATGTACAGATCTGTCACTTTTCACATTATGTCATTCATATGAATCACAGAACTCTCAATGTGGTCTAACGGTAACCTCATTTCTGATGTAAGACATTATCTCCAAGTGAAGCTATGGATTGAGGTACTTGTAGTGAAGACCTCAAGACTCCTTGTTTGGGAGGATACTCTAAGGTATACAATTCTTCCTTCTGGTATTAAAACAGAACTTTTTACTTCTGTAACAGTAAAAGACATGGGGAAATTTACAAACTTGAAGGGCAAAATTTGTACCAAACTGTAGAATTATAGGCTACAGAATTCATTTTATAAAACTCATACTATCTAAGCATTTGTGTTTCCTTTTTTAGATATGCTAATGTGAAGGACCACCAGCTCTAAGTTTCCCAGAATAACACAAAGCAAACACAAGTCCTCAACTGATCATCAACTGATCATCAGCAACAACCTTGAAGAGTAACACCTGACTAAGGAGAATACTTCCATTACAGAGCTACATGCACAGCTAGATCTAACATGGGGATAGATATATCCTAGCCTAGTCAACTCATAGAGAACAGTACTTGCGAGATATTTTATTCTTCGTTTTCCCCAAGTGACTGCTTTATTTATATAACGATGATAATAGTTGTGGATTAGACTTTCTAGGTACTGTTTTACTTACCGAAGTAAATTAATGGCATTGTTCCAGTTTTGAAATTGCTGGCAAATTGACCACCCCTTAAATAGGAAAATCTTCTATAATATAGTTTCCGTTTAAAATTTTAGAAGAATCCACTCCAATTCATTATGAACCACTAGGGTCATATGCGTTTATATGGAATCATCTTATCTTCCATGTAGAAAGGAGAAATAAAAATCATTACAAGCAAAACTTACTACATACCTTTCAGCATCATGCTGCTGGAAGTATAACCGTCTCTTTCCTTCTGATGAGACAATCAAAGAAATGAAATTTGCAGTTAAGGTCACACTTTCCAGCTGGGCTGGAGTTGAAGCCCTTTCCCCTGCATTATAGATTTCTATATTCATAAAGCATTAGAAACAGATAATAGATGGAAATAAAGGAGGGAAAGAGGAGAGGGGTAAAAATGAAGTAAAGTACAGATGCCAGCCTTCTGAACAAACAACTGACTCTCTTTTCTAATTTTTCTAATTGCCTATTTAACCCACTTCTCAGTACAATTTTGTTATTAATCAATTTTTAAATGTCAGAGAGGTGTCCATTTTGTTAGGTAAACAAACTGTTTTGACAATTGCTCAGCCCAGGATGCACACTGGGAGATTTGAATCTTAAATACAAATGACAGGACAACCTAATGAGGGTGGATCTATCCTATTGGCATTGCCATGTACATTTTCCTCACCCATCAAAGGGATATTGGAGAACTTTCAGGCTAGAACCAGAAATGACAGTTAATCAGTGAGACCAGAAATATCTGCATAAATGGTGGGCTGTATGTAATCCAGCAGAATACTCGCTGCATTATTTTAGAATGGCAGGGCTAGAATATACTTTTAAGGCTTTGCCAACGCATGTTTTCTCCAAATACTAGAGTAGTGTGCTGGTTAGTTTTAAAAACCAATTTGATGGAATCTACAATCGGTTATTAAGAAGTATTAACAATAAAATATCTAGACAGTTTGCCCAATAGGTGCTTTTCCTGGGAGATTATTGAATATTAATTGATGGGAAGGACACACCCACTGTTGGTGACACTATTTCCTAGGCAGAAGTTCCACAGCAGTATAAGAGTACCTGTGAGCCAGCCTGCAAGGACTTGTCTATTTCCGTTCACTTGACTGTGGCTGTGATAGGACAAGCTGCCTGAGTTCCTTTCTTCACTTCCAAAAATAACAGGTTATGATCTAGAATAGTAATCCATGCAAATAGTTTCCACAGCTGGGTTGAGCTTTGTAAAGATGTTTGCCATAATATAAATCAAACCAGAACAAAAACTATAAAGAAAATAAAGGGAACTTTGAGTCCAAAACCTGAAACATCTCAACATTCTAGCTAGTACTATGTTAACAGTCTATTGTTACCCAGTCATTCCTCAAAGCGGAGCATGAGTCCTCTTTGTTTTTATTCCTTTTCCGTTTAGTTCATGCTATCTTGTATAGCCTGGATAGTATAAGCTCTCAGCAATTACTCTACTTTACACTAAGATGTTGAAATTACAGTTGAGAACCACCATACCTGGCTCTCATACAGTTTTAGGGATGTCAAGTCACTACTTTCTAAGCATGTGAAACCATTCTAGTTTCAAGGTCAATTTTTTTAGGTGCACCTGACTCATGAGAACTTATCTAAATGCTCAGTAGTTCTATTGGCTACTGCTACCAATTAAACTAACATCTCAATTAAGTCGCTGGCCCTTCTGTTGAAAGGTTGTATGTGCATTACATGGAAACCGAACACATAAAGTCTAGTCTCGATACTGTTTATGTGCCCTCCTTTTCAGTGCACAGCTTCTAATTTTAGATGATCCAGAAAATGCAACCTATGTTCTCAAAATTCCAAACCAACTTTTCAACCCAAACCATCCAGGTAATTATTCAGCTATATTGGCATTATGTTTTATTCTCATTTCTGTTGCAGTAATAAAAAAATACCCTGGAGAAACCAATTTAGGAAAAACTGTCTAACTCAGAAAAGTTATGGTCCTTAAAGTGGAGGGAGTTTGAAGGAACAGAACATAATATAGACACAGTAAAGTGCCAACAAGGAATAAAAATACGCATGTTCCTGTTGTTTGGTTTTGCTCAGCCGTTTCTAGAGAGTGGTATAACATACAGTTAGCTGACTTTCCCTACATTAATTAAGGCAATCTTCCACAGACATGCTCACTGGTCCAATCGATGTTGATAGTCCCGTACTGAGTCTCTGGTTTAGTATAGGTTATTACGAAATAACAATTAAAGCTAACTGTCACCCATTAATGGTTGTGTTTTGTTTGTTTTTGTTCTTCGAGACAGGATTTCTCTGTGTAGCCCTGGCTCTCCTGGACACACCATGTTGACTAGGCTTGTCTCAAGCTCATAGTAATCCACCTGCCTCTGCCTCCCTTAGTACTGGGTTTAAAGGTTTGTGCCACCACACCCAGCTTAATTGTATAGAAACTAAAGCTCACTTCTTCTTTGTCAATAGGTGATGCCTTTCCCTACTCCATCAAACTGAGAGGTTCATAAGAAACCCATGCACTCTTTCCTCCTTTCTCTAGTATAAGGAAGTGGTTTTTCTCTAACGTGATGAAAATGAAGAGAGAAACCACAGTGATGCATTATCACTAGGAGAGAAGTATGATGTGTGGGATTTTTTTTAATCTTGAAGATAATAATTCCTGCCTGTGATCATCTTACCTTTTCACCCTGTAGATCATGGAACTTGCCAACTTCGATAATTGTATGAGCTAATTTTTATAATAAATTCCTATCTGTATCTTTCTACATGTGAAAATATATTTTTCTCTGGAGAATCCTGATTAATACACTACCCCTTGGCTCAAGCCTAAAAGATATTACAATAAGTTTCTTTCTAAAATACATTCTGGCTAAGTTTCACATAATATTTTAAGATAATTTTTTTTCTCAAATGTAAGTTAAAACATGTGGGTTGGCATCCAAATGACAACATATAATTGTTTTATAATTGATACTGAACAGTTCATTTCTATTCAAATTCTTTGCATAAATAACTATAAATTTCCAACGAATTTCTTACGTCCTTAAGCCATCCCTGGTTATATGACTGAGAGGAAATATATGATCCAAATTCTTAAAGTCATTTCCTTTTGCCAGCTTTTGTGTTATAAAGGCACGTTTAATTAAAAATTTGTTTCCCCAGAATTAAAGTGCTCATTTTTTTTAAAAACTCCAAGTGAATTATGAAAAATATATTTCTGTTCTCCAAATCAGAATGCATAGCCACATTACATAGGTTCTGGGTAAACTTCCACCAGCAATCCTGCCTCTCTAACTCTAAATGTCAAATTATAATTGGCATTTAAGGAAATTGCTCCAGGATATATTTCACATATCTTTTAAGATACTGGTAGGTATTTTTAGCAATTATTTCATTACTACTAAATTGAGGACTAGTGTCCAATTAGACATTAATTTCCAGACTAAATATGGCTAATGTTCTAGCCTGGATGTCACTAGGCATTTTAATTTTGCTAAATTAAATGCAACGGAATTCAACTTTGCAGATTCACCACTCAAACATTCCTTTAATTATATGGGTTTATTTGAATGGACTAGAGCAAATGCTCTCTAACCTTAAACCGATGTTGAAATTAAACATGGTATTTAGCAGAATCATTGCAGGAGCTCAAAGAAGAAAGGCTCACTTGAAAACCTGAAGGAAACCTTGACCCAACCCTCTAAAAACTTCCCCTAGTCTCCCTGCTCTCCTGCTTCAGTGACTCAAGGAACAAAGGGTTCTAACTGTTGCAAATATCTTCCTTTATTGCAAAGTAACCTCAGTGTAATTTCACCCTTTAATTTTATTCCTTCCATTTGGAGCCGAGTAGAATAAATTTATTATCCCTTTCACATATTTGATGACAGGTCCTCTATTATTCCCCTGTCTCACCTGCTCTGAGATAGTGGGATATATTGCAGCTCACCATCATCATTTTGGTTGATCTCTCCTGAGCAATCAATGTCCTTCCTAAAAGGGATCTCTGATATGTGCATGACATATCTCTAAGGCCCTTTCCATTTACAATCTCCCTGTAAATGTAATAAACTGCCTCTTCTGAACCTGTCAAAACTCCTATAGAGGATGGGGGATTTAGAGGTAGGAATAGAGGTTGAATATGATCAAAATAAATTATATATATTATGAAATCCTCAAACAATTAATAAAAATACTATATTAAAAAGTTATACAAAAGCAGGATTTTTAAGATATTTTCTACACATGTGCATTTAAAAAATAATATCAAGAATGTATGTCCAAATGAAGATAAGATATATCTGTATTGTTACTCTACCAGAAACTTGATGTAGCAAGTTACAAAGGTCGATCTTTGTCTTAAATGTTAAATACATATAAAATCTGGCAAACCCATGAAAACAAATAAATAAATACATACATAAATACATAAATACATAATCACTGCCTGCCCAGTGATGAGCTCTGCTTTATCCCCTGTGTGCTCCATCTTCTGGTCGGGAGACATACCTGAATTCCCAGAGGCCTACTGCCATCAGGGACCACTTGGTGAGACCCCCTCCTCCCCCTAATTCCGTGCCTACCATATCCCCCTAGCAAGCTCAGCAGTGGTGAGCCCCTCCCTGTCTGCTGCTCAATCCATTCCAGGCCTACAATTTGTCTGCATCTCCAGGGGGTTATTGTCATCTGGGACCACTAGGTGAAAACTGCCCTGCCCCACCCCCCCAATACCCTGCCTGCTGGTTCCCTTAAAGCACTCCCAACAGCTCCCTTTTCTGTCTCACAACACTGCCTGCAATACCTGAGGTCTGTAGACACCAGAAGAGTTGAGTTTCATGCTATCCCTGAAGCTCATTGTACAGGAGACTTGCAGTGCCCCAGGAATATCCAGATTAGACACCCTAACACTCCCTTGCCAGTCCCCTGCATGCTGGGTCCACAACCAGCTAATATGTGATGTTCTCTGTCCTCTGAGCTCCGTTGTAGGCCCACAGCTGTGCTTCCCTTCCTGCAAGACACTAGGCACACTCAGGTCTACCTGGGACATAGTCTGCAGAGGTGAGCAAGCAGGATATTCCTTGTGGTCCAATATCATGTCCAAGGCTATGCCCTCCCCCAAGGAATACTGCAAGGATCAGGAACATCCAGACCTAGACATCAGAAAGCTAAAGATCAGCATAAAAACAAAATCAACAAAAGTCAGGACAATGTGGCACCACCGGAGCCCACATTTCCTACCACAGAAACCCCTGGATATCTTAACACAGCTGAAGCACAAGAAGATGACCTTAAATCCAACCTTATAAAGATTATAGAGGCATTTAAAAAGGAAGTGAATAAATCACTTATGAAATAGAGGAAAATTCAGTCAAACACGTGAAGGAAATGAACAAAATGGTTTAAAACCTGAAAACAAAATTAGAAGCAACAAAGAAAACAGAAACCGAGGCAGTTCTGGAGATGGAAAACTGAGGGGAAAGGGAAGGAACTACAGATGCAAGTATCATCAACAGAATACAAGAGATGGAAGAGAGGATCTCAGGTGTATAAGATATGATTGAAGAAATAAATACATTGTTCAAAGAAAATGTTAAGTCTAAAAAGTACCTGACACAAAACATCCAAGAAATCTGGGACACTACAAACAGATTAAACCCTAGGATAATAGGAATAAAAGGAAGGGAAAATTCTCAGCTCAAATGCACAGATTTTTTTTTCAGCAAAATCGTAGAAGAAAATGTCCTTCACCTAAGTAAAGAGATGCCTATAAATATATAAGAGGCTTACAGGACACCAAATAAAATCAACAAAACAGAAAACACTGCCACCACATAATAATCAATACATTAAATGTAAAGAACAAACTGAGACTATTAAAAGCCACAAAGGAAAAGGGCCAAGTAACATATAAAGACAGTCCTATTAAAATTATACCTGATTTCTCAATAGAGACTTTTAAATCAGAAAGGCCTGAAAGATGTCTTCCAGGCTCTAAAAGTCCACAGATGCCTGGCCAGACTACTACACCCAGGAAAACTTTCAATCACCATAGATGGAAAAAACAACATATTCCATGATTAAGTCAAATTTAAACACTATCTTTCTGCAAATCCAGCCCTACACTACAGAGTATACTAAAAGGAAAACTCCCACACAAGGATGTTAACTGTACCCAAGAAAACACAGAAAATAAATAATTTCACAGGAGAAATTCTCAAAGCTTGGAAACACACACATACCACCACCACCACCACCACCACCACCACCACCACCACCACCACCAAAAACAATTTCAAAATAGCAGGATTTAACAATTATTGGGTATTAATACCCCTCAACATCAATAGAATCAATTCCCCACGAAAAAGACACAGGCCAACAGAATCGATGCCAAAACAGGATCATTATTCTGCTGTATACAAGAAATATACCTAAGCAACAAAAGTAAACATTACCTCAGAGTATAGCACTAGAAAAAGATGTTCCAAGCAGAAGGACCAAAGAAAGAAGCTGAAGTAGACATTCTAATGTCTACCAAAATGGACTCTCAACCAAATTAATCAAGTGACATGGGGAAGTAGACCTCCGGTTTTTCTAATCCACCACAACGAAGTCTCAAATGTGAACATCTGTGCTTCAGATGCAAGAACAACTATCTCCGTCAAAGAAATCTTACTCAAGCTTAAATCACACATTGACCCACTCACACTAATAGTAGGACACTTCAACAACCTCACTATCACCAACTATCACCATAGGACAGGTTATCCAGAAATCAACTAAACAGAGTAATAATGAAGTTAACCACCGTTATGAGTCAAATGGTCCTAAAAGATATCTATAGAATATTTCTCCCAAACAAAGAGATTATACCTTCTTCTCAGCACCTTGCAGAACCTTCTCCAAAACTGACCATATCTTGGGTCATAGGGGAAGCCTCAACTGACAAAAAATATTGAAATAACTCCTTGTATCTTATCAGACCAATGTGGATTAAAGTTCGATTTAAACAACAAAAGAAATGACAGAAAGCCTACCAACTCAGGGAAACTTAAAAGCTCAGGGAGGAAATAAAGGAAGAAATTAAAATCTTTCTAAAACTGAATAAAAATAAAGGAACAACATACCCAAACTTATGAGAAACAATGAAAACAATGCTAAGAGGAAAGTTCATAGCTCTGAGTGCCTTCATAAAAAAAATTGTAGTGATCTCATAATAAGAAATTAAAATCACACCTGAAATCCCTAGAACAAAGAGGAGTACATGGTGGGAAATAATCAAACTAAGGACTGAAATCAATACATTAGAAATAAAGAAAAAAACACAAAGAGCCAACAAAACCAAGAACTGGTTCTTTGAGAAAGTCAGCATGACAGACAAACCCTTAGCCAAACTAACTAAAAGGCAGAGAGGAAGTACGCAAATTAAATATCAGAAATAAAAAGGAGAACATAAGAACAGACTCTGAAGAAATTAAAAAAAAATTTGAGTCTTACTTTAAAAGCCTGTACTCCATAAAATTGGGAAATCTAAGGAAATGGACAACATTCTTGATAGATATTACTTATGAATGTTAAGTCAAGATCAGGTAAACAATTTAAATAATCCTATATCCCATAAGGAAATAGAAGCAGTCATTAAAACTCTTCCAAACAAAAAGTCCAGGGCCAGATTGATTTAGCACAAAACTCTATTCTACTTTCAAAGATGGAATACCAATATATTTCAAATTATTCCAAAAATAGAAACAGAAGGAACATTGCCAAACTCATTCTATGAGGTCATAGTCACTCTGATACATAAACCATACAAAGAGTTAACAAAGAAAGAATTTTAGAGAATTTTCTCTTATGAATATTAATAGAAAAATACTCAATAAAATGCTGGCAAACCAAATCCAAAACACATCAAAAATAACAAACACCATGAACAAGAAGGCTTCATTCCAGACCTGTAGAGAAGTTCATTATACAAAAACCCATCAATGTAATCCCCCATATGAACAAAATGAAAGAAAATCACATGGTCTCATTAAATGGACAAAAAGCTTTTGAAAAAATTGAACATCTCTTCATGATAAAGGTCTTGGAGAGATTAGGAGTACAAAGCCTAAATATAATAATGGCAATATACATCAATCTGATAGCCAATATCAAAGCAGATGGAGAGAAGCTTACAAGACAAGACTGCCCACTCTTTCCATATCTATTCAATTTAGAACTTGAAGTTCTAGCTAAAGCAATAAGACAACTAAAGGAGATCAAGATGAAACAAACTGGAAAGGAAGAAGTCAAAGTATCGCTATTCATGAGTGGATAAAATAGTATAATATAATTGACCCCAAATGTTAGGTGCAAGAGAACTCCTATAGCTGATACAAACTTTCAGCAAAGTGACTTGTTAATTCCTGGCTGAGGCTCTGAAGAGGTGTACAGTAGGGTATCTGTGACTGAATGGGGATTCCCTTCCCATTGGCTTCATCTCTTGATTGGCCAGAGATGATTACTCAGGCAACTCATCAGGATTGAAAGAAAGAAGAGAAAAAGGTGCACTGCACCCAAGGAGGAAAACTTGAACTCACCACAATTTTCCTATAGCCAGATGTTTTTTCTTTTCTTTCTTTTTTCTTTCTTTCTTTTTTTTTTTTTTTTTTTTGAGACAGGGTTGCTCTGTGTAACCTTGACTGTCCTGGACTCGCTTTGTAACCCAGGCTGGCCTTGACTGTAACCTTGGCTGTCCTGCAGTCACTTTATAAACCAAGCTGGCCTTAGACTTACAATGATCCACCTGCCTCTGCTTCCCTGGGTGCTGGGATTAAAGGCATGTGCCACCATGCCCTTCTCTAATGCCAGATTTTAGAAAGATGTGGCAGTGCACAATTGACAGAGTTGTCAGAGGTTAGAAGCAATTCTCAGGTGCATCACAGTACAGACCTTGCAAAATACCGGATCCTTTACAGGCTTCTCTCATGCCTACTGAAGTTTCCCAAATCAATGGCTCTTGACAGTGTGTCAGAGGCTTGAAGCAGTTCTGGGGGGAGGGGGGCATCATGGTACAGACCTTGCAAAATACCGGATTACCTCTTAGAAAACACACATGCTTAATGAGCTCCTTTAACAAGACGGCTCTTGAAAGTGACTGGGTACAAAATTAACTCAAAAAAATCAGCAGCCCTCCTTTATACAAGCAATATATGGGCTGTGAAAGAAGTTAGGTAAACAAGACCCATCAGAATAGCCACAAATAATAAAAAATATATTGGTGTAACTCTTTCTAAGCAAGTGAATGACTTCTATGACAATAATTTCAAGTCTCTGAAGAAAGAAATTCAAGATGATATCAGAAGATGGAATAATCTCCCATGTAGAAGTAACCTCTTGTGTATTATATGGATACAACATCAGCCAATTAAAAATCATATGACCTTTAACTTAGGCATCAAATAGTGATGGGGGATTCAGTAGAAAAGCTGTGAGTAAGATGTATACATAGCAGAATTTAGAATAGTGTAATGTGTTAATTTAAGTTGTGAAGTAATCAGAGAACACGCTAGCTATATGGCTTAGGGATTTCTTTAAAATTTAATGAGTCTTGTGTGTTTATATTTAAGGAGCTAAGGGACTGGAGGAAATACCATACACTATACTCCAAAGCTCATGGATTCATAGGATTAACATAGTAAAAATGGCCATCTTATCAAAAGCATTCAACAAATTCAATGTAACTCCCATCAAAATTCCAGCACAATTCTTTATAAACCTTGAAAGAGAAATTCTTACCTTCATATGGAAAAACAAAAACCCTAGGATAGTTTAAACAAGTCTGTGTAATAATAAAAATTCTGGAGGTATCATCGTCCCTTATTTCAAGATACACTACAGGACAAAAGTAGTAAAAACTGCAGGATATAGGTATAAAACACAGATGGATTAATTAACGGAATCAAACACAAGATCTAGATATAAACCCACACACCTAGGGACACTTGATTTTTTTTACAAAGAAGCCAAAACCTTCCAATGGGAAAGAGAATATATCTTCAACAAACAGTGCTTGTGTAACTGGATGTCTGAATGTGGAATGGAAATAGATCTATAATTATAACCCTCACAAAATTCAAGTCCAATTGGGTCAAAGACTTCAACATAAAACTGGATCCACTAAATCTAATACAAGAGAAAATGAATGAATGCATTCATACAGAAGACAACTTTCTCAGTAGAATATCAACAGCTCCGGCACTAAGAGGGTCCTCGTGAAACTGAAATGCTTTTGTAAGATAAAGTACATCAGCAATAAGACAAAAAGCCTGGGGGTTGCCAGGAGTGAACCTTTCTCATTTTCAGTGAATCTTTAAAATAATAAAAACATTTTTAAATGCCACGTTCTGCATGTCTCTGAGGTTTTAGAAAACCTTATCTAACTATCCTACCTTATCTTTCTATAGAATTGTATCTATCTGTTGCACTTATGATGTATAGTCTTGTGATAAAAGTGGAATACTCGTTGACACGACCATGATTTGATCAGCTAACAAATAACTTATATAAGTTATTTATCCTAAACAGCCTGAATCAGCACTTTCAATGTATTGGAAGTAAACCTTGTATGATGAACATATAAGAACCTCCTTAAGGAGATCGCTTCAAATGTGGCAAACAAGCCACTGAGCAAAATGTCCTCATTTCTTCCACAGACAGAATTCTCCCTAAAAAAGGGCAAGTTTGGATGCAGGTAGAGTTGACATCCAAACTCTGCCAAGACAGGGTAAGCAGGTCTTCAATAGTTCCTGCCTCACAAATATGTCTATCAGATACATTATTCACTTAAATATATTTAAGTTATTATACATAATTTAACATATGTACATTTTCTGTGTTATAAACTTATACTTAAGGTCCTCCTTATGGTTCTCATATCTAATATATCACTTATAGGGTTTTGTTTTCAAATAGTTACGTAGGTAACATATTTGCTGATATGCCTTGTATATAAAAAATTGTGTTATTATCATGCCAATGCTTTTTGTAATACAGTTGAATTGGACTACAAAAGAAAAAAATAAGCATTAGCCTCATGAAAATCCTAACTACCTCAAAACAAGGAGTCACAAGTGGTAGCATTTGACTGTATTCTGAGTATATGTGAATCTGAGGCAAAGATCCAATGCAACGTAGGGAACATTGTGGCATAGTGATACTCTGCCTGAAAATAGATTAGATGAACAGGTAGATAGGTAGGTAGTAGGTAATTAGATAGGTGATAGATAGATAGATAGATAGATAGATAGATAGATAGGTGAATGATAGGTCAGTAGGTACGTAGGTAGATGATAAGTGGGTAGACAGAAAGAAAGACTGATGGATGACAGATACATACATACATACAAGCATACATACATACATACATACATACATACATACATACATACATCATACATACATTCATACATAGATGATAGATAAATTCTATATAATCCTAAGTGCTAAAGCAGTAAAACTTCCAGATAGAAATAAAAGAACAGTTTGATTCTCAGCAAACTTGAAAGTTTGTTAGTATAGCTACAAAATGTTACAAATCAGAAAAGACTGTGATATAAGAAGAACAATGAATATCTTACTTGTTTATGATTTGAAAAAAAAATCTGAACTTGAGACTTGGGATGTAGTTTAGTTAAGAATGCATTTGTCCCTCATAGGGGAACCTGAGGTTCTGTCTACAGCACCAAATACATCAGTTGTTGTTGGGTGAATCTGTAATCACAGCACAAAGAAGGTGGAGGCAGGAGGGAAGGACCAGTTTATCCTCTGCTACACAGCAAGTTTGAGTTTACCCTGAAATACACGAAACTCCAAAAAGGGATGGAAAAATTTAAACTCAGGAAGGAAATATGAATGTAAATTCTAAAATAAATATAAATAGCTAAGATATTATATATGCAGATATTACAATTTTATAAGAGAAGAAGCAAAGAGGACATGTAATATTTAAAGCAATGATTGGGAAGGCCCTGCTTTGCTAGGGAAATGCTGGCAATGTTTACAATGTAGACATTAATATAGCTTAGATCAAACACTTGACTAAAAAATGGTTTTAGGTTTTGATATTAGGGAGACAAATTATATAAGCTCTAGGAGAAAACAGCAAAAAAATAAAGAATAAACAAACAAATCAACAATCAGTTGAGATGAGTGGTTGAAGAGAGTGGGAAGACAAAGGAATGGAGTGTCGGGTCCCAGCCCGCAGGAAAAATTGAATCAGGGTTCACCTGAAAGAGGGAGTGGGGAATTGAAAGTAGGATACAGCGATGTGAGAAATAACAAATCAAGTCAGGAAACTTCTGATCAAAATTCACTTTATTGCCAATTAGCAGGAACATATATAGAGCAAGGTCAATAAGATCTATTCTAATCTCATTCACCCTAGCCCCCGGGGCAAGAAAACAATAGCCTAAATCGTTCCCTGTAGAACTTCCTAGTTCTCTGAGTAGTTCCTTGTAAGAACTTCCTACATCCTCTGGGTGGTTCCAAGTTGAGACTTCTCTACTTCTTTCAAAGGTAAATAGTCCAAGGATAGCCTAGAACACAAGACCTCATGGTGAGGTAAAGGTCAGCAACTCGAAGGTCACAGCATACAGCCTAAGCACAGGATTTCTGATATGGCAGAATTTGGCATGGGCTCCCACAATGGAGCATTATTTACAACACCTGAAGATTTAATTTAATTGTCTAACAGTGAAAAAATTAGGAAAAGAAATATACACAATAGGATTTTTCAGCCATAAAGAATGAAATTATCTTTTCAAACATGATCAGAATATATTGAGTGATCATTTCTTCAAATAAATTAAAGTATTATAATAACCAAAAATGCACAGTGATCATATAATGTAATTAAGCCAGTCTCACTCAAAAGATACAATTGTTTTCTCTAGCTTGCTTTTTCTAGATTATATATATATATATATACATATATATATATATATAATGATATTAATGGAGAAGGAAAACTATCTAGGGGGACAAATAAATGAATGGTGAACCATGAGGGGAGGGAAAATCAGGAATTTTCCCAATGTACATTGATATTAGTATGAAAATCCTCTTAGGTAACTTGGTACCATCTACAATGAATATGCACAGTGAAAACTTAAAATTTTGAAATGTATAATTGTAAAAAAATATTAAATGTACGCAGTACTGGTAAAAAGAGAAATAGTGACAAGCTAGTAAAAAATGACAAAATGACATCATAGAAGTATCTATTCAACAATGGCAGAAATTACTCAAAGATAGTATGACTTTACTTTCTTTTCCCAAATACTCACAATAATATACTTTAGGGGTTCCTGCTCAAGGCCCATTTCTATGGCCTTGTCTTGAATGCAGTGCTCTATGAATAATGGAAATCTTTTACTATGCTTCCAGAATATAATAAAATCTCTCCTTGTAAGTATTGTCTGTTTTAACTTAATTTCAATTTAAGGAATACATCTTCCTAATGCTAAATAAATATAGAACATATGCCCTGTCTAAATGATTGTTCCCAACATTTTCTTCAGAAATTACATGGTAGTTTTTTATGTTCATGTTTTCTTACAAAACTATTGCCGAAGATGAAGGCAGTTATGGGAGTGATGCCAATGCTTAGCAATAGCTTTCATCTATTTTGTCTCTTGCTCCTATGAAATCCATCAAATAGACATTAGTATTTGGTACTTTGTTTCTATTTATATTGTCCTTGAAATTATTACCTATTTCTATCTCTTATTGTATTATTTAGCCTTTTATATCTAGAAATCTTAAGATTGATCATGGTGATGCTAATGAATTTAACAATTTTAGGAAGGTTGGTGTAAGTCAGGGCTCTGTACTGCCGTAGCGATTGTAGAAATTATTATGTTATTTGCACACCAAGTAAAAGTGGAACCTTATGTCTATAAAAAGAATGGATAAGCTATAAATACTAAACTTTCAGAAGATTCTTGAGAGTTGATATGAGGAATCCCTAAGCCACTTGAAAATTGATGCTACCATCTACTCAGGCACAGCAGTGAAGATGCTAGAGGCTAGTTTAGCAGGAAAGTGAGACCATGTAAAAAAGTTTTTATCCCATTAGAGAACAATTAGAAGAATGTAAAATGGAGTTAAGAACACTTTGTTTATCTTTAGCATTATTCTTTATATTCCTTGCGTAAATCCCTCTGCAAAACTTGGTGGTTCACATGAAATGTGTACCAAAGTATATTTACAATTAATTTCATCAATCTTCATCTTCTTTGAATATTTACCAGATCATTTTGATCATGAGTGGATATTACATGATGTACGTTATTTATAAAATATTTCCATATGTGGGCTTAATCATCAACAAAATATTATGAAGATATAATAAAAAGGTACACCTATTGAATAGCTTCAATCTGAAAATATATTTAGACTATGATCCATCAGTTGTGAAACTGACACTTCTTTTGTGGTTTTGATTTAGATTGAGTATGCTCCCTATGACCTTTGTGCTTGAAGCATAGGCCTCCGTGTAACAGTATGGAAGATGGGTGGCTCTGTCAGTGTTGAAGTCTTGATGCGCTCTATAGTGCATTGAATCCTTGACAACTAGATTGGTTATTCCAAGAGCTGAGATTATAGAATGAAGATGAAAAGTTACTTTTTTCCCTATAAACAGCCATTTTGCTTTTTATTTCAATATCATGTGGTGATGCAGTCAAGTTCGCTCTCAATTTGGTCCTTCCAACTAACTAAATAAGCATGACTAAAAGAGATATTTTGTTTAGAAGGCTCCCTGTGTGAAATGTTTTCTTAACCATCTCTCAACAGAAAAGACAATCCATACGTTCTTTAGCATGACCTCCTCTAATATTGAGTATCACTTGTTGAGGAACAATATTGTAATTTAAAAAATTTACTAAATATTTTTACCTAAAGCAAGAAAAATCATGACACAATGAGGAATTGTATAAATATTACATTCTTAGTGTTTTGACTATTTGTATTTGACAGCCTTGAAGAAAACATCTTTCCTATCTCGGTGCATCTAAAATTCTGAATGTTAATCAATATCTATCATATCTCATCATTATCAACTTAAAACATCTTAACCACTAAACAACTAAGCTTAATTAAGTAAAACAAAACTATCTGGTCCTCAACCCCATCAGAGACTTGAGAAGGAATAAAATTAATTACTTGAGTATACAGGGAATGCAGTTTAGCTCCTTCCCAAATGAGAAGATGTCAGAGATGGTTTGCTGCCTGAACAGTCACCAAAAATTCTCTATCATGTTGGAGCATCATCTGCAGCCTTCTGGCCCAATATATCTGACAGACGTATTTGTGAGGCAGGAACTATTGAGGGCTTGCTTAATCTGTCTTGGCAACATTTGGCCGTCAACCCTACCTGCATCCAATCTTGCCCATTTTAGGCAGAATTCTGTCTGTGGTAGAAATGAGTACGTTTTCCCCAGTGACTGGTTTGCCATATTTGAAGCCATCTCCATAGGAGATTGTTTGATGTTCATCATCTTCTTTGAGGTAGCCTGGGTGTCGACAGGAGTTAACCTGTCTCATTGTAAATGTACCTTTGAAATAATAAAAAAAAAAAAATCTTTTAATGCCATATTCTGTAGGTCTCTGAGGTTTTTGAAGACCTTATCTAGCTATTTTATTTTACCTTTTTATAGAATCAAGTCTTTCTGTAACACCTAGGCTATATATTCTTGTGATAAAAATAGACTAGTAATTGAAAACACCATGATTTGATCAACTAACAATAAACTTGTATAACTTACTTATGTTAAACAGCCTGCAATAGCACTTCAAAGTACTGGAAGTAAATCTTGTATTATAGCTGAGTTGTATGGTATGATACCGCATATTAGAACAGAAATATATGTGTGAAGAATAATCTTAAATTTGAATTCTATAGCAATGTAACTAAAATTAAACTTATTTTGCATCTATATAAAAATTCTATACCAGTGAATTTAAAACAACTTGTAAGTAATAAAGCATTAAATTGAGGAGAAGATTTGCTAATCTACTTTTTATCCTATCATCCCTATATATTTCTATATTCCCCCTTCTTTCTTCACAACCCCTACCTCCAAACCTAAGAAAGAAAGATAAAGGAAATGAGAGACATCTCTGAGTCCAATCTAGTTTTCCCTCTAAATAAGACCAATAACAATTCATAATCAACTCCAAATTAAAATAAACATCTATCACCCTAGAAAGCATCTAAAAGCCTACCCAAACCCCCTTAAGGGAAATGTGGCTTCATTCACTTAAGGTTTCTTCCTGCTGATTTGGGACAATAAGTACCTTTTTAGGGGCCCAAATAAAATTGGGGAAGGTGGTTAAACAAGTTAGGAATAGCATTTGTGGTCCATTTTCTAGCTGTTGAGAAATTTCAGGCTTAATGAGAGTCCTGTGTAGGACAGTCTGAAATGCTGGAACCATTGTTATTGGGAGCTTTCTTCAAAGCTGTCCTGGGAACTGTCCTATTGTGCTGAGGCACAAGAACTGGAACACTTGGTGCTGGAACAAAAAGGATGCAGGATGTCAGTGTCCAGTATGCTGAGAGGAATGAATCTTGTCAGATTTGATCCAGTGTCAGTGTCTGGTTCTTTTGTTCTGAAAATATATAATTTATCACAAGCATTACATAGAGCCAAAATTATAAATGTATAAGGTGTGTGTGTGATTCACAGAACAATTAAGGCTGGTTCTCTGCTCTTTGTATGTGCAGAAAAAAGACATCTGTAAATCTTCATTCATTGCATATGAAGAATGGCATCTAATAATAATTCACAGGGATTCTGTGGCCAACAAGGAGTATGTTCTATGCATAGACATTCATGTCTCAGCCAGTCTCAGATTTACTCCCATGTAGTGAGATTAGCATTACAAGGTAATTGTTTATTCTGCAGTTTGAATTTCTCACATCCATTCCTGATCCACCCATGCCCCAGCCCTCATCCCCTCTGCCTCCCTCCCCTAGTCTGCAGAAAGGGGATTCCTCTTCCCCTAATACTTGACCTCCACCTATCTAGTTTCAACTGTACTACCTGTATCCTCTTCCGCTTGGCCTGGCAAGGCTGCCTGGCCAGGGGGAAGTAGTCAAGTTCAGAAGTCAGAGTTCACATCAGAAATAGTCCCTACTCCACATATGTGGGGTCCACAAGGATACTGTGTTGCCTATGTACTTCTGAGCACAAGGTCCAGGTACACATCATATATTGTCTTTGGTTGGTACATCAGTCTCTGTGTTATAGTGTAGTTATCCTATATTATGTGGCTAATATCTGATTATGAGTAAGTACATGCCATGTGTGAATTTCTAAGTCTGGGTTACCTCACACAGGATGATCTTTTCTAGTTATGTCCATTTGCCTGCAAATTTCAAGATTTCATTATTTTCAATAATTGAATAGTATTCCATTGTGTAAGTACACACACCACAGTTTCTTTATACATTCTTCAGTTGAGGGACATCTAGGTTGTTTCAAGATTCAAGCTATTACAAATAAAGTGGCTAGGAACATAGTTGAGCAAATGTTCTTGTTGTATGGTGGAACGTTTTTCAGGTATATTCCCAGGAGTGGTGTGGCTGGGTTTTGAGGTAATATTATTCCCAATTTCATGAGAAAGAGACAGACTGATTTCCAAAGTGGTTGTTCAAGTTTGGACTCCCAACAGCAATGGAGGAGTGTCCCCCTTCCTCTACATCCTTGCCAACATGTGCTGTCACTTGAGTGTTTTTATTTTAGCGATTTAGATAGATTCAAGATGGAATCTCAGAAGCATTTTGACTTGCATTTCCCTGATGACTGGGGATGTTGAGCATTTCTTTAAGTGCTTCTCAGCCATTCAATATTTCTCTGTTGACAATTCTCTATTTAGTTCTGTTCCCCATTTTTAATTGGGTTATTTGGTTTGGTAGTGCTTAATTTCTTGAATTCTTTATATATTTTGGATGTTAGCCCTTTGTCAGATGTAGGGTTGGTGAAGATCTTTTCCCAATCTCTAGGCCATCATTTTGTTCTGTTGACAGTGTTCTTTGCCTTACATAAGCTTTTCAGTTTCATAAGGTCCAATTAGTTAATTGTTGATCTTAGAGCCTGAGCTGTTGGTATTCTGTTCAGGAGGTTGTCTCCTGTGCCAATGAGCTCTAGGTTTTTTCCCATATTTTTCTTCTAACAAATTTAGTGTGTCTAGATTTATGTTGAGGTCTTTAATCCATTTGGTCTTCAGCTTTGTGCAGGGTGATAGATATGTATATATTTTCATCTTTCTACATGAAGCCATTCAGTTAGTCCACCACCATTTTTGAAGATGCTATCTTTTTTCCATTGTATGGATTTGGTTACTTTGTCAAATATCAAGTGTCCATAGGTATATAGGTTTATTTCTGGGACTTCAATTCAATTCCATTGATCAGCTGTCCTATTTCTATGCCAGTACCATACTGTTTTTTTTTTTTATTGGTGCTTATCAGTACAGCTTGAGATCCTGTTTGGATAGTCCTCCAGAAGATCTTTTATTAAACAGAATTGTTTTAGCTATTCTGTGGTTGCTTTGTTTTGTTTTGTTTTGTTTGTTTTTCTATATGAAGTAGAGAGCTGATCATTCAAGGTTGGTAAAGTCCTGGAGACAGCAGGGTTACAAGGTACATACCTAAATGTAGTAGAGACAATATACAACAAGCACATCCAACATCAAACTAAACAGAGAGAAACTTAAATCGATTCCACTGAAATCAGGGACATGAAAAGGTTATCAACCCCCTCCTTATCTCTTCAACATAGTATTTGAAGTCCCAGGTAGAGCAATAAGGCAAATAAAGGAGATCAAGAGGATAAAAATTGGAAAGGAAGAAGTCAAAGTATTACTATTCAATATAGTATGATAGTATATACCAGTGACCCCAAAAATTCTGTTCATGAACACCTACAGCTGATAAACACCTTCAGAAAAATGGCTGGAAAGAAAATCAACTAATAAAATCAGTAGGCCTTCTGTATACAAATGACAAAAAGGTAGAGAAAGAAGTTAGGGAAACAACACCCTTCACAATAGCCACAAACAATATAAAGTATCTTGATGCAGCTCTAACCAAGGAAGTAAAAGACGTGTATGAAAAAAGCTTCATATCTCTCAAGAAAGAATTTGAAGATTTCAGAAGATGGAAAGATGTCCCATGCTCATGGATCAGGAGAATCAATATAAAAATGGTCATCTTACCAAAAGCAATCTATCTTTTATTTCTTTTTTAAAAACAAGAGAGCATTGATAATACCTCTGTTTTTCTATTTCAACTATCAAAAATTGCTAAAATCATTACAGAAAGTAATCATAGACACTCATGAATCAATCTTCCCTTTAAAAGGCTGTAAGGAACCTAAATTATGTTATTTTGTGTCTTGTTTTTACTCTCTATACAGAAGTTTTTTAACAAGCAAACAATAAACCTCCCTCAAGACTAACGGCACTGGCTTATATTTGCTCATTTTCATGTTTAAGCTTTAAGATCTGATAGAATGTAGCTTGCTCTGCTTTGAGGTCTCAATGTCTCCTAGCATTCCCAAGGGAATATATTTATCCCAAACCTCCACACTTACTGGCTGATTCTGGCTTCAGTGGAGAGCCCAGGGCATACAACTATGCCATTCTACCCACTCTTTACCAGAACTCCAAATGAGACATTGAGCTCTACCAAAGAGTGCTAAATAAGTTACTCTAACTAAATAAGTAAAAATTTTAATGGCAGGTTATATAAAATGTGAAATTAGTACCAAGAATCTGGTTTAGTTGGCAAAAGTACTTGATATACAAGTGCAGGTCTCTGAGTTCCCATCCTCAGCACACAAATAAAGGCTAGACATGGTAACATGAAGTTCTGTAACTTTAGAATATCTACAGGGAGATGTAAATTATGCCTGTAACTTGACCAGGCAGCTGTTCTGGTGTATGTACCAGAAAATCAACAAAGATCATGGTTCATGCAAGGTAGAAGGTAAAAACGAAAACTCAGTGTTGCCCTCTAACTTCAACACAGATAAGGCACACCTTCAAGCAACACACACACACACACACACACACACACACACACACACACACACACACACTACACATATAGATTATTTTGTTGACAATATGTATTTTTTAAATTGAAGACTGTACAAATAAAAATACCTCATATTTGTGACTTCGATAAGTTGAAATAAAAGGATATGAACAAGGCTATTCACTGCAGCTGCCTCTGCCAAGCTGATGAGGCAGAAATAATATCCTCGATATCAACAAATTAAGTTGTGTTTAATCCATTTGATAACTACTACATGGAAAAACAATTGAGTACATATGGATAAATGTGGCAAATAAAATTTATCTGTGTGTACAAGCATGGGTAAGACTTAAAGCCTAATGTTTAAACATCAAAATGGAGAATACCTCCTATGTAAGCTAAATAAATATATAAATATTAACTTCAGTCTTAAATAATCCACTCATGTTTATTATTGGAATAGATACAGGAAAAATAAAAACACAGTAGGTAGTCAATATACTGACATATATTACCTCACTTGAGAACAAGAATATTTTTAAAAGTACAGAAGATCATAAGTCCAATTGTTTTATTAATTGAAAGCAACCTCTCATAACAGTGGGATAGTATTAGTTTGATTTTGTAAAATATAACTGATACTATTTTGGATGCATAACACACTAGAGTATAATATTTTGTTATTGAAATAAGGCATTTAAAAAAGAAAACATTAATGTGAAAGGATTTGTGTTTTGTTTGTTTTGTATGCAGACAGTGAGCAAGGATTTTGCTGTAGAATGTAACGCTGGTCTCTGTGTAAGGTTTAAATGACAAGAAACACATCCAATATTGCTTTCCATAGTCTATATACTGAACTGAAAGTGACTTTAATTTCTAGAGCCATCATTCACATTAGGAACCTGGTCATCTTGTAAGAAAGTCCCAGGTTTCTTCTTTTGTTTTCCTCATTGTTTTGTTTTGGTTTTTAATATAATAACTTTACAGCCTGTTACTAACCCCTTCCCTGTCCCCTCACAGTCCTACTAAAGTGTCCCCTTCCCCTCCCCCACTCTTTTTTTCAGAGAAAGAGGACCAACCAACTCTGGCACCTCAAGTCACAGCAGGACTAAATGCATTCTCTCTCACTGATTCCAGAAAAAGCAGCCCAGATAGGGAAAAGTAATCTAAAGGTAAGGAACAGAGTCAGAGACATCCTCTACTCCCATTATTAGGGGACCCACATGATGACTTTGCTGTACATTTGTTACATATCTGTGGGAAGTCTAGATCCAGCCCATGCAAGTCTTTGGTTAGTGGTTCAGTCTGTGTGAGACACCATGGGCCCAGGTTAGTTTACTCTGTAGGTCTTCTTGTGAAGTGTTTGACCCATTATAATCCATCAATTCTTCCTCCCACTGTTCCACAAAACTCCCAGATCTCAACACATTGTTTGGCTGTGGGACTTTATGCATCTGTTTCCAGTAGCTGCTGGATGAAACCTCTTAAAAAATAGTTATACTTGCCTCCTGTCTGCAAGCATAGCAGAGTACCATTAGTATTGTCAGGGGCTGATTCTCTCTCTTTGGGTGGATCTCAAATTGGGCATGTCTTTGGTTGGCCATTCCCACACTCTTTCCTCCATCTTTGTCCCTGCACATCTTATAGGCAGGACAAATTTTGGGTTGAAGGTTTTGAGGGTGGGTTGGTGTTCTTATCCATCCTGTGGACGTCGTGACTGTCTACAGGAGGTGGCCCCTTCGGGCTTCATATCCCCTGCCATAGGTATCTCAACTAATGTGAACATATAGACTTCCTGAGGCTTCCCCTCTTGCAGATCTCTAACATGTCTGAGAGGTGCCCCCACCTCTGATTTCCCTTATCTCACCAGGCCATCTCTCCCAGCTCTCCTTACTTTAATCCTCACTTCTGCATCCTTCCCCATCCTCATTTCTACCCAGTTCCCTCCATCTATCCACCTGCAGTGCCTACTTTATTTCACCTTCTAAATGTGATTTGAGCATCTTCCCTTGGTCCCTCCTTATTACTTACTTCTTTGGGTCTCTAAATTGTAGCATGGGTATCCTGTACCTTATGGCTAATACCTACTATAAGTGAGTACATGTCATTTGTGACCTTCTGGGACTGGATTACCTAACTCAGGATGATATTTTCTACTATTCTATGCACAGATAAAATGATAGTATACATAAGTAGCTCCAAAAAGTCTACCAGAAAACTCCTAAAGATGATAAACACCATCAGTAAAGTGGCTGGATACAAAATTAACACACATAAAAAATTAGTAGCCCTACTGTATACAAATAATAAATAGTTTGAGAAAGAAATGAAACAACGGCCTTCACAATAGCCACAAATAATATAAAGTGTCTTGGTGCAACTCTAATCAAGCAAGTGAAAGACCTATAAAACAAAAACAGCTCTCTGAAGAAAGTAATTGAAGAGGATATCAGCAAAAGAGATGATCTTCCATGCTCATGGATCTGTAGCATTTTTATAATTTTGCATTTATTTTTAAGAATTTATTCACTCAACATCTCAGTCATAGCCCTTCTATTATTTACTCCTGGTCTCACTCTCACTCCCTTCTCCACCCTATTTCCTCCCTAAGTCTGGAATCACTGTAGTTCTGTTGATCCAATACCTTGAGTGATCTGCCATCTTGGATCCTTGGTCAGTAGGATTAACATAGTAAAAATGGCCAATCTACAGATTCAATACAATTCTCATAAAAAATTCAACAAAATTATTTTCATATTTTGAAAAAGCAATCTTCATCTTCATTTGGAGAAATATAAAACCCAGAATAGCTAACTAATCCTGTATAATGAAAGAACTTTTGCAGGCATAATATCCATGATTTCCAGTTCTACTATAAAGCAGTAGTAATAAACCATATAGTGTTGACATAGAAACAGACATGTTGGTCAATGGAATTGAATCAAAATCCCAGATATAAACTCACACACATACAGACACCTGATTTTGGATAAAGAAAAAAGAAAACATCTTAAACAAATTATGCTGTTCTAACGTGATGTTTGCATCTAGACAGATGGAAATAGATCCATATTTATCACCCAAATGAAATTCAAATCCAAGTGGGTCAAAGACCCAAATATAAAGCTAGATATGTTTAATACAATAGGAGAGAAAGTGGGGAAGAGCCTTGAACTCATTAGCACAGTTGACAACTTCCTGAAGGGAACACCAACAGCTCAGGTACTAAGATCAATAATAAGTGTGACCTCAAGAAACTGAAAGGCTTTGTAAGGTAAAGAACATTATTCTCCATATTTTAGCCACATTTTATTTGGCTTTGGTTTTACGTGGTGGATAGAGAGTGTGTGGTCTTGGGACTACTAAACAAATACTCCACCTTTGAGATCAATCTCCAGTTTTCTCAAGTTCACTTTGTGATCATCATCCAAGTGCAATCATACCTCAAAACTTTAATTCAAAGTAGCTCTGGTAGACCTTGCCTATGTTCCTAACACTTGGGTGATTAAGGCAACAGATTGCTCTTACGTTGAAGGCTAGCTTGGGCTCTTGAGTGATACTCTATCTCAAATGGCAAAAGGCTGATGAAAATTTCATAAATGATCATAAGATGTTGAAAAGCAGACATCACATTGAAGGAAGTTATTAACCATAAGATAACACATTCTAGTAGTTAAAGCTTTTAAGCCCTTTGAGATATGTATATCACATTTGTGTATACATTTGCATACAGGATGGAGAAGAGATGAGAGGAAGTCATCAGATGCCCTGGAACGTAAGTTACAGGGGTTTGTGAGCCACTCAAGATGAGTTCAGGGAATATAAACACAGGCGTCTGAAAGAGCACCAAATGTTCTTATCCACAGAACTATTTCTCTAGCCCTACATTTTAATAATTGAAATCCCAGAAAACTCTGAGGTTATATGTGGATGAGGACTCTACACTTCAGAGGTATCACATTACTTTCTTAGATTAACAATCAACTATGGAACTTAGATTAGAATCTAGTTTTCTCTTATTTACCAGATTAAAAAATGGAAAATGAGCTGAATAATTTTATTAGCCAATTAGACACAGAAATTGACATTTGACTTCAAATGTATATGATCCATACTCTGCTCACAGCTGCAAATACGTACTCCAAGAATGTAAGTGTCAGACAGTAGACTAGGAGTCTGATCTCACTCTACAATTAATGCATATAGGGACCAATAACAAGAATGACAAGTAAAAGAGATGCCTAAAGTTGAAAGCAAGTGCAGGAGACTGCCTTATGTTTAGAACACAAATTACTCAAACTGTGGCCACATCCCATCTCAGGGTAGATGGACACTATAGCTCTTCATCAACTGATTTTCCAAACTATTCTATAAGAGATGTTCTTCCATCTAAAATTGCCACTAATGCTTGCCATGTTAAAAAGTAAAAGCAAGTGCTTCTGGTCATTTAGACTACTCCAGGGCCTCATAACTACACTAACTGAAAGAATTATGGTCTCTGTAAGTGTATGATCAGCTTCTGAAGCCAAAGTAAAAAGAAGGAACTGTTATCAAACCTCTGTAGTAACTTCAGAGCCCCAGACCTAGAATGAACCATTGCAAAGCAATGAAATAAAATGTGTGAAGAAAGCAAAATGCTACTGTGCCATCTCTTCCAATAATGAGACATTTTTGTTGTACTTATTACTAGCTTTTGTTGTTGTTGTTGCTAAAACAAAAAACTTCAGAAAATTGAAAATTCAGAGGAATCATGAGGATCTTTATCGAGATTATACTTATAGAAGATCACAGTGCCTGAGCATAGTAGTACACACTCATAATCACAGATTTTGGAACAATAATAAGGAACTAAACAAATAAATTAAACAAACAAAAACATATGTAAAGAATGAAATCATGTGAATAGAGATTTCACAAATTAATTCATATTGAACAATCAGTAACATGGCTAGCATGTATCAGGTATTTAAGTCAGGATTAGAAGGCTCTGCAGTTTGTGTTTTATTTTTCAAAGTCACTTAAAAGGGGCTTAGTTAAAATTTTATTTTTGGATAGGTAAAAATATTGTCTGAAATATCTTTTTGTTTTGTATAGCAATTTCCACACCTCAGTATACTTTTATATTTTAACCACTGAATAAAGTGAATACTTTCATTTTATTCGGTAGAATTAAATGATCTTTTCTAAATAAAACATTTAAAAAGAATCTCTACAAACACTTCTTGGTTCTGATGGGGATAAAACTGTGAAAGAAAGAGAAGAGAGGATGGGAAGAAAAGAATAAGAAGGAGGAGGAGGAGAAGATGAAAAGGAGGAGGAGGAAGATGAATTAAAGCTATTGGTCTCTTACAAAGAACATCATAGACATATCTATAATTGTGGATATCCAAAAAACAAACAATATGAAGACCTTTCCATATATCCATTGCTTTAGTTTCTTTTTAATATTTAAACTTTAGTCAGTTATAAAAACAGCCAACCATGGAATAACGGAAGATACTGCAATAAATATTTTAATCAACTGCTTATAGGGCTACACTAATTATTGCATTATATCTGTGTAAAAGTGTGTCTTAGAATCTTTTAGAGATTACCCTAATTTTGGTATGACTCATTTTTCTTATAATAATATATTCTGTATTATGAATTCACTTTACAATGAGTCTGTCATTTTTTTTTACATTGGTTAACTTGGCTATATTTATTTAAGTTGAAAACTTTTAACTTAGCAGTGTAAACAAGTGAGATTTTATGTTTATATGTCTGCTTGTATCCTTAACCATTTTTTGAATGAATGAATGGGTGAATAAATTAATGAATGAAACATCCTTATCTGCTTCCAGGGAAACAATAAGTCCTCTTTTATCTTTGTTCAGCGAAGAATTAAAAGAAGTGAGTTTCATTGTGTTTACGAACATTAGGAATTAAGTTTATGCATATATTTGATGAAATCCACTTAAATCATTAATTAAATCATCACCCCTCAATCAAACAATCACCTTAATGATTCAATGAGTGGTTAAAGATGTGCAATAACCAACATGGGACCAAAGTCTAGAATCAATCTACTTAATAATGGAAGTCAATTTATCTCAAAAGTAAAACACACACAAGTATTTGATTACTGTAGTCAGTAAATCAGAAAAAGGAAACTATACAAACAATTAAAACTCCACAAACCTGCAGTAATATGTATGTTTGGAGTCTTCTCCATTGCAGGGAAAAGATAGTAGTGATTATAAAGAAAATGTCCTACAGATGACCCTACAGTGAATGTCAGTGGTCTAATAATGTTTGCAACATGATAGTGAAAATTCTTTCAAATATCTTCTCTCCTCACCTTTCTCTTTCACTTTCTCTTCTTCCAGTTCTACACATACAGTCATATATAAACACATACACATACACATGAACACATACACATGAGCACATACACATGAGCAGACACACACACACACACACACACACACACAATTCCTATATAGCTTTCTCTTTCACACATTCTGAAGCAGCACTTCTGTCTTTCCATCATAGGAACATTACATCTTCATCTATAGATTTATCTCAGAAACAGTGGCATCATATTCCTTCAGGAAAGCTTTTAGTTTTGGAAATCTCTCGATGTTAGTGCCATTTATCCCTCAAAAAGTCTAGTTGGGTAAATAAGTTCTGGGATAAACTTAACTGGACACAATCAACCAAAAAATAATCTCCACAGCAACAACAGTATTGATCCTTTCCTCAATCTCATGTTTTTACATTGGCTTACATTGTTGGCAGGTCTGGCTCCCCTTTGCTTCTGCCTGGCACCCTAACTCTCCAGTACCACTTCCTGGACATTCCAATCCGTTCATATGGCCACAAGGTGGGATCCCTGAGGATTCTTTTAACTTTTACGATACCAACACTACTTTTGAGACAAAGCCCAAAGTCCTTTAAAACTGCCATTCAAGAAATTTGGAAGTAGATCTACCTCAAGACACAGCTATACCATTTCTGGGCATATACACAAAAGATGCTCTACCATACCACAAGGACACTTGCTCAAAGATGTTCATGGCAGCTTTATTTGTAATAGACAGAAGCTGGAAACAACATAGATGTGCCTCAACTGAATATTGGTTAAAGAAAATGTAGTACATTTACACAATGGAATATTACTTACCTGTTAAAAAAAACAAACAAAAAAAATGAAATTTGCAGACAAATGGATGTAAGTAGATAATCTCATCCTGAGTGAGGTAACACAGACCCACAAAGACAAACATGGTCTATAAATATAATCATGCTACAACCCACAGACCCAAAGACGCTAAGTGACAAGTAGAGCCCAAGAGAGGATGCCTGAATCTTACTGAGAAAAGAAAATAAAATAGACATCTGGGGTGGATGGATGGGAGAGGAACTGGCTGGGATACGGGGTGGGAAGGGGAACAGGAGCAAACAAGTGTGGGTATAATAGTGGAAAAGATACTGGGAACCATAAGGCAGAGGGTATCTCTGGAACATTCTGGAAGTCTAGGACAATGGAATCTCCCAAGAATCTATTAGTGTGACACTAGTTAAGACTGCTAACAATAAGTGATATGGAACATGATAAAGTCACATCCTGTAACCAAGCAAGACTTCTAATGAAGGGATGGGGGTACAAAGCCAGTCACAAAATATTCGACACATAAAGTTTCCTGCCTATAACAGGTGCATGGATAAAAAGGGAACAGACAATGAGGGAAATGACTAACCCATGACTGGCTCAACCCGAGACCCATGCCATAAGACAGCACTCACCGCTGACACTATTAATAATATTCTGCTATACTTGATGACAGGAGGATAGCATAACAGTTATCTCAGTGGCTTCACCCAGCAGCTGATGAAAACAGATTCAGAGAATCACTTCCTACATTAGGTGGAGCTCTGGAAATCTTATGGAAGAGGGGGAGGAAGGATTTAAAGAGCCTGGGAGGCCAAAGACACAGGTAAACCTACAGAATCCTTAGCCTTGCTCCATAGGAGCTCACACAGACAGATGACCAACTAGAGAGCATGGAACGGACGTGCTCCTACACATATGTAACAGATGCACAGCTTTTTCCTTACATGGGACCTCTAACAACAGGGGCTGTCTCTGTGTTGCATACCTTTGAATCCCTTTCCCCTAACTGAAGGACCTTGTCTGGCCTCAATAGAATATTTGCCCAGTCTACAACAATTTGATATTCATAGGAGGCTTGATATCCATGGAAGCTCTCCTCTTCTCTGAGGATAAAGGGAGGGGTAAATGGGGTAGAAGAGGGCATTGAGAGCACAGGAGGGAGGGGAGGTTCTGATTGGAATATAAAGCAAATTAATTAATTAGTGAAAATGAGACCACTCTATTACATGTTTGCCAGCTTTGGCACTTCTCAAAACCTAATTTGTCTTCCTCAATTATATTTCTAAGAAGTCTGTCAATATATTTTTCCTTACTTTCTAATGTGTCCTGAACACTCATTATAGGCTTTCCCTCCCACAATTCCACTGAAGCAGCTTATTTTAAGATCTGAAACTTTTCAGGCCGTTTTACTAATTATGGTGCTAGGATTCTTGGTTTTCCATGTGTTTAAAATCTCCCTCAGTACACATCACCTTTGCTTCCACATGTACAGAATAGCACCCTGGGCAGGATTCTCCCAGTGGTTTCCCAGGTTCACTGTGCTTTCCTGTAATATGAAGCAACTTAGCCCTAAGTCTTGGCATCACCCTGGACATTCCCAAGCCCAGAGAACACTGATCACCCCCTTCAGCATCCCTATATTGCATGTATTTGATGTACTAAAATAGAACTGCAAAACAGAAATCTTGGTGCACCCACATATGTGGGGTTTTTTGTTGTTATCTTTACTTCAAAACACACTATCCATTTTGTTTCAAGGCACTGACTATAATACTTAATTATACTATTGTATATGTACAGGCACGTACAAGAGAACTCAGATTTAATTTCAAAATTGATTTCATATCTAGCCTATCTTCACATCCCCACTGCTACAACCTGTTGCAAGTGTGTTTTATCTCCCATAAACTAAAAAATAAAATTACTTTCAAATGGGTACAAGGAGTTGCCTATTCTTATAATGAGGATTTTTAAAGTTCATCAATCAGAAATCTATCAGTTCCTTCACCTGTTCATTTAATAACATTAGAGTTGTGTTGTTTTTCTGCAGTACAAATCCATTCTGACTCCTGCATTTTTTAGGTTGGCATGGTTGTCTGGAATGGTCATCTTCTGGTTTCCTATAGTCTACTTCTCTTTATTCAGGGCAACATTTAATGGTCACTTCCTTGGAGATTTCATCTGTTCATCTCAGTAGCCTGCTGCCTTCTTTTCAATTATTTTGCCTTTAGTTTTTTCAAGTAATTTTTGATTGAACAGTATAAACACAGAGTAAATAAATAATTTGTTTGAAATTTTGATACATGCATACAAACTTAATTAAATGGATGCAGAAATATACTTAAACATTATAGAATTATAACTGTATATGTACCCACATGCAAAATACTTATACACATATACAGATTCACACACACATGAACATATTATATAATATATTCCCATATAAACATATATATATTCCTATTTTTCTTGTGCATTTAAAGTTTGTAAAAGTATATACATCCAACTTCTGGAATCCCTGAGAGTCAAACTAAGACTAGATTCATGATCAATGTGTATTTACAGGATGATGAATAAACAGGAAAATAATGATGTGCAACATACAGTAAAAGTATATACAGCAAATGTAAGAAACTAATTATGGTGATTAATACTATAAAATGCCAATTCTCACTCTGGGGACAAGGAGAATCTTAACTGTGAGGCCAGCTTGAGCTAAGTACCCAGACACCTGAAGCATACCAACGACTGGTGGTACAGTGTCACAGCAAAAAGTTAAATGTAGTAAAGGAATAATTAATTTTAGTAATAATATAATTTTATAGGAAGGTATAGCAAACATAGAGGGGTATTTCTGTCATAAAACATAATAAAATACACACGACATTTTCAATTAGTGATGTATATTACAACTCGTAATACAGATTGTTAAGAGACATGTGATATCTCACAACAGTAAAGCATATTTGAGTATTTATTATGTACTGAGTATTAATATATTCAATTTAAGACTGCCAAAACACATTTTGTTTGTAAAGGTTTGAAATTTTACACAATTGTTTCATAAACTAAAACACCAATTAAACTTCATTAAGTTTCATAGAAAGTGATGAATGCTATTTTATATGACCATAATTAACTAAGCATGAATAATAAAATTCTCCCCAAAACTCATAAAATTTACAGCAAACACATTTGGAAGTGAAATAAAAACAACCTTTTAAATATGTAGTTGACATTAGCAGGATGAATTCCAATTACGGACAGCTTAGAAAACACAGCTGAAAGGAAAACTTACAAATATATACAAAAGCAAAACTAGAGTCTCTAATTAGGAAATTAATGAATTTCAAAACACACAATCACAAGTTTTAAAGCAATTAAAAGCAGAAGAACACTGGAAAGAAGTATAAGAGAAAGGAGTGGAAAAAAGTAATCAGAAAATAATTAGTTACAAAGTGATGGGGAAAAGAAATAAAATTGCCTCTTGTTTTAGGAGTTATTGTGATGTTTCCCATTGATTAAGCCCATTTACTACAAAAGGATTCCAAAGAGTGAATTTCCCTGCTATTTAAATAAATAATTAAAATAAATAAATAAAATATTTATATATAAAATATATAAAATTTTTTATATATAGTATGTGTGTTTGAGAGGGAGATAGGGGATACAATGTATTAGAATAAACATTTACTCAGAATTTGATTTTGGAAAACAGTCACACAGATAGATAAATTGTGCTCTTTTAAAAAGAATGTGGGCAAAGACACAATGGAAAGATAGTCAGAAATTGGTGGAAATTAGAAAGATAGTAGAGAAAGAAAAAATTAAATGCTGCTGCAACACACACATGCACACATGTACACATACATGCAATGTACAAACACACACACAGAGAGAGAAAGAGAGAGAGAGAGAGAGAGAGACAGACAGAGACAGAGAGAGAGAGACAGAGAGAGAGAGACAGAGAGAGAGAGACAGAGAGAGAGAGAGAGATTTTGTTTTCCCAAAAGCAATGTCAACACAAACCTCTAAGTTCTGTAAGTTGTGCTTGAATACTGACCTCAGGGTCTAGAAACTGGTATTTTATGTCCAGTTTTAACACTAATTGGCTCTAGTCCTGGAACTCCAGTTTTCTTACTTAATAAATTGAGACCATCCATTGAAAAAATAAAATAAAATAAAATCCAGCATCATGGCTTCGAGGAACCACATGATCTAGCTAGAATGCAAACACACCCCACCTTTAATCCCTCTGGCTGGAATATACATCCTTATCCCCTTTGTCTGGAATGTGGACATGCCCTTAGTACACACCTTTGATCCCCAATAATGATGATACAGTCAGTGGGGAGTCAGTTGAGAGGCAGTGCAGTGGCATCTCAGTTCCTGGCAGTTCAGATCAATTCAATAAGTTGGTCAAGTTGAGTTTGGTGCAGATCAATTGAGTGAGTGGAGTGCAGCGGTGTTGAATTCATTCCTGAGTCTGAGCAAAAGCAATTGAAGTCAGGGAATATGAAGGAACCAGAAAATTAGGACAAGTTGTCAGAGTTAGTCTGAGACCAAGCAGAACAATTCTGTCCAAAGCCAAGAGAAGACAGACTGAATCAGTCATCTTGAGGAGGTATTTGAGCCAGAACCTCCCAGTTGATCCAGTTAGCCAGAATTCAGAAAGAGCTAGAAAGAGTGAGTTTACTCAGTTGTAAGCCTCCAAGATGACAATTATATCTGTTAAATAAAAGTTAATTTTACAGCTCTTCTCTCCCATTATCTATTTAACAAATACATATTTTTAGGATATGTTTACATTTGTGATTGTCAAATCAAGCTAATTAACATGAGAGTAATTTTACCTGCTTTTTTGCTAAGGTGATGAGAATCTTCAGTAATTTTCAAAAACACAATACATAGTTATTGACCGTAAAACTGCCATGCTTTCGATGATCTCTTGCATTACTGCTTCTCACTGGTAGTTTACACATTGGCCAACATCTCTCAGAGTCTCTTCTGGCTTTTGCCACGCCCTCATAACCATCATGTGCACTTAGCTATCATGAGATGAACAACATGTCATTTAAATTTTAGTGTGTGGCTGGTTTCATTTGGTATAACGCATTCCACGCTCTTTAATTCTTTTGAAGATGTCAATATTTTCTTATTTGTTTGTGTTTGTGTCTGTATGCTTGTGATAACTGCATATGTGCTTATTATGTTCATGTGTGCATACATTTACACATGTAGGGCAATGTGAGTGTGCCTGGAAAAGGATTTGTGCTTAGGTCTGTTTAAAAAAAAAAGTCATAAAGTTGGGGTAGTAGTTCAGTAGGGTTCCTGTCCTTAACAATAGCATCAGAGTGGTGTCTCTTCATGGTGTAAAAATGTAAAACAAAGCAGTCATCTGCTTTGATGGAAAACCTGTCCTTACAGACTTTGACCTAGATTGCTAGAACGTAGAACTTTGAGAAAATGAATTTCATTTATTTACACTTACGGAAATGGTTTTTGTTAATGCCAATGCTGTCTACAGAGCCATTGTTATGTCTCTCTCTTCATTATTCAGTAATACATCTGTTTTTTAATCTTTGTACAGGATAATTCCCCATCATCCATAGCGATATTCAGTTAATTCTTTTCTGACACTATTTGTATATTAAATAAACCTTATGAATTTACAACTATAAATTTAGTGGCTAGAATGTTCATTTGCTTTTTTGTGGGGGTGGAGAGATTGCATAGTGAATAAGTACTTGCTGCATAAGAATGGTGACCTGATGTTTACCTCAAGATCCCACACGGAAGGCAGAGCACACACCTATAACAGAGAAGATGCAGCCAGAACTGGAAGAAGCAAGGATGCCCATGCATCAGCTAGTCTTGAATATATACCTGCGAACACAGACGGTGTCTCATACACAGAAGAAGGCATTCACAAAGGCTTAGGTAGTCCTGAGGCCTCCACTCTTGCATTCTGGCAACCCTGATCACACACATGCATGGGCACACAGGCACACACATGTACATGAGTATACACATACATACACATACAAACACGCCCACAATAAATAAATGAGTAGTAATGACCGCTTAGAATATTTGTCTTTGGTCACCTCGAAGTAAGTCTGCACACATCATTTCCTGATAGTTTTTGACACTGTCCTCACATGATAACTCATTGTGGGTTTCTGCTCTGCTTTGTGTTGTTCGTGTCAGAGTGTCCTGTTCCTTTAAGTAGCATAGTATTATGCTTGGATCGGAATTGATGCTCAGGTTTTGGTGGTATCTTCCATGGTCTCAATGAATCTATTTTTGGGTCTGACAGTCTTGTCATACCCAAACTTGAAAGATTCTTAACCTAAGTTGACCTGTTTAGACACTCAATCATTATTCATTTTCTCCCCATCGTTAACAAGTGCTCACAATTTTCCATATTCAGTTTTTGGATTCCCGTTGCATACTTGTTGTTGAATATTTGCCCATCCACTCCCCACTGACTCACTCTGTGACAAAAGCTGCTGACCATGGGCTGAAAGCAGAGACCTGAAATCATGTTGCTCAGCTTCCCTCCCTAGTTAGGAATATGTACTCCTCCCTCCTCTCTTGGCTTCCACTCACTCTCCAGTATCTGCAGGTAGCAGCTTAAACACTAGCAGTTTCTGTCTCAGATGTAAACTCTTAGGTAGAGAGTTATTCTGCAATTACGGACCAGCACATTTTCCTTTTAGTTAGTCTATTGCCCCCTACTTTGCTTGTAACGCCTTATTTTATGAAAAATTATGCAAATGAAGTTTTGATTTGAGATTAGATATTTTGTTTTCAATTTAATGGCGTTGGTTAAGTTTTTCTTATTATTTTTTGCTCTGTAGCATTGAATAGCCACAAATTATAACACACAAGAAAAATCTAGAACTCTTCATTTGGGAGTACATTTTAATTGAAGTGTAAAATCAAAGAAACATAATTTGCAGATTGGTATTCACTAGATGAAATGAGACTTATTCTCTGTTGTTAAAGTTTGAGGTTAATGCATTAATAATATCAATATTCATAAGAAATATCTTCAAAATATTTTCCTTGAATTTTTAAGGTATCTTTGCACTGATTATTATTTTGTCTTTTTAAAAAAAAGACAAATCTGATCATTAGAACAGCAGTTATGTTACAATAAGACTTTCAAACAGCTTTGTAGGAAACAACCTTTTTCGACAATTCAACAGTTCAGTTGCCTATTTATGTTTTATGCTCTTGATTGACAAGTTAGTAAGAACTGGCTTTTTAAAACTGTAAATACATGATGAATGAAAATAATTTGTGAGTGGCTGGTGTCTGTAATTCATTATGACAATTCAGTGCATTTTCTCTGGTATAAAGATGATGGAACTAAGTTTTAAAATGAATTATGCATGCAGTGAATTTTAATGTATTGAAACTTAACAGAGAAGCACAGTATAATGATCATTCACCAAGTTTTAATAAGACATCTAATGTCTTTATTATAACAAACATATAGCTAACTAAAACACATTTAGTATATTGATAAATTAGTAAGGGAATTGATTAAGATTTTGGATTGGAATGATGTGCTCGTACATGAAGTTCTCAATGCAGATTTCTTACCTGTTTGTCCTGAAAGGAAAATCATAAACATATCAATAATTAAGGAGTATACAAAAAATATTATTATACTTGGCATGCCAGTATTCCAAGAGATTTAAATATGCCCATGTGGTAAAATGACAAGAAGTCTTCTGATCTTAACATGTTTTAAGGGCCATGCAGGACATAGTGAAGATTTAGATTTCTTGCTTCTTTTATTCTTACTTCCTTTTTTTTCTACTCTTTCCTTCTTACCTTCCTTTCCTCTTTCCTCTCTCTTCCTTTGCTTCCCATTCTCCCTCTCCCTCTGTTCCTCACATCCTTTCTCCATTTCTGTGCCTTTCCTCTGTCCCTCTCTCTTTCTTACTTTCTTGCCTTCCTTCCTTTTACAAAAATTATTTACTTACTTACTTTACATCTGGATCATAGCTCCCTGCCTCCTCTCCTGCCTATCTCACCTTCCCTCCCTCTCCTGCTGCACAGAAAAAAAAGAGGCCCATCCACTTTCACCAGCACATAAAGTCACACCGGGACTGAGTGTATCCTCTTTCCCTGTGGCCCGGTAAGGCAGTTCCACCTGGGAAAATGGTTGAAAAACAGTCAACTGAGTTCATGTCAGAGACAGTCCCCACTCCCCTTACTAGGGTACCCACATGAAGGCATAACTACATCTGCATAGGGGGCCAAGGTTCAGTCCATACATGGTCCTTAGTGATTCGGTCACCACAACCTCTCTTGGCCCAGCTTAGTTGGCTCTGTTGGTCTTCTTGTTGGAGGTCCTGTCATCTCCAGGTCCTTCCACCCTTCTCCCCACTCTTGTACAAAACTCTCTGAGCTCCACCCTATGTTTGGCTGTGAGTCTTAACATCTGCTTCAATCCACTGCTGCGTGGCACCTCTCAGAAAACAGCTATGCCAGGCTCTGGTCTACAGGCACAGCAGAATATCATGGTGTCAGGGGTTGACTCTCTGCCATGGACTGAGTCTCAGGTTGGGCCAGGTATTAGTTGAACATCCTCTCGATCTGTGCTTTATTTTTATCCATTCTCATGTTGTAGGCAGGGTAAGTTTTGGATCTCAGAATTTGTGCGTGGGTTGGTGTTCCTTTCCCTCCACTAGAAATCCTGTCCAGTTAGAGGTTGGCCTCTTCAGTGTCCATGACCCCTGCTACTAGGAGTCCCAGAAAGACACACATGGTATGTACTCACTTAAAAGCAGATTTTAGCCATATTGTACAGGATAACCATACTACAACTCACAGACCCAAAAAGATAGCTAGCAAGGAGGACCCAAGGGAGGATGATTAAGTCTCACTTAGAAGGGGAAATAGCACACAACAAGAAAGTTTGCTCAACCATGTTCATAGCAGCCTTATTCATAATAGCCAGATCATGGAAACAGCCTAAGTGTCCATCAGTAGAAGAATGGATCAAGAAACTGTGGTACATATACACTTTGGAATACTACTCAGCTATTAAAAACAAGGAATTCCTGAAATTTGTGGACAAATGGATTGAGCTAGAAATGATCATAATGAGTGAGTTAAGCCAGAAGCAGAAAGACTCAAATGGTATATACTCACTTATATCTGCGTACTAGCCCAAGGGGCATATCCCATGAAAGCCTTTACTTACCAGGAAACTGGGACATAGGGGAGGACATCCCATTGAGACTCTGGATGAGAGAAGCATGGGAGAATAGCAAAGTAGAAGGATCCAGAGGGTCCTAGAAACCTACAAGTAGAACATTATGGTAGGCAGATTTGGGCCCAGGGGTCCTGCTCAAACTAAGGCACCAGCCAAGGACAGGAGATAAATTTTAAACCCCTACCCAGATCTATACAATAGACAGAACACTCTCCACAGTTGAGTGGAGAGTGGGGTATGACTTTCTCACATACTCTGGTGCCTCACCTTTGACCATGTCCCCTGGAGGGGGAGACCTGGTGGCACTCAGAGGAAAGACAGCAGGTTACCAAGAAGAGACTTGATACCCTATGATCATATACAGGGGGAGGTAATCCCCCTCTGGAACAGTCATAGGGGAGGGGAATAAGGGGAAAATGGGAGGGAGGGAAGAATGGGAGGATACAAGGGGTGGGATAACCATTGAGATGTAACAAGAATAAATTAGTAAAAAAAAAAAAAAAAGAAAGAAAGAAGGGGAAATAGGACAGACAACAGAACCTGTTGGAGAGAGAGAGCAGGGTAGGAGAGGAATCATGGAGAGAAATGGCTGTGGAGATCATATCTGCAGAGATGGCACAGGAAGACAGAGAAGGAAGAGGAACCTGGGAGGAGGGGCATATCTGTGACAAGCTGGAGACCAGTGACAACGTAGGCTCCTCCGAGGATATGAGGTGACTCCAGCTGAGACTTCCTTGCATTTCCATGGTTGTTTCCATACAGGTCTCACTTCAGCCCAGGCAGGCCTGGGACTTTTATCTTCATCCCTTAGGGAATCAAGTGCTTGGAATTCAGGTATGCACCATTTTTTCCGTGCAAAATTTTGACTATTTTCATATTTCTAATTGATTATTTATATATTTATGAAAGCTTCTGTTCAATGTGTAAATTTGTTTGATAAGCACACATTTAACAATTGTCCATAAGATGAGAAACCACTATAAAAATAAAGAATAATAACTATGTGAGTTTCAGATGCAGTGACCAAGACATCTTTTGTTTTATTCTGTCTTTCTTTTTTTAAATTTTCTCCATTTACTCTTCTAGCTCATATTTCATATTAGCTATTGCTTTTTATTGATTTTAATTTTGCCTTTAAAAGACATCTTTCTTGTCCTTTCTCTTCCCTTTTCTTCTCTCTTCTCTCTCTCTCTCTCTCTCTCTCTCTCTCTCTCTCTCTCTCTCTCTCTCTTTCTCTCTCTCTCTTTCTCTCTCTCTCTCTACCACTTCCTCTCTCCAAAATTAATCATATAAACATTTTATTGTAAATTTGTCATTTTATTTAGCTTTTAATGAATATATTAAACTAACAATTATTCAATTTAATTTATTCTATTTGGATTCATTTTATCCCTTTTTACTCTAAGATGCTTCTTAAGCATCCTTTATAATGAGTTCTAATTGTTATAAAACAAAATTGATTTTTCATTTTTCTTTTTTAATATTTTATTAATTTATTCATATTATATCTCAATTCTTATCCCATATCTTGTATCCTTGCATTCCTCCCTCCCTCCCATTTTCCCCTTACTCCCTTACCCTATATCTGTAACTGAGGGGGACTTCTTACTCTGTATGTGTTCATAGGGTATCATGTCTCTTCTTGGTAGCCTGCTATCCTTCCTCTGAGTGCCACTAGGCCTCCCCATCCAGGGGACATGGTCAAAAAAGGAGTACCAGAGGTAGTGTTTAAAGTTTTGTTGAAAATGTCCAAATATCGACCTAATATTTATTTAACATTCTTAATAAATTGAATGATTGTGCAAATTTTCAGCATAGTTCATTGTCAGTATTAACTTATCTTTTCTTTTTTTAATTAAATATTTTTTACTTTTTTACTTATACATTTATATTATTTCACATATATACAATAAATACCTATACCAAGAAGAACCATGACACAATCAGGAATTATATAAATGTTACATTTTTAGTGTGTTGGCTATTTTTATTATTTGACAGCCTTGGAGAAAACATCTTTCTTATTTTGTTGCATCTAAAACTCTGAACATAATTCTTCATAACCCTACTTAGATTTTCTTAAAAGGAAAATATTATCAGTATAGGAAGTTAGTTTTTTATTATTTAAGGACTTGTTATAATGACTGGTAGGTAAATGTAGGTGTGAGTAACTGGATATTGGCACTTTTTTTCATAACTGAGTGAAGGTGCTCTAAAAAGCTGGGGGCTGTTAGATTTCCTGAAACAGGACCTATAGCTAGTTATGTGTCACATAACATGGTTCCTGAGGACCAAAGTTAGGTCCTGTGTGAGAACACAGAGTGATCTCAATTGCTGAGGAATATCTCTAGCATCGATTCTGATTATGTAAACCACCAGCCTTGTTGGAACTTAGAAGTCAGAATAATTGAATAAAGATTCTGGTAGTAATATTATTCACTAGACAAAAGTATTAATTTTAATTCAGGATTTGAATTTTTATGTTACTGTCTTTCTCCATCCCTTAAAGAATCATTTTACTACACTTCAATAGAGAAAATTAGTATGACATTATAAGCAGATCATTAGACACATTGCATGAATATAATAGAAGTAAAAATTACTCAGGATTAAATACTAAGTGCGCTCAGCCAGTAGTTCTTTTTCATTATTTCTATGAAGCACAGAAGAAGCTTACCCTTTACAATTACATAGCAACAAGAATTCAGATTCATTGGACAAAATTAAATGTCAAGTTATGTATAAAATAGTTATCAAATAACTTTGAAAGAATTAATCTGTCTGCATTCTCTAGTATATAAAAATATTTTCAAATGAGCACATGTATTTTTCTGAAGTTTTTGCCGAAGTATTCACACTCTATTTTGTCCTATCTATAAAACTAAATTATGTGTATTAAGTATACTTAAAATTCTATGTTGGTCAGGGACTAGGGGGATATTTAAATTAGGAGAGTGCTTGTTAACTACATTGGTCATGGCAGTGACCACTTGCAATAGCAGACTTGAGAGGTAGATCCCTGGCTTTGATGGCCAGTCATCCAAGCCTACTTGTTGAGTTCCAGGATTTCATAAAAACAAGCAAAACATCAAAAGTTGACATTTGTCTTCCAGACTTGTGCACATACATGCATAGTCCTTCACATACATACATACATACACAAGCATGTGCCCACACACACACATGCACACACAGAGCATTGTTAAATTAGTAGGATCACCAAATTATGAAAGAAAGGGCCTATGATATATTATGTCACAGGACTATAAAGGCTAAATTGTCTCCCTTTTCTCTTTCTCTCTCTCATACATCTACACATAGACCCTATAAAACCAGAAAACAGAAATTGAAAGACCTGTAAGCTAAACATCTTTAAGTACAGAGACCAATCTGAATATGAAGCTCTCAAAAAACACAAGCTGAAACTGCAGTTCTTCATCTCAGAGCCATGGCCCAACAAACATACTCCCACCTTGTCTCTTCATTACAGATATCAATGGATTGAACAATAATTCCACACATCAGTCACAGCCATCAAGGAACTATAATCAGTCTGGTAAATCTCACATGATACTTTTCCAGAAATATTGTTTCAGACAGTGTCAGGTTATCTGAATCAACAAAAATTATGCTCCTGTGTGGCAAGGTGATGAGTGGGATGGCCAGGGATGAGAAGTAATTAAGATAAGAAATAGAGAAGACAAAAGCAGTGTCTGGGAATAATAGGCCTTTCATAAGATGATGACTTATTCCCCACCCTCCACTCTTCCATAGGCTGTGAGACTCAGCTTCTGATTTGATCCCCTGCTAGGTGGAGTCTTTCAAAGATCTATGATAGACTCCTGTCCTGTTTCCTCTCTTCAACCATTTCCAGTGTCTATTCTATTTACTCTTCTGTATGAGAATCATCACAAGACCAAAAGAGCCAACAAATCTGGGCCCTGGGTGGAGGGAGGTGGTTGAGACTGATGCACCAAACAGGAATCCTGCACAGAAAGGACCTAGGCCCCTACACAGATGTAGCTAATAGGCAGCTCAGTCTCCATATGGGTCCCCTAATAAGGGAGCATGGTCTGTTCCTGCCAAGGACTTTGTTGCCTGCACATTGACATCAATTTCTCTTTGCAGGTACCTTATCATGCCACAGAGGAAGAGGATGCACACAGTCCTGATGAGACTTGAAAGGCTGGAGTCAATCAGTAGGGGAGAAGGGCTCTCCCAGCTGTGGACTAGGGAAGGGAGGGTAGGAATGGGAGAAGACAAGGGAGGCGACTACGCTTAGGATATAAAGTGAATAAATGTTTTTAAAAATTTAAATTTAAAATGATGAAAAAAAAGATGACTTATGCTAAGCAAGTTTATTGAGAAATGCAACATCATTTATGCCATTTGCAGAGGGGAAAACAGCTAAAGTTAGACTAGAGCTACGTCAGAAAATCTTGGCCCGGAAAACACGGGGTACCACTGACACAGCTGCCTGGGGATTGATAACCACGCTCCAGGAAGAAGAGAGCTGCAACCCTGAATCCTACAAGGCACTAGCTCTAACATCAGGTAGGCCTTACAAAACCAGGTTCTGGACAATGATACAGAACTAAGGCTTTCTTTGTCCTTTCATCAGGACCTCTAACAAATTCTTTGGTGAGTCTGGCTTTCTATCGTCAAGAAGAATTACTGATTAACCTGATACTCTGGGCACCTACTGATTTCATCATATTGGCACAAAAACTCTCAAATCCAAAATTTCTCTTCCAATCTGAGTCCCCCCTGATGCATCTGCACAGCTAACAGCCAAACTAGCAGATGCTACATGCAAGTGGAACACTGTCACAGGGAGTGCTCAGAACATGAATGATGTAAACCTAAAGTGATAAGAATGGATGGAACTGAAAAGCACATACTACATATGATGCTGAAAGGATTACAGTTAAGAAGAGATGCAAGAGTCCTTTGGACTTAGGAATTTTATATTATGTCTAGAATTGCATTATTCATTGAGCTATTACATCGAGTGACCATAAACTGATAAACTTTGTAACAATAAAAACACAGTTTCAGCTATGGGGATCTGCAGAGTGAGAGGAGAGTGCAATGCGGCAAGCAAGGCTCTGTGGAGGGCATGTTCTAGTTTATAAACTGGAGGTATCTTATTGCGTCCCTACATGATCGCTTGGTATGCTATGAGTTTTCAAGGTGTTCATTTAATTTATAATGGCTCCACTCTAATAATCTAGTCACCTTCCAAAATTGTACCTCCTAATATATACATTGTGCTTGACAGGAGGATTTCAATATATGGTTTTAAATTTCTATTTAAAAAAAATTTTATATGAGTGTGTACCTGAGTGCCTGTGTGCATATACACTGATACTTGTTTGCTACTGAATACATGTAAAGTTCAGTGAGCAACTTTTAGGAGTAGGTTCTTTTCTTCTACCATGTGGATTCTTGGGTCTAACTCAGGTCATCAAGTTTGGTGGAAAGTGCTGTTCCCATTAAACCACCTCACCATCCCTCAACACATGCCTTTCAGAAATACATAAATATGCATTACAATGTACCAATAATATCTTGTTTAATCTTCTGCGTTGATTTGAACATGCCAAAACTAATAATATATTTTTACAATACTTAATGAAGAAATACATCCATTGGAATATATAATGTGGGATGTGTTAAAGTAAAGAGTAGAACACAATAAGTAATAGAGGTGTTCCCAACTAAAGATGATTTGGCTTAGAAATCTAAGATAATTCAAGATGATACATATGTTGTGAAAAATTCCACTTCAAATTGTGAATTCTGACTTATTTCCCAGAACACTGTTTCTATTTAAGGTATTTTAATCGTGTGTGTTTTTGTGCATCATGTGATTATGTATGTGTGTGTGCAGCATTTACAGAGCTCAGCTATCCTAGAGCTGGAGTTACAGGCAATTCTGAGCAAACTGATATGGCTGATGAGACTTGGGGTTGCCTTCTCTTCAATATCTGCAACTCTCTTAACCTCTGAGCCATCCATCTAAACCCATCATACTACACAATAATATTTTCATAAAACACTGCGCAGTGTCTTCAAGCTGAAACTATACGTTAGCTCTTGCATCACATGGTAAGCTGTCACTAATCAATGGTAGTTGCCATATTATATTATATAATCTGCTATTGCATTATTTTTGGTATAGATCACATTTATTGAGACAGCTGTAACACAAACAGAAATAAATTCATGTTTAAATTTAATTCTTTAATTATGGAGTAATAATTAGGGAAAATGGTAATTTTGCCAAACAAAACAATTTATTCTACAAGAATGGATTAAGAAATAGATTTCAAACTCCACTCTTGCCAATTTTTCTATGATAATGTTTTATTTTTCTAAATAGACTGCAATTGTATAATATCTTAAAATAAAATAAAATATATTTCCAGCCCATATAATGTATTTCAGACATACTCAATACTACATTATATTAAAATATGAAAATGTAAATCCAAATAATGTTTTGAAATTAATGTAAGTAAAATCTAAATGCACTCATGACTAGAGTGACACCAGGTTTTCAGGGGGCTTCTTGCTCATCTAGAGAACATGAGTTAAGTGTGCAACAGTCACATCATGAAACTCACCACCAAAAGTTAACTCTAACCTGGCCAAAAACTGAACAATAAACTGATCATAGCAAACACAGTAGCCATTGCTTCCCAACTCAAGCTTAACACATCTGAATGGTAACATCATGGGAAGCAATTCAGTTATCTATTGCCTATCTCAAGCACCCATCCTGATTTCTGTGACACAAAAAGCACCCTCTACTGACTACAAAATCAGAGCAAAAATAAGAGAGCGTCAGTGCTTACTTTTCTTCATAACTGAGATAGTACCCTAAGCAGAAAACAGTTTTCATGACTACCTCAGTAAGATCATAACTGGACAAAGATTGATTGTGACTGTTTTCTTTACTGTATGTTTGGTGTGTATTCTTTGCCCCCTTTTTGCAAGTTACACTGCCCTTTCTATGCACTCTGGTTTCACTAAAAGCTAATTAAGCCTTCTTCTAGTCTTTTTTGGCTCTTAGCATAGGAGATAGTTTTCTGCTGGAGGAGCCTAATCCTAGGTCACTCACCCAAGGACCAAAGTGGCTCTACAGTTCTCTGTAGAATAGCAGCATTAGGCTGATGATGCCTAAATGATGAATTTCCTCGGGAAGCAAAAAAAGAGAGTTGGTTAAAACACAAATCAAATATGTTTAAGGAGATGGTATATCTGAACTCCAACGTGCTAAAACCGGAAAGAAGTACAGGTTCATCAGTTTGTACCTAAACAAATACATATCAATTCAAACAGCAATTGCATTTTACTTGCCAAAACACTAAAAGACAAGAAAATATAAATGGCTATCTATAGCAGAATTGATTATAGTGCCAAATATTGAGAATAATGTCATTTTCCATCAGTGGACAGACAGAAAATCAAAACCCACCCAGTAAGATATATTATAATTATTAATAAGTGAATATTAATAATCATATGTTTACATATACATATTTAATAAAAATATATGTATATTAAAGTATAAAAGAGAACAAAGTATTGATACATTCTGTGACATAAAGGGATTTTGAGAACATCACCATTAATGAATGAACAAAGCAAATATAAAGTATCATGTAATTTCATTTATATGCTATTTCCAGAAAAGAAAAGTCTGTAGAATATTTTAAAACTACTGATTGCCAAAAGTAGGGACAGGGAAGTCAGTGAACATAATTCCAATAGATGCAGACTTTTGTTGTGGGTTGAGGAAAGACTGGAGATGAAAAAAATGTGGCTTTACCACACTGAAAAATACATAGAAAGAGTAGGCAAAAACTAATAATGGTATAGAAAGGTCTATGTACTATATGAATATATTACACTTAAATCTGTTTTTCAAAACAGAAAGATAAATAGGTACAGAAGTGGCTTAGTAGATAAAGTGCTTGTTTTGTATTCATGAGGATCTGAGTTCAATTTCTAGCAGCCATGTGAAAAAAAAGTCAGGCACAGTGACATGTGTCTATAATCCCAGTTCTGAGAAGGCAGAGTCAGGCAGGTATCAAGAAGCAAGTCAGCCTAGCCAAATATGCCAGTTCCTGGTCTGGTGAGTAACCCATATCAAAATATAGGTAGAGGGGGATTGAGGAAGACTTTCAACATTGACTCAGGTGTTTTTTCTTTAACAAAAACTCAAAAGTTTGATTTTGCCCATAAAGACTCAAGAGTCAGAATCTGTGTGTATGTTTGCTATATCAGAGAGGAAGGGAAAGAATCCAGCTGATCTTTTCTCCTCACTCCCCAGAGAAGAAAGCTCCTGCTCTACGGTGTCTCAAAGACTCTTCAAGCTCAACGTCCTTCCCTTCTATTTCCTATGCATCTCTTTATGCTTCCTCCTGACTTCCTCTAACAGTCTATGGTTTTTTTCCTATGTTCACTCCCTGTCAGATGGTGGCTTTCTCTGTCTCTGGACCTAAGTTTGACTTTATTTAATGCTGTTCAATCAGAAAGCCCTTGGATTAAAGATGTGTGCTAGGGCTGACCCACACCAAAACTAAATCAGGTTTTTCCAGTAAACAACACAATCTCAAGGTTCAAATATCCTGTAACATTTCCATCTTTTTTCTGAATATAAAAGGAAAATTTTAACTGTAATACAGCAAAACTATTACAATTATGAAACTATTTATGCCAAACTCTCAACAATATCCATGTTGGCTATAATTCACAGTCTTTGAATCAACTATATTTGAGTTCAAAGTTGTGTAAAATGTTCATGTCAGTCTCCCATGAACTAAACAATTTGAATGTCCTGAGCAGTTTATAGTTCAAAGCTGATCTTTGGGTGGTGGTTTTCCCTTTAGTGGCAATGCAGGCTAGGTATAACACAGCAGTCAACCTAACGGTGCCCACTGTTTGCATAGGACCAGGAGGGCAAAAGAGGAATGGAGCACTTTTTCCCAGTGGTTAGCATTACCATAGTCTGGGGAGATTTGTCATTTCAGGGCTCCGTCCTCAAATATCGTGAAACACTCTGGGCTCTACATGTAGGTGCATGCACACACAGGAGCACTAACATTTACATATGCACACACTCATACAAACAAGTGCGTCCTAGTTAACTTCAGTTGTTAGCTTGGTACAACCTACAATCACTTGTAAAGGAAGTTTCAACTGAGAAATTTTACCTGGATGCCCTTGGGTGATTATTTTGCTTATTGATTGTAGTTGATGCCATCTGTGTACAGGTAGAATTGGATGACACAACAAAGTGGGCTGACCATGAGCCGTGAGAGAGCCCATGTGTAGCATTACTAATGATAGCACTACATGCTTCCTGACTTCATACTCTTGTCTTGAGTCCCTATCCAGACTCCTCACAACGATGAACTGTGTCCTGGAAGTATGGGGTTGAAGTAAATTCTTTCTTCCCAAGTTGTTGTTGGTCATGGTATTTATCAAAACACGAAGGAAATCATGGAATGTACATATGAATATAGGCACTCATGCACACAGGTGCTCACACACACACACACACACTCACACACACACACACACACACACACACACACATTAATGTAGATGAAAATGTCAAATTGTAATGAAAGCATCACTACAAAGAGAACAAAATTTCTTGTTACCAACTTGGAAATTCTCAGGAAAACTATTTTAAGTGTGTGGTGGCTGTAGATAATGACCTACCTGAGGAGTGTATGCTGGCAGCTCTATTTTTGTGTATGTGCTATACTATATAACAGAAAGAATTAAGACATCAGATGGAGATGAGAATGCTAATTGGCTAACCTTAATCTCCGAAAACCATTCTGGATTATCACAGTAAACCTATGTAATTGCTGTGGTTCTTGATGGTGAAAGTAAAGCCAAATAACTAAAGCCAAACAGATGCAATTGTGCCTGGCCATGCTAGCTTTGAACACAGAAGATGATACAGGCCAAAAAAAAGGAAAGAAAAGAAAAGAAAGAAAAAACGTAGTCAACCTATGGAAGATGCAGAAGGCAATGAACCAGATATCTCTAGGAGGTAATGTTGTCTATGCTGTACACAGTTTGATCTTAGCTCAGGAAATTCCATTTTATTTTTGATTCCTTCCAAATGAAATAATCAATTTGCACTATTTTAGCCACTAAAGTTTGTAGTTTTTTGTTACTGAGGCAATAAAAATACTAATACATGCTATGTATTTTAGTAATCCATTCTAAGACCAGTAATTAGTTTAAATAATTGGTAGTCACAAGACTTCACATTCAGTAAGAGCTGAAGTATTATTCACAACAGTGAAGGGGGGGGGACAGAATTTTCCTAGAAGCCTTATCATAGCAGACATGTTAGTGCACAACTGTCATCTGAGGACCTAGGAGGCTAAGGTGGGACAAACACAAGTTAGACGTCCCCCAGGCTTCTACAAAGTCATGAAGGACAAAAAAAGGTCTGGAAAATAGGAAATAGTGTTCATTGTCAACGTTTCAATGCCCCCAAATTCTCCATGTTTACATTGCTATGTACATATCAGAATGTAGTTTATGCTAGCAGTTGGGTGCCAAGGATGAACAGATTTGAGGACAACGATAATTATGAGGATATTTACTCAATTTGAAATGCCTTTGAAAAATTCAGGAAGAGTTTCTCTTGGAAACACAGTTAGGAAATTTAGCATTGTGGCCTAAGGTAAATATACATACTAAAATCTCTTTACATAGTTGAAGTTTGAAATCTCGATGAGATTTTTTACAAGACTGGCTTAAGGAAGACTATAATGCTAAGCTTCCAGGGAGAATCCACACTTTTTGTAATTTGCAGAGGGTATTTCTTTGCACCTTTATGTGTTAAATGTGAAATTTAAACAATTTACTTACTTATTATTATCCATGTTTTACAATGTTCCTTTTCTCTTCTTTGGACAATTATTTTTACATGTCTATATGTTTTATCTGCATGTGTGTTTGTGCACCACAGGTGTGCAGTCTCCAATGAGGCCATGAAGTGTCTGCTTCTCCCTTGGTTTAACCAAGTCTGTTGCACATAGAGCTAAATTGGAGGGAGAAAAGCTTAGCTAGGTGCTCATGAGGGCAATGCAGATTATCAGTCCATGGTGAGCGTTCAGGCTTAGGTTTTGTTCAGTGTGATAAGTTTGGATCTATTTGCCTTCTTCTAGCTGCAACTTATCCTGCTTGATCACAATCATATGTTGAAGATTTTTGTCTTTTTTCCTGTGTCATTTCTAACTTTTTCTTTTTTTCCTTTTTTTTTATTAATTTATTCTTGTTACATCTCAATGGTTATCCCATCCCTTGTATCCTCCCATTCTTCCCTCCCTCCCATTTTCCCCTTATTCCCCTCCCCTATGACTGTTCTCCTGAGGGGGATCAACCATGTTCATAGCAGCCTTATTCATAATAGCCAGAACATTGGAAACAGCCTAAGTGTCCATCAGTAGAAGAATGGATAAAAAAAACTGTGGTACATATACACTACGGGATACTACTCAGCTATTAAAAACAAGGAATTCCCGAAATTTGTGGATAAATGGATTGAGCTAGAAAGGATCATAATGAGTGAGTTAACCCAGAAGCAGAAAGATTTTTTATTTTTAAATAAAAAATAAGATGGCCATCATTGTCTTGGCCTTCAATTCAATTCTTTTATGAATGTGTCTATTTCTATGTCAATACAATGATATTTTTATTACTTTGCTTTGTAGTACAATTTGAATTTAGGAATAGTGTTACCTGTAGTAGTTTCTTTATTGGTCAGGACTCTTTTCTCTCTCATGAGTTGTGTGTGTGTGTGTGTGTGTGTGTGTGTGTGTGTGTGTGTGTGTGTATGTATGTATGTATATTTCCTATGAAGATGAGAATTGTCCTTTTAAGATATTTAAATATTATTATACATTATATAAATTTATAATTATTAAGATATCAGAAATAGACACAACACACTTATATCAAATCCTTTAAAAAAAATCTAGCCAGGTTAATATCTTACTATTATACTAGCTCTAGCTGATACAACTTTAAGTCCATCTGGGCTCCACAGTAAGTCCTGATCCACCCTGGTCTCCATAAGAAGACATTGTTTCCAAATAGATGGACAGACAGACAGAGAGAGACAGACACATACACACAGAGACAGACAAACTACAAACATACTGCTACCCCAACATCTCCATCTGCCCCGCACAAAATTTACTTCATTGTGAGTCTTTATAAAACTCATTCTAAAATGTAAAACAAATAGAATATTTCCTCTGTACACCCTCAATATAAAAGAATAAAGAAAATAGTAGCAAGAGTTCAGTTGATTTCTGGAGATATTGAGTACTGAGAAATAACAGCACAGATTCAAGACAACACTTAAGCTGAGGGACAATTTACAGTAAGATAAAACAGTGCTGTCAAACTCAGTCACTGATGGGACTACCATTGTTAATGCAGCACAGACTCATAATAGATGTTTGTGTTTGGTGATAGACTATCTCAATATGACAAATTATACTTTTAGGAAAACTGACAGCTTGAGGGCACATATTTAAATTTTCCCTTCACAAACACTTGATGATACAACAAAGAAAAATATGAAAATGGATGAACTCTCTGAGCAGTGCTAAAAACAAAGGATGAAAGAATGGAGATGAGAGGCTTTGAGGAACAGAATGGGTAACTTCCAATTTACTAGATTCCAACTGCTTAAAATTAAGTAATTATAGTTCAATTAATGAAGAAATAAGCTTTTGAAATTATATAAGACATGATTATATATGTGTGTATATATATGTAGATAGATAAATAGATAGATAGATAGATAGATGCCATCAAATGCCACAAATTATGTGCAATGGCTATTCATGACTGAATACACATGCATGTGCTTATGCACACATAAATGTTAAACAAATAAACAATGACATTTCATCACAATTCTATGAATGGAATGAGTCTGCCTTATGTCTTTTAAGAGTCAATGAAGCCTCAAGCAAGACATCCAGACAAAACCCAGCATTCTGCTTTGCATTGTCTTTCACTGTGGTAATAAGTAACTAACTGGAAACATCCATTTGGGGTCACTTATTGAAGCTGAATAGTCAACAGTGTTTGAAAAGTTAAACATTATAATTATACCAAATAAATTAGAGACGATTTGTGTCTGGTTAAAAAAAACTAATAATGGTGCCAGTATTGATAATGATTATCAACAGCATTAATAAATATCCTGTTGAAAATAAGGTACAAAATACAGACCAAAGACAAACAAAAGGGGGAGAAAGAAGAGGATGATAGATAAGATGGTGAAATACAACTCAGTAACTTCAAAGAACCAATAATCTTGTGTGTAGGTCAGATTAGCTATTCTTGCAGACTTATAATTCATCAAATGTGAATGGAAACTTTAAGATGAAACTTGATGATGGGGAACAAATGGCAAATAGAATGAGACTATATTCTTATCATTTTTGGTCAACCTGTCAAAATAATTCCACGTCTAAAAAAGAACATGATACTATATCTCTATTGCAAACTTTAATAAATGCACATAAAATACTTTGTATGATTATTATATTTACATTAAAGATATGAAATTCCACTCAAGACAGAGATAATGAATGACAAAGGTCTAGGTTCATGTGCAAATGGTTATGTTGCAGCTTTGTAGGCTAATAGTATTATACATTTGGCTTTCTGTTTAAAATATTTATTATTCTGTGGCTCTCGACTTGATAATATAATAAAAGAAATATTAGTGTTCTGAATTGATATCTTCCTTGATGGTGTAACTTTTAGAACAAATAAGTCACAATGTAAGCATACTACTTTAAAATTACTCAATACTTAGTGAATTTGTCTTAATAAGTAGTTTGCAATTTACAACAGGAAGGAGAAATAAGGCCTGTGGGACAATGTCCACACATACCTTCTTACAATGGGATATGGAAAATGATTCACTTGGGTAAGAGGCTGTTTGAATTTACAACCCTTTCAGAAAAGTTAAAACTGATCTTCAATATAAACATTTTCCTGTTTCTAAAAACAAGAGATTTAGTGAGCTTGGCAAAGCTGAAAATATGAAGGAGGGGGCGATTAAAATTCCCACTTTACTGACTAAGTTTGGTCTCCCACATACATGTTCCTTATTACCTATCTTCCGTTTCTTTAAACAAGAGGAGGCAGGCACTATTTTCAACACAAATAAGGGAGACCCATGTGCATTTACTTAAATAAGAAAACCAAATCAAAACAGAATACAGCATTCAAAACACAATTGTGTTTATATCTTACTGGTTAGTGGAAATACCTTTGATTTATTTTTGCTGCTTTTTAAAATTGTGCATGTGCTGTGTGTGTGTGTGTGTGTGTGTGTGTGTGTGTGTGTGTGTGTGTGTGTGTGTGCATGTGTACATTAATGTAGATGCCTGGGAAGATCAAAAGCATCAGATTCTCTATGGAGCTGGAGTTACAGGTAGTGTGAGTCTCCCGACAGAGGTGTTAGAAATTGAAGCACAAAATGAATGGTCTCAAACCTTTTAGGGTGTTGAATGATCATTTAAAAGGAGTCGCTTAAGTCCATCCTTCATACTAGATATATACATTATGATTCATAACCTTAGCAAAATTACAGTTATGAAGTAGCAAGAAAAATAATTTTATGGATGGGAGTCACCACATCGTGAGGAGCTGTATTAAAGGCTCACAGCTTAGGAATGTTGAGAACCACTGCACTAAACTCTAATCCTCTTGCAAGAACAGTCCACACTCTGAATCACTGAGCCAATTAGACAAGTGCTCTGGCTTCTCCAGGCCAGGGCAACATTTCTTTGAGTCAGCCTATGTTCTTTAGCAAACAGATTTAGAGAACCACCTTTTAAACAAAAGTAGAAAAATCTTTTCCCCCTTGTTAAATACTTTATTTTTTATATTTTATTAATTTATTCTTGTTACATCTCAATGGTTATCCCATCCCTTGTATCCTCCCATTATTTCCTCCCTCCCATTTTCCCCTTATTCCCCTCCCTGGTGGCACTAAGAGAAAAATCTTTTAAAAGGGAGAAGATGTATAGACATGTGTCTGTTCTCTGTTACTTATTTTTGTGGACAGATGTCCACATACAAAGAGTGACTTCAGTGGGAAACAAAGTCACTGCAAAACAGAAGGATAGCTGTCTCCATGGGATAGCAGAAGAGCATCATGTGATGTTCTATAAAAAGTAGGGTGAGAAAAGGAAAAATGTAGAGGAAAATAAAAATTTAAAGAACATTAGAACAAGAATTTCACAGAAAATTATCAAAACTTAGATTTTATCATTAAATGCTAACCCAGTGTGCCCAACAGAAGACCCATTTTTTAAAATTTTACTTTATTAATTTATTCAGATTACAACTCAGTTGTTATCCCATCACTTGTATTCTCCTGTCCCTCTCTCCCTCCCGCTTTCACCCTACTCCCCTTTATAAGATTCAGTCTTATTCACTTAATACTTCTTTATTTTGTGGCATGCCCTCATGAGGGCATTTTTAGAGGGATCAGTGAAAATTAAGTGATATACTTCTATTATTTTATGTAGATAATTTTTCTCATACTTTCCTTTACTTTAACTTGCACTTAAATAGACTTCATCCTAATACATTTGTTTCTAAAGACAATATAATGAGCCCATATCTGTCTCTTAGAAATTCCCAGAACACAGTGAATTATTTGAGAATCACAGTATTTCTACCAGAAGTTAGCTCAATAATAAAAATAAAAATACTAAGTTATGAAATGATATGGAACTAACTCAGAAAACTAAGCTGGTGTTATTATTTCTAGAAATTATACAGAGAATGGAGGTTAAAAAAACTGTTCTGAAATGTGGCAACTAAGGTTTTGTTAATTAAAATATCTCTACATACAGTATAGGAATATTTAACAAAGGTATGCATATTGACAGGTAGTAACACTTCTAGACTTGAGTTTTGACATGAGGCTTTGTTCTGCAGTGGTTAAACCAATTGGCTTTGAATTCAGACTAAACTCTTGCTAGTCTACCAATCACTAGATTTAAGCACTAAGCCTGTTGCTACATCTCTGTGAGGCTAACCTGTGTAACTCATCCTAATCTTCTCATATTATTTTCACATTATTTTGTAATATCTATCTTTGTAGAGGTATTTCTTCTTCATTTTGTGGTCTAATTTGTGTGAAATTCTAATATTTAACAAGGTCTACTTTTGTCTTTTGTGGTTCTACTCATAATTTACCTATAACTTAATTTATAACTGCAGATAACATTTGTATTTTTCTAATTATTTCAGTTACCTATTCTTCCAGGAGGAAAAACATATAATTAATCTGTTTCTTCTCTCTAATTCCTTTTCTTACTGCTCTCTTAAATTTCATTAAATAAAGTCACATCTACTTTATTCCATTTGAGTCTACATTTTATTGATAAAATCACAACCCCACACTTTCATTGTGATGTTTTATTTTCATCTGTTAGACAAAACACTTGAGAAAATCAACTCAACCTATGGGTTCCATCTGGTCTAGATGCATCAGTATTTTCTGCTTTGGGCTCAAACAGAAGACCACGACCAAAATGATGGTGGAACAAGAAGGTTCGTCATATGGCAACTGGAGAATAAAATGGAGGGTGGGGATATCTTCCAAATCCCCTTAAGGGTTGGTGAACAATGACTTAACATCTTCTCAATATATATCACCTCCCCAATAGCACTAGCCTGGGAACCAAATCTTGAAAACATGGCCTCTGTGGGACATTGTGCATTCAAAACAACACTTCTTAGAGTGTAGTTCAATGGAATGACATCTCAGCACACTCAAGTCTGTGCGTGGTTTGGATTCTAAGCATCAGACACAACAAAATTCATACCAATCATAATATCAACCAGCAAAGAGTAGTAAAAATGGCCTTGATGACTGTCATCAACACAGTAATATTTCTGATAATTGCTCACAGGAAGGCTCTTGAGACTGTGTTTTGAACAAGAAGGAAGAAAAGCAATCTCCCTGAACTAAAGTGTGGTAAAAGGAAGGAAGAACGAGAATGAAACAAGGGATAGAAAAAATATAGCAGAGCACACCACTGATACTTAATGTGATTATTTTTTAAAAGTACTGGTTGCAATACTTACCAAATATCAAGGATGCATTAGCTATCTGTCATTGGATCCCATCATCATAATAGCATCCAGTCAGATGCTATTCTGTCTTTCTGCCTTAGTCCCTACCCAAACCCTTCCAACAGAAGCCCTTCTCCATAGGATGTCTTGCTGCTACTGCAACCAGATGGGGGCTTCGCTGGGTCATGCTCTCCCCTGAAGCAGCAAGCTCATTAAACCTGATGTGAAAGTAAACGCAATTAATGAAATCAACACACTCAGTTTTTGTAAATGAACAAAGAACAGACTACTTATCAAAGAAACTATCACACACACACACTAACTAAAACGAAAATAGATGTGAATTTCCCTCAAGGAAATTTAACAGTATAAAGCAAAATCAAAAATAAAAACAACCAGTGTTTAATTGAAATGCTATTCAAATTCTCTAGAAAGAAAGCAAATAAGTTACAAAACATTTGGTTTAATTTTTAAAATACATTAACTTATAGTTCATTTCCAACAATGTCAAATGACAAATTATGGTGCAACTAAAACAGTTAAATAACTTATTGAAAGTAAAATTATAAAATTGCAATCAATACTATTAAGAATAATGAGTAGACCTACACAAAGCATCATTTGTGATTGTTTTCATTTTGTTTGTTTTATTGTCTGTCCATTATATTTTTCAAAAAAGAAGCTGTCCTTGAAGCAGGAAATATCTGAATATATCAATGCAGTATAAAATGGTATTCTTTAGTGTTCAATACTCTATTGGTTGGCCTGGTTTCAAAATTACTCACTGGCAGACAATGCCCTGTGTCAATAAGGTGACTTAGCTCAAACTCTTTGCCAATAGAAAAGCGAAATATATAAAGCTGGGCATGAGGTTCAGTGGAAGAACTGTTTCTTTGAAATCGTGAGAACCTGAGTTCAGACCCCTAGAATCTACGTAAAAGTCAGGCATATTGCATCTCTTTAGTCCCACAGATGATGAATTGGAAAGGGGCAGATTTCAGGAACACAATGTCCAAAATCTTTAGCAAGATAAGTGATTCCCACACTCAGTGAAAGATTCTGTGTCATAAAATAATATGTAGCCGCTGGACAGTGGTGACACACACCTTTAGTCCCAGCACTTGGGAGGCATAGGCAGGAGGATCTCTGTGACTTCTATGCCAACCTGATCTACAGAGCAAGTCCAGGGCAGCCAGGATCACACACAGAGAAACCCTATCATGAAAAACTTTTTTTTTAAAAATGTAGCAACAACAAGAGTGTTCATTGGATACTTTCCTCAAGCTTAATACCTGATTTAATTAATACCTATGACCCAAATGGTAGAAGACTCCACAAAATTGTCTTCTGTTCTCCACAAATAAACCATGACATTTCACATACACACACACACACACACACACACACACACACACACACACACACCTGAGAAGGAGTGATAAGTCTAGACAATTAATACTGACTTTCACCTGTGCAGTTACGGGTGAGCATACCTGTACACAAGTTATCACACGTATGCACGGCACACTCACAAAAAGAAATGAAATGTTTATAACAATTGAAAGTGTTGATTATTCAAATTTTGAGGCATGCTTTTTCCATGTTCTCCAATTTTACCTTGCTGTTTGAAGATAATTTGTGCCTTTATCTTTTGACCTGAGGGTTTAGTGGTGAATTATATCAAAGGAACCCATATCAACCCACTTACAAGGTTTCCCTTTCTCTATCTGACTAAAGCACCACAGAAACATTGGTGGTGTTGTAACTCACATATGAGATATTGAAAATGCTGTCTGTCTGGAACTATGTATAATCCTTGCACTTGATATGATGCTGAGTTGGAATATAAATCGAAATTGGCATCTCACTGGTGCTTGAAACAGTCACAGATGGCTTCTAGAACAGCACTGTGTGTTTCCATTTGGGGATTCCTTGTTTATATCACCTTTATGAATAATTAAAAATAAATCTGTGAGGCCAGTAATTACAATAACCCACACCTGGCTTCACAGCAAAACAAATGACTCAATTTTCTAAAATGATACAAACTTTACCATATGATAGAGGAGAGAGCTGGAAAATGCTTTATCCTCTCCCGTAAACTCTGAAAAAAAGAAGCATTTTGTTTGGTATAGTGTAATTAGTGAATTGTTTTGTGCAAACCATTCTATTTCAGTGTTTAGATTTGTGCTCATTTCCTTGGCCTCTGATATGTACATTTATAATGAAGACTGTATTGAGAAATAAAAAGTTTTCTACAATTATGTTGAAATGTTTAACATGTAACATCAGGAAGAAAAGATGCTTCTGATTTTTCAGAAATATAGCAACAAATGTTTGCACGAAATTCTGTCTACAAGGAAGTGGCTGTGTCAATAGAAAAGTGCATTTATTGAACGGCACATATGCCTTAGCAGGTGAGCATACAAACTGTACATGCACAGGACCCTGATTCAATGCACAAAGCTCAATGCACAGCACAATAGCCTGTAGTTACAGATCCAGAGAACATTCCTCTGGCCTCCATGGCCATCTTTACTCACCCATGCATTTGCCTGGGCATAAACACACCCACATATGTGTAATTAGAAGTAAATATAAATGTTTTTAAAATATACATCTATGAGCCTTTTTCTTATTTTAATTTTTATTATTAATTTATTCTTGTTACATCTCAATGGTTATCCCATCCCTTGTATCCTCCCATTCTTTCCTCCCTCCCATTTTCCTCTTATTCCCCTCCCCTATGACTGTTCCTGAGGGGGATTACCTCCCCCTGTATATGCTCATAGGGTGTCAAGTCTCTTCTCGGTACCCTGCTGTCCTTCCTCTGAGTGCCACCTGGTCTCCCCCTCCAGGGGACATGGTCAAATGTGAGGCACCAGAGTATGTGAGAAAGTCATATCCCAGTCTCCACTCAAGTGTGGAGACTTTTCTGACCATTGTCTAGATCTGGTTAGGGGTTTAAGGTTTACCGCCTGTATTGTCCTTGGCTGGTGCCTTAGTTTGAGCGGGACCCCTGGGCCCAAATCTGCCTATCATAATGTTCTACTTGTAGGTTTCTAGGACCCTCTGGATCCTTCTACTTTGCTATTCTCCCATGCCTCTCTCAACTAGAGTCCCAATAGGATATCCTCCCCTCTGTCCCAGTTTCCTGGTAAGTGAAGGCTTTCATGGGACATGCCCCTTGGGCTAGTATGCAGATATAAGTGAGTATATACCATTTGATTCTTTCTGCTTCTGGGTTAACTCACTCATTATGATCAATTCTAGCTCAATCCATTTATCCACAAATTTCCGGAATTCCTTGTTTTTAATAGCTGAGTAGTATTCCATAGTGTATATGTACCACAGTTTCTTGATCCATTCTTCTACTGATGGACACTTAGGCTGTTTCCATGATCTGGCTATTATGAATAAGGCTGCTATGAACATGGTTGAGCAAATTTTCTTGTGTGCTGGAGCATCTTCTGGGTATATTCCAAGGAGTGGAATAGCTGGGTCTTGAGGAAGCCCTATTCCCAGTTTTTGTAAGCCTTGTTTCAATATCAGAGTTAACAAGGAATGTCTTGCTTCAATTCAAATTCAGCATATGATCAAGAAATGGAATATAGATTTTTTTCCATATCACATAAACTGGCTTCACAGTGTAAAGTAAAATATATAGTAAAATACACAGGAATCTTAAAATGATGATTATAATAGGCATAAGATAAAAATCAGTGAATTATTATTAATTATTATTATTATTATTTTCAGAAATTACTAATATCTTGCAAACTAATAAAATTAATAAAAAAGGGACTCTAGATGAGAGAATCATGGGAGAATGGCAAAGTAGAAGGATCCAGAGGGTCCTAGAAGCCTACAAGTAGAACATTATGATAGGCAGATTTGGGCACAGGGGTCCTGCTCAAACTAAGGCACCAGCCAAGGACAATACAGGCGGTAAACCTTAAACCCCTACCCAGATCTAGACAATGGACAGAACACTCTCCACAGTAGAGTGGAGAGTGGGATATGACTTTCTCACATACTCTGGTGCCTCACCTTTGACCATGTCCCCTGGAGGGGGAGACCTGGTGGCACTCAGAGGAAGGACAGCAGGCTACCAAGAAGAGACTTGATACCCTTTGAACATATACAGGGGGAGGTAATCCCCCTCAGGAACAGTCATAGGGGAGGGGAATAAGGGGAAAATGGAAGGGAGGGAAGAATGGGAGGATACAAGGGATGGGATAACCACTGAGATGTAACAAGAATAAGTTAATAAAAAAAGAAAAGAAAAAAAAGAAAAAGTCAGAAACAGTCTATTGGGTCTCATCCAGATAGCCTGCTTCCTTTTCCTCTGTGTGCCTGTAAGGCATCCCCACCAAGAGGAAGTGATCAAATAGGAGATCAGAGCTCTTGTCAGAGGCAGTCCCTACTCTATTCATAACTCTGAGAATGAGCTGCCCATTGGGTAGACCTGAACAGGGGGGTCTAGATTTACTGCATATATTATCCTTCGTTGATGCTAAAGTCAATGCAGGCTATCCTGCCTCCAGATCAGTCTGCCTTGATGTTCTCCTTTTGGGGCTCCTGAAACCTCTGGGTCCTTCCATTCCCCAATTCTTCCATACCACTCTCACCAAGAGACCTGCAGCAAGTCCCAATATCTGTTATGATCCCCCTCTGAGTAGAATCTCTCAGAGAACATCCATGTTGGGCTAATATCCACTTATATATTATGCATGTCTTTTTGGGTCTGGATTATCTCAGTCTGTATGATCATTTCTAGTTCTATCCATTTGCCTACAAATTTCAATATTTCCTTGTTTTTAATAGCAAAGTAGAATTCCATTGTGTAAGTGTACCACAATTTCTTTATTTATTCTTTGAGGGACATCTAGGCTGTTTCCAGTCCTTGTTATTATGAATAAGGCTATTATGGACATAGTTGAGCAAATGGCTTTGCTGTATGGTAGAGCATCTTTTGATTATAAAAAATAAAAATATAGAATATGTTTTTTCAATAAAAATAAATACATGCCATTAAAAGAAAGCTTCATAGCCAAGCTATGACCCTGTGGAGAATTACACATGTAAATGCTTCTATGAAGTCAGTCATTTATGTTGATTTTTTTTCTATTCTGTAGATTAGATTGGAGATACCCAGCCAGCTCACTCTGTTAGACTGATTGCCCAATCTACTGCTAAAGGAGACTCTATAAAATAAGGATTTAATGATTAATTTCCTAGCATCACCACCTGACCCCTTAACTGTCTCAAGTGTCCTTTCTAAAATAGAAATTTAAATTGACCACTTTTCCTTCAAGCATCATACCTATTGTCATTAGGTAAAGCATTATATACATTATAGGCTGAATAGTTTTCACAAATTAAATTGTTAATATTTCCCAAACTGTGATAACTGAGATTTAAAAAAGAAATAAAAACAGTAAAATAGCAGAATAAATTTTCACCTTTGCAGAATATTTTATAAATAAAACACCATAAAATTGGAAAATTTGGTATGGAAACATTTGAGAAGCCTAACTTGGAAAGCCTTGGTTTTGCTGTCTATCACTGCAAGAAGAAAAGGAAGAAATGGAGTCTGGATATTTTGAGAATTGAGTCATGGAAAGGTACATTAAAACATTAAATGGTCACCTCAAGATTCAAACATAATGTCATGACCCTAGGGCCTAGAATCTTATTTTCATTGAGTGTTTCTTCTTAAAGCAAAAAGAGCTATTTGAATTTATATAATGTACATTGCATATTTTATCTTGATCTTGAAAAATTATTAGCATAGCTGTCCCACAAAGATAAACGCTTTCCTAGAATGGTCACATTAAAAATGTAAGATTCCTTTTTAGCCACTTCAAAACATGTCCTTGTATAGTGTGAATTATAAAAGTAGGCAAAGCATCCTGACTACTGTAATCAATATTGCTGGGTGTCTTCATTTTGACCTATGGATTCCACGTAAAAGATGTCCTCATTTTTCTACAGGTTGACAAGCAGATTCTAGCTTTTATAATTAATTTTTGAAAAAAATATAAAATAGCCAGTTTGATAAGGAAAGGACTAAGGTTAAAAGATTTCTATTAACATAGTTTATGCAGCATAGAAAACAAAATGCATTATCAAATCATAGCTGTGAAAGCTGATTTGTGGAATAAGGAGATTATATGTATGCAAAATTAACTAGTGATTCTAAGGAAACTCAAGCAGTATTCTTTTCAGTAAGGAAATGACGAGAGAAATGTTTATAGAAAGTAAAAGTAACTTAAATTCATACCTCAGGCATGTAACAAAATTAACTCAAAGTGGATCAGAGGTCAGTAAGGAAAACCAAGAGCAACAACATTTTAGAAAATATAAGAAAAATATTTAATTTGGGTCAAAGAAAGTTGCATTGCATACACCAGCGAAGATCAGCTTATAGAAAAGCAAAATGACGATTGAATTCCACCAAATTAAGGAGTTCTGTTTTCTACATTACACTGCTAGGATGGCTAATATCCCACAGACTGGGAGAATGCACACTGACCAGAAATTTAATACATGATACATTATTTAGATCAAGAACATGTAACACTAAGATTTCAGTAATATTACAATGAGATAAATAAGACTTTTCTTTAAATATGCAACATATTTAATGTGCTTTATCAAAGAAAATATATGAATGGCAAATAAATACAAAATATGGCTTCCTTTCAAATGTTTAAAAAGGTATTTTGTCTGTGCTTATGTACTGTAGAGGGGAAGTCACACACACCATGGTGGAAGTGAGATGACAATTTGAAGGAGTCAGAGGACAGATTGAAGGATTCATTTCTCTCCTTCCATCATATGAGTTGTAAAGATCTAACTATGTTACCCAGGCTTGTCTTCATCCAGTCTGCTATCATGCAGAGGCTCACATATCTATCAGCATTCTAAGAAGATATAGCAGGATTTGTGTTAGTCATAGTTTTGTCATCCTTATGACTAAATAAATGATGCTAACCTTCTGTATGATAGCTTGGATAAGAAAACCAAAAACAAAATAAACATAGGAAACACTTTCATTGAAAGTGAATGATCTGGGGCTGGGTAGAGGGGCTCAGTGGTTCAGAGCACTCTCTCTCTGGCAAAGGAGTTGGACGTGATCTCAGCAGCTGAGAGAGTCATAGCTGCCTATAACTCCAGCTCCAAAGAATAGGACACTATCTTCTGGACTCTAGTGGTACTTCATGCATATGGTGCACATACAAACAAGCAGGCACACATGAACATAAACATCAGTAACTATTTTTTTAAATGATTAAATCTAGTGATTCCAATGCATTGCCGTGGATTCTTCAAATTCTCAGTGAACATTTAGAAAGCATGCTATTTCATAAATTTCTGTTTATACTGTAATATGTTTTTAAACTTTTCATGAATATTTTGAAATCTTTTGTACAGTTTTCTCAAAACTTGACTACCATATGGTTTGTTGTAAATTTTTGTAGGTGAACAAATTTGCAATGCAGTGCATATTTAAGTATGAAAAACTTACATATACTTTGAAAATCAACAGAAAGAAGTATTTTTACTTGAAGGCATAAAATAAATTAAAGCAGACTGAAAAAATTTTAAAACACAGAATTGATAGCATTGCCATTTTAAAAAACATAAGAAATTTGTGTGGGCCAAAAATTAGTGGTAGAGTCAATGTTGAGTATGTTCTGCCTCTAAACTCAATTCCTAGCCCCATAAAAGGTAACTAAGTTGAGAGTTAGATTGGTGGCTCACCAATTATTAGTAAACAATCCAAATGCAGAGACAGACAAATGTGTACACACATACACACATGTATATATAATTTAACAATAAAAATAGAAGGCTGGAGAAGTGGCTCAAAGGTTAAGAACACTTCCTGCTCTTGTAAAAGACTGGGTTTGATTCCCAGGACACACCTGTTGCAGTCCACACAGTCTTTACGTTCAGCTGATGCTTTTAATCTTCATGGACACTGCCACTGAGAAGAAATATCTACACAAAGCCACATACAAATGATAAAAATAATAAAATAAAATATTTATGAGAAAAATAAAAAGATCAACACATATCATACAAAACCAATAAAAAAAGAAAGAACTTTTCAGTCCAGAAAGAGATACAGATAATTAAGAGGAAAAATGGACACATAATGATTTTTTGTTTTGTATTTTTCTTTGTTTTAATGTCTAGATTTTTGTGTCTGAACATGGGTCTCTGCATGTGACTGCAGGTGTCAGAAGAAGCAAGAGGCCTTGGATTCCCTGGACTTGGAACCACCTGAGATGGGTGCCAGAACTACAATTCAGGTACTCTGGAAGAAGAGCCAGTGTTTTGAACCTCTAATCCCCCTCTCCATTCCTGAGAATCAGTTTTTTAAGCTTTTATTCCTTCTACAAATCAATAAGAAAGTGTAAATAATACAATAGCAGATTGGCAATATCTGAAGGGTAAGATGTATCTAATTTGATAAGAAATTTAAATTGTGCCAGCCTTTGAAAAGACCTCCATATAATTCCTGGCTTTCTTCTGTGACTGATTTTTGCAAAGATAATTTATACACCATGTTCAGTTCGGTATTTCCAAGGCATATTTTTGATCTTGGATAACATATGGGAGTGGGTGTAGGTTATAATAGATCAATAATAATAAGGCACACCCAAGCATGACTATCACTTTGACGTATTTCAAGGCTTCTGAGAAATTTCTATGACTCTATCATGTATAAAAGAAGCAGATTAGAAGTAAACATGTCTAGATACTTCTGGCATCGTTGGCAGAAGTTTATTACTCTATAATATACTTGTATTATTTAATTCCTCATTTCATGGTAATATGAGAGTAAATATTAACAAAATTTGCTTGTATAGATTGCTTTCTGCTCTACAACTGTATTCCTAATTTTAGATACATTACAGCATCTTAATTGTATTTTGTACTTCATGTATATATATATATATATTGCCTCTTCTTTCATAAAACTTGATAGCTGTGTATAGCCATATAACTTTGACAAGTGCAGCTTCTCTCACATCATTTAAGAATTATGAATTTTGTTTTTGTTATGCTAGTAGTGAAACTAAAGGAAACTAGGAAATTAGGGTAGGTCATGAGTGCCTCTGATCCCTGTTGTCAGGGATTCAGTGCCTTATTGGGAACTTCATAGATGTCTATGCATATATGGTGCACATAACCACAAGAAAAAATAAATTCAAACACATAAACCATAAAAATATTTATTTTTCTTTCTTAAATTATTTTAGTTTTGTACAAATACATTTATATTATTACACATATATACAGAAGATTACCTATGGCAAGAAGAACCATGTCCCAATCAGGAATTATATAAAAGTTACATCCTTAGTGTTTTGGCTATTTGTATTTGACAGCCTGTAAGAAGACCTCTTTCCTACCTTGTTGCATCTAAATTTCTGAATGTAAATCAATCTCCATCACATATTGTCATTATCAACTTAGATCACCTATCTAGACCTAAAAACATCTTAACCCCTAAACAATTAAGCTTCATTGTAAAACTTAGCTACCTGGTCTTCAACTCCCTCAGAGACCTGAGAAGGAATAAACTTGAATATCTGAGTGTGCTGGCAGTGCAGGTTAGTAGCTTTCCTAATGAAAAGATGACAGAGACAGTTTTCTACCTGAATAGACACCCGAAACTCTATAACATTGGAGCATCTTCTTCAGCTTCTGGCCCAATGTATCTAACAAACATGTTTGTGAGGCTGGAACTAATGAGAACTTGTTTTCCTTGTCTTGGCAGAGCTTGGCTGTCAACTCTGCCTGCATCCAAGCTTGCCCTGTTTTTAGGCAGAATTCTGTCTGTGGTAGAAATGAGGATGTTTTTCCCAGTGGCTTGTTTGCCACATTTGAAGCCATCTCTGTTAGGAGGTTCTTTGATGCTCATCATCTTCTTAGAGGTAAGCTGGGTATTGCCAAGAGATATCCTGTCTCATTGTCAATGAATCTTTAAAGTAAGTAAAAAAAAAAAAAAACATTTTAAATGCCATATTCTGCATGTCTCTGGGGTTTTTGAAGACCTTTTCTTTCTATAGAGTCACATCTATCTGCCACACCTAAGATGTATATTCTTGTGATAAAAGTAGACTAGCAATTCACATGACCATAATTTAATCTACTAACATTTAATTTGTATAACTTATTTCTCCTAAACAGATTAATAGCACTTTCAAAGCATTTGGAAGTAAACCTTGTATTATAATTGAGTTATATGTGTACAGTAACTCATATTAGAGCAGAAAAATATATATAATGTGTATAAAAATTATCTTACATTTGAATTCTATACTACTGTATCTAGAACTTATTTTGCATCTATGTACAAAATTCTATATCAGTAAATTAAAAATATCTTGTGAGTGACAATTGAGGCATTAAGTTGAGGAGCAGATTCACTAATCTACTTTTTGTTTTGTCCCCCCTGTGCGTTTCTATATTCCTCCTTCTTTCTTTTCAACAACTTTCTCCAAACAGGATGTCAATGTCCAGTATGCTGTGAGGAATGCATCTTGTCAGGTCTGATCCAATGTCAGTGTCTGGTTCTTTTGTTCTGAAAGCATATTATTTTCTCACAAGCATTATACAGTCCTAAAATTATAAGTAAAAGGTGTGCATGATGCATGGAACAATTAAGGCTGGATTTCTGCTCTTTGTACGAGCAGGAAAAGAAGACATCTGTAAATCTTCATTCATGCCATATGAAGAATGGCATCTAATAGTAATTCATAGGGGTTCTTTAGTCAACAAGAATCATTGTCTATGCCTAGACATTCACGTTTCAGCCAGTCTCAGAGCTAGTCCCATATGGTGGGATTAACAATGTAAGTTATCCGCTTGTTCTGCAGTTTAAATTCTTCACATTCTGATTGTAGACTCCTCCCTCATTCCCTCCTGGTCCCCCCTCCCTTCCTCATCACGTCTCCCTCCTTCCCTTAGTACACAGACAGCGGAGCCCTCTTCCCTTAATATCTGACCTCAGTCTATCAAGTCTCATCTGTATTAACTGTAACCTCTTCCTCTGTAGCCTGGCATGTCCATCTTGCCAGGGGAAGTGATCTAAATTTGGTGGCCAGAGTGTATGCCTAAAGTAGTCCCTACTCTCCACACATGGGATCAACAAGGAGACTGGTATAGGTGACTCTTGTGTGAAGACCTCATACTCATATCTTTCCATTCCACATCTATACTTTCAGGGGTTGTTTAATATCTGTTTTGCTATTACTCATTTTACAAAAGCATATATTTATACTGTGTCTAAGATTTGGAATTTTACCTTAGAAATATAAGTTCACATATAAAGCATTTGCAAAAATTCACACTTTACATGGTTTTAATTACTTAAGCCATGAATTGGTGGAATAACTAATAGAAGAATATAATTTGCCTAGGACTGTTTCGAAAAATAAAGTTTATAGTAATGCCATGTGTTTATATGCTGTCATTGATTTTTCTGGCTTTATATTGGAAGGACTGAATAGATGCAATAGAAACTTGACTATGTAATAAGTGGGTTTTATATACAAAATGAGTTTCCAAGTGATCTTAACTCCAACTCTGTTTGTCCTGTTGTGCTGGCAAGAAATCACAGGTAAGACCCAGTGAGTTACACACTTCATCATTTTATACAAGACTTTCTGTCTTCATGTTGAAACTCTACATTCCTCTGTAAGTCACCCTTCTTTTGGGTGCCATGACAACCCCCTCTTAGGAGCAATCTATTCCGGTATCTCAGGCTGTACTCCAGATGTCATCATTTGTAAGTAGTAACTTGGAAACTGCTCTGAAACCAAAAGGTTCCTATTAACCCATCTAAAGGTTTACCACATTAATAAAGCTATGAGGCTACTTTTTGCACTTATGGTTTAAAGATTCCTTTAAATGTAATGGCTGATATGATGCTCAGGTCTACTTAAAATAACTCCACCTGCCATCTTTACTGTTCTCATTGCTGTCATAAAATACCTCACAAAATAACCTTTTGATTTATTCTTGGAGGGTTCAGTACATCCTGAAAGAGAAGCATTTCCTCTGGAGTGTGAGGTAGCTGGATACATTGAGTCTTCAGTCAGTAAGCAGTGAGATATCAGTGGGGGCATTCAGCTCACTTTCCCTTCTCTCTCCTTTTTCTAATCTAAGACATTTAATGGGATGATGCTACCCACAATATATGTAAGTCTCCCCCCTCTAATAAATTGTTTTGGGGAACATCTCCATGCTACACACATGGCTTGAATCTCCTGTAGATACCTAATCCAGTCCAGTGGACACTGAAGACTAAGCACCACACCTTTATTCTATGCAGTGGAGTCCCTCTAGTACTGTTGTCCTAGTAGAGTATACGAATCCAATTTTCAGCCTAGATTCAGGATATTATTCTCTGATACACAAACATTTGGTCTTTCAAGGATTCTTTAAACTTAGCACTTAAATAAGTAATTTTACAGAGCTTGTAAACATTTTAATTAGTAGGACTACTGTAAAAAATCTTACAAATGTTGCTATAACAATAAAAACTTTAAGACTCACTATATTTGGGAAATAATTAACAATAAGTGTTAGATAGTGTGTGGAAAACAAGAAAATAAAAGATAGAAGCCTTTTATTTATAAACTAAAACGTTCCAATCTATCCCTAGACACAGAACTAAGAAGAAACAATCTACATGGACATTAAAAGAGCAGTGAGGTCTGAGTGATTGCTCAATGGTTATGTATATTTGCTCTTCTTGCAAAAGACTCATGTTCATTTCCTAATGTTATTCCTATCAGCTCAGCACAGCCTGTGACCACAGCTCCAGCAGAACTGAGGCCCCTTTTGTCCTTTGTGGTTACCCTGATGATATATGTACAGACACATACATAAACACATAAATACAAGTTTCTAATAAAGTCTTAAAGAGAGGGCGTATGTGCTTCATTAAACATCAATAGAAAGATTCACAGTACAATACATGGCACAAAACAATGAAGCTATATGTTTGTCTCCTTAATTTACCCTCAGTATTCCTGAGAATAAACAAGCTAACAAATTTAAATATATCTGATAACCAAAAGCAATACTCTATTAAATACCTGAGATTCACCTAAAGGAACTTAAAAACCTTATAAATCACAACATTTCTAGTTTTTAAATGAGTTTGCTCAGGACCTTGGTTAGTGACTTTTCTTATCCCTGTGACAATGTGACAAAATACATGACAAAAGCAATTTCAGAGAGGTAGGATTAGCACAACATTGTTGCTATGCCTTTACTCCTAGTATGTGGATCTCTGTGACTTCCTGGCCAGCCATAAATAGAAGAGATATCCCGTCTCAATAGAAAGTGAGGGAGAGGAGAGAGAGAGAGAGAGAGAGAGAGAGAGAGAGAGAGAGAGAGAGAGAGAGAGAGAGAGAGAGAGGGAGACAAATGGACAGAAAGAAAGGCAAAGAGAAATTTTGTGCTGGAGATTCATAGCAATGGGAATTTTATGAGTGGTGTTTCTCACATCATGGTGACTAAGAGCTAAGAGAAAAAAGAGAAACCAAATCCACATGTATGTATATTCTTACTGGTCCACTCTAGTAATATTCTTTTTTAAATTATTTTATTAATTTATTCATGTTACATCTCAATGGTTATCCCCTCCCATGTATCCTCCCATTCCTCCCTCCCTCCCATTTTACCCTTACTCCCCTCCCCTATGACTGTGACTGAGGGGGAATAGCAAGCTACCAAGAAGAGTCTGGTAATATTCTTTAACAAGTTAATAACATCTTCTTTTCCTACCTGTGTCCTGCAGGTCCTCAACTTTTATTTCCTGTGTGATTCCACAGTCACCCTTAATCTAATCGAACAAGTGTGCACCATATAAATGTTCAAACATGTCATCATACAAGGGACACTTCTCATTCAGGCTGTAACAGGAGCCAATCTCTCTTGTTTATAATTCCCCTTTGTTTATATTAGTAAAAATAAAACTACAAGACTGGAAAGGTGGTTAAAAGGGCATACCTCTACCACGTACAAATTGGGAGGAACAGTAAAGTGTAGAGTAGAATAGAGGGCCTGAGTTCAGTTCCCAGCATGCATAGCAGGATAGTACACAATTGCCTGAACTCCAGGGAATACAAGCCCACTTTGGATAACTTTACTCACCTTTACACACACACACACACACACACACACACACACACACACACACACACACACAACTTGCTTATATAAAAGTAGTAATAATGAGTAAAATATGAATGAGATGTATTGGACTCAATAAAGTAGCATATTCCAAGCAGGAAACTGTTGCATGAGCATACATTGTTGAAAGAACAGTTGGCATAGTCTTCCTTGGAAAGACTGTCCCTCTGGCTATCAGCATTCCTTAGCTGTCCTCAGTTCTTTGTGCAGAGATGAGGCCTCACAAACATTCCCCCTTCCTGGTACCAGGTCTATAGATATCATCTCTCTTCAGATCACATTTAGGCAGTCATGCTGGTACAACTTTATGGGTATGTCTTCTGATGTTACTAGGAGACAGCCTCACACAAAACCTTCATTTGCTCTGGCTTTCTTCTGCAGTGCTCCCCAAGCCTTAGGTGTGGGAGTTGTTTTGTAGGTGTATCTACTGAGACTACGGTCAGGAACTTTGTCTGCATTTTAATTGGTCTTGGTTTTATGTAGTAGTACCTGACTATTGCAAAAAGACTTTTCTCTTAAGAGGCATGAGGGCTTTACTTATCTTTGGCCATTATGACAAGTATTTAGAATGTAGTTAGAGATCATGCTAGTTTAGTAAGGAGTCTTTTTATGTTCTTCTTCAGGATCCATGACTTCACAGCCCTTGAGTAGTTGGCTAGGTAACAAACTGAGCACATTATATTTCGAAATATATGTGTATTTATACATATGCATATATGTATAGAATCACAATTAATGAAAAGAGCAACCTTAAATTTTGAAAATAGATATGGAGGGATATAGGGGAGAGTTTGTAGTCTAGGAAAGGAAGAGGGAAATAATGTAATGATATTATAATCTCAAAAAATTTAAAAGTATATGTCATTATTTTACCAGTGGTTTCAATGAAAATGACCCCCATAGGCTCAAATATTTGATGTTCAGTCCTGAGCAAGGAGTGATGTTTGTGGTGGTTGAGGAAGTGTGGCCTCACTAGAGGAAGTACAAACTGAGAATTTAAAGACTTGAGCCATTTTGAGTTTGCCCTCTGATTTACACTTGGGGCTTAAGATGTGAACTACCAGGTAGATGGCACCCGCCGCCAAGTCTGGTACTTGCCTCTATGCTCTTGTCCCTCTATAACTCTAAACCTCAAATAAACCATTCCTTCTATAAGTAGCCATGGTGTTTTATCACAGCAATAAAAAAGTAATCAAAATACCACCCTAATAGGGCTGCTGTATGGACTGAAATAACTGAAGAGAATCTAATATGTTCCATATTGTAGTACACATGTCAAATGTTGTGAAGATAATAAGATGCAATCTTTGTTCAATCTCTTCATTCAACTCTTGCATAATAAGCTAATAGTTACTATGTGTATACCACAATGGAAAATTTAGAATGATATATAAGAGCTACTTATGCATATTTAAGGTAGAGTTGTCAAAAGAAGGCATTATATCCTATATAAGATAGGTAGGTGGTTTCTCAAATTAATTGGACTCAGGAGCCAGAATACAATTGTATTCCATGTGAAAGAGAGTGGGGAAAAAAAGAAAAACAAAAATGATGTCTTCTAGCTATAACATTCCTGGGCATATACCCAAAAGTTGCTGCATCATACAAGGATTTGCTCAATTATGTTCATAACAGCCTTATTCATAATAGCCAGAATCTGGAAATAACCTAGATTTCCCTCAATTGAAGAATTGATAAAGAATCAGTGGTACATTTACACTACGGAATACTACTCAGCTATTCAAAGCAATTGACATTTGCAGGCAAATGGGTGGAACTAGAAATGATCATCCTGAGTGAGTTAACGCAGACCAGAAAGACATGAATTGTATATACTCACTTAAAAGTGGATATTAGCCCAACATAGATGTTCTCTGAGAGACTCCATCCAGTGAGGGATTGGGACAGATACTGGGACTTGCATCCAGACCCCGGGCAGAAAGCTGAGAGTTTGTATGGAAGACTGTTGGGGGATATATGGAAGGAGTGGCCTAGCAGATCTGGACCCAGAGGCGCCGGCACAAATGCACTTACCAAGGACAATACATGCAGAGTGTCTAGACTTCTTGTTCAGATATAGCTGATGGACAGCCCATTCTCCATGTGAGCGGGGAGAAGTGTGGGGGAGTATCTCTGACATGAACTCTGGTGCCTGCAATTTTATCACTGCAGCTTGGCAAGGCAGCCTTGTGGGCACACAGAGGAAGGGGATGCACACTATCCTGATGAGACCTGACAGACTGTGATCAGAGAGGGTTAGGGGAGGAGTTCGCCCAGTCAAAGGCCTAGAGGAGGGGAATAGGGCGAAAGAGGATGGGAACTGGAAGACAATAGCAAGTTTATAACAATCAATTGGGATATAATGTGAATAAATTATAATAAATAAAAAACAAAAATGGATTCTTGTGGTAAAACTATAAAAAAAAAGGAATAGTATGTAGAAGAAAAGGCCACCATAGGACAGGAAACACAGTGACAAAACATGAGGTGGTTTGGTATATTTAAAGGGTATGAGAGTTAGTCAGAATTGCACACTGAAATGTCATCAAAGACTGAATGTAAATCTGTTTCCTTGAAGAAGCTGCCAACAACACTCAGTATGAAGTCCAAAGAGTTTAAAGTATTATGCTACCCAATGACACTTTCTTTTCCTTGGGCCATCGAAGGAGATTGATGACACCATCACCTCAATATGATGACAAGGCTGACATGAATTTCCATAATCCCTGCTTTGTCATTTTTAGGAGATATTCAGTGTCTTTGTTTGGGTTCTATTGATCTGAAGAAACACCATGACAACTGCAACACTTTTAAAGTAAAATATCTATTGGGTATAGAATATAGTTCAAAAATTTAATCCATTACCATGTTGGGAAGTAAGGTGACATGCTGACAGACATAGTGCTCCAAGACCATAGAGTTCTACATTCAGATTAGCAGGAAAATGCAGTAAGCCAATAAGACTGGCTTAAGCTTTTGCTGTCTTCAAAGTCCATCCTCAGTGACACACTTACTCCAACAAGGCCACGCCTATAATAGTGTCTTTCCTTGTTGGCTTATATGAGCTATTTTTATTGAAATTACCACATTAAATGTATGAGACAAAGTATGTTAAACACCAGGTCCTACACTAGACACAGAGGAACATGCCAAAATCAGTGAACCCATAGGAATGAGAAGTCAGCTAAGTGGATACCCTGTGAATGTCCAGGCACAGTGCATTTGTTTCCTATTAAGGATGCTTGACAAAGCATTAATTATTATTTATTTTTACTTTATTATTTATTTACCAACTTGTGCTTTCATGACTTATCAATTCTCCCTCACACAAATAGTATCTTGTTGTTCCTGCAGAGAATATAGAACTATGAACACTGAAGAAGGAAACCACAACATTGTGAATATAGATAGATAGATAGATAGATAGATAGATAGATAGATAGATAGATATCAACTTTAGAGTCCATGCATTTGAAATCAGTTTCCCTGAGCAGGCAGATGCACACCTTTTTGAGAGACTCTAGGCAGAGATTATTGCCTGAATGTTTCAGACTTATGTTTTGCTTGTATCTTTAGTCTTTAATCACCTTATTTGACTCTGCAGGCGAATGCTTTCTTTTCTGCTTAAATTCTCTTATGTGTTCTTCTTAGAAGTAATAAAGATTCCACTGCATTTAAGATCCACTTAGGACAGCTTCCTGTAAACAAAAACTTTTATAAAGAAATGAAGTCTGCAGATACTGATCAATTAATTAGAACTGCAATTCTGTGGGGAGGTCGGAATGCTTCATGTATAGAATTAATTTCAGTTTATTTTGTGCTATATTAAGGCCCCTATGTAGCCATTCCCTGAAAAATCTGAATCAGACTTAACACTATCTTATTGACATATAAAAACCCTTTAGAAACTCTTAACCTAACAGACCACTACCTTCTACCATAACAAAGACTAAAAATATCATCAATAGTATCTGACACCTATAGACAAAATCCTCCATCTTTCCGAAGCTGCCTCTCTGATTCTTCCACCCATATTTGACTGTCAAATAAACTATATGCTATTCCTTTTCATTAGAGACTTATATTTTTGTTCATTTTGTTTTGTTTTGCTTTCCTTTTCATTTACACTCCGTGCCCTCAAAGACTTCCCTTAATTACTTAGTGTGAGCTATAACACACTCAGAGATTCCAAGCTTAGGATCTGTTTATATGATGGAGAGCTATAGCTCAGGCCACAGAAATAATCATTTCTTGGCTAATTACCTTCTTGAGCCTCTAAGGATTCTTTAGAAAATCAGAGCAAATGAGAGATAGAGAAGCAATAAAAGATAGAGTCAGGAATGGATGAAGAAAAGAAGAAAAGTATAAGGGCACATTATTCTGTATGTTGAAGAGATCTGTGGTTTGCAATAAACAAATAAATAAATTCTTTTTGTCTTTTCTCTAATTTTAAGATCTCCTCCAGTTGGAAGAGAACTAACCTCATTGGAGAAGGCAGCCAGTTGACTCAGCCACCTGGTCTAACAGCTAGATCAGACTCATGATGAAGAAAACCACTTACCCCAGTCCAGTTCACAAAGAAAAGTAACTGCCTTGAAAGTCTACACTATAATTCATTTAGTTACTCATTCACTTACTCTGGTCTACATCTGGAGAATCTAATCTAGAAGTTTGTGCAATATCCCATATTCTGCCACTAAACTACCATCCCAGGTCCAAAATTGTTGTCTTAGAGGTTTGTAATAGCAATTATAACCTGGGTAACTATAATATTGCTGTTTCTTCTCATCCGCTTAAATAGGTTTATGAATAAATCCCTTAGCTGTCTGCCATAAAGATTAAAGGAGGGCAAGGGGAGATGGATACATGTTTATGGTGTTGTACCAAAGAAGGCACTATGAAGTATTTATCCTTGATTTACCCAAGAATAGGACTTACGGGGGAAACTTGAAGCACTAGCCTGGAAATAAAACTCAAATGTTTAAAGTATAATTCGGTTTTCAAAACCTTTCTGTGCCTATTGGTATGCTTTAAATCCTCCTTTGTGTCTCATGGAAGATTTATTCACACACACATATGTATGTATGTATATATGTACACACATATACTATTTGTGTGTACATGAGTGCACACTTGCATGTGTATATGTGTGTGAGTGTGTTCAAGTGTGTACACGTGGGTACACATGTTCTATGTGCCAGCATTTTTGTTTGCACATGCATGTGTGTAAACCAAAGGACAACTTTCCTCATGCTTGGCTCACCCTGTTTCTTATGACAAGGACTCTCACAGGACTGGAGCTCACCCAGAGATTGTCCAGCAAGCCACAAGTGTCTTCTTGTCTATACTTCCCCTGTGTTGTGCTGATAAGCACAAGCAATCACATCTTGAACATTTAGTTGATGGTTTTAAACAAGGGTTCCGGGAATCAAATGAGAGTCTTTTTATTTATGCCATTTTTTTTTCAAATTAAGCTACCTCTTCAGACTTCATAGTACTATAATTTAAAATAAATATATTTTTCTAATTATTTAGTTTGTTACACAATACTGATCTTTTGAAGACAGAAATGTATCCAAATTTAACTGAAGCATATTTGTCAGCAGGTGAACTTAAGCTTTATTTTGTGATAATAATAAATGTCTCAGGGCCTAGAGACATAGCTTTGTAGTTGAGTGTATACGATTCTTGGCAATGGATCACAGTTTGTTCATACCTACCTCTAACCCTAGCTCAAGTGGACCTGATGCCTTTTTCTGGCCTCCTCAGGCAACTGCACTCACACACGCACACATACACACATACACACACACATGTATGTATACATGTATGTATATAATTTAAAATAAAACAAATCTTCAAAATAAATAATCAAATATTTTGTCTTCCCACATAAAACAGTGTTCAAAGTTATTTGTAGCCATGGTAATTTACATGGCCCCAGTTGTGATATTTCTAAGGCCTGCTTGACAAGTGCTCCACAGGATGCTTTGCTAAGTGGACCATCTGTTTGCTTTTCCTTCCCACAATTCTGGACAAGGGCCCCACACTGCTTGAAGGCTTAACGAAGCTTGCTTAGGTCTGCAGGGTCATTGGGGGTGCTGAGAAGCCACACTGTTTTGTATCCATACATGTCATCATCTGCTCTATTCATAACATTTTAAGAGACACTGCAGTGGGCAGTTCGGGTAAACAACGGTGAAAACAGCAAGTGCTGAAGGGTTGCAGGACGTACTTGATTTATATAGGGTGATTGATGAAAAGCTTTAAGGTGAAATTATAGATAAAATAAAGGAAGGTTTTGAAGCAATCTTCCCACTAAGAGTGTACAGGTTTAGTATCACAGCTGCCCAGGCAGTCTAATTGCCCTGGTCTCTGTGGGTTTGCAGAACACATTCATCAAATAGAGAGAGCAAATAAGTGGGAAGATGGTAAAAGACAGACATGCCTCTTACCCTTTCAACTGACACATAATAAAACCCAGGCTTTGTAAAGCATTACGCATATTCAACAATGGGTGGAAAACATAATCGTCCAGTTTCCATATCAAATGACATATAAATAAAATGAGAATATGTGACTGTAAATGAGATGTGACAGAAATTAACAATTAGAAAGTTAAAGACATTTAATGTTGTTCATCTTAAAGAGTAAAAACAAATCATCACCTACTTAAATTATATATTTATAGTTTGTGTGTTATTATATCTGATGATTCTAAAATAATTTCAGAAACATAAGTATATAGATGCTAAGGTACTAATATACTTGATTAAAATAATATATAAAATTATAGGAAGCCATTAATTGAGTTTTTCTTTTTTTAACTTTAATTTTATTAATATTCAGACTATAACTCAATTTTTATCCCATCACTTGTATCCTCCCATTCCTCCCTGCCTCCCGCTTTCACCCTCTTCCCCTCCCCTAGGTCTATGACAGAGGGGACCTCCTCCCCCACTATATGGTCATAGGCTATCAAGTCCCATCTTGGTAGCCTGCTTATTCTTTCTTTGAGTGTCACCAGGCCTCCTCAGCAAGAGGAGGTGGTCAAATATGGAACACCAGAGTTCATGATGAGTAAGTCCCCACTTTCCACATAACTATGTAGAATGTGCTGTCCATTAGGGTAGTTTTAATGTCTTCAATATTTAGCTTCAACTTTAAGTAGTATTGTGACTTATTTTTGCTATATTACATAATCAGAAGATGTATGAAGGTGCCTCTCCCTGTTTCACAGAAACTAAAGACACTCCCTTATGAGTGATATCCATGCGTCTCTGGATAACAGACTTCCAAGTGCCCCTATTTCTCACTTGGGGAAACATATAGTCTCAGGCACAGGAAAGTGGTATTGGTGGGAAATCATCTTCCTGCCAATATCATTCTTGGTCTGTGAAGCTTGTTTCAGGTGGGAAAGATCTGGGAGAAGTAGGGGAAAGAAAGCATATTCAAAATATATTTAAGAATGTAAAAAGCAAATGAGTGAATACCGCTCTTGCAGAGACCTAAGTTCAGTTCCCAGCATGTTCACTATACAGCTCACAACCACCTGTAGCTAGTGCTCCAGGGGACATGAGACTGTTGTGGCTCTGAAAGCACCTGTACTCACCTTTGGAAATATTCACACACAGATATAGAAGGTACATCTTGTGTATTGTATGGATATAGCACCTGTCAGTAGTAAATCTTATAACCTATAGCTTAGGCAGGAAATAGTAGGTAGAACATCTGGTAGGCAGAAAGGACTCTGGAATAGAGAAAGGAGCATGAAATTGAACAGCAATGTGTGATGAAGACAGAAGCTTTGTACCTGAGCCTAGGTAACCAGCCCCATTACAGAATGTAAATTAGTTGAAATGATTTATCTTAAGTTATGAACTAGTCAGAGAAGAGCCCACATATATGAATTAGTTATTTGTAAAATAATAATTGAGTTTCATGGGTCATTATTCCAGGAGCTTTGGGGACAGGAGAAAAAAAATACCTCCTCATACAATACACTGACACATACATATATACATAACTAAAAAAATTTAAAACCTAAATAAAAACAAAACCTTTTCCATTCAGCTAGAAAATAAGGCTACATTGATTTCCAGAGAGGAAGACTAAAGTTCGGTATAGATATTAAAACAAAAACAAAAACAAAAACAAAAACAAAAACAAGAAAGGCATTAGCAGAGAGTCCTTTAGGGAGAAAAAGTGGACCAGATACCTGACAAAGATGATCTGCCTAGTCTGAAATCCAGTGATTTCACACAGGAATCCTTCAGAGTAAACAGATTAGAAAGCAAAGGAAGGAGTCTCAATGTTGTGTCTCACATTCTTAAATTCCTGTGGTTCTGACATCCAGCAACTCTGATGTAGATTGGATGGTGTACATGGTCCATCTGAATTGGAGGGCTGAGGATCTGAAATCACTCTCTTTCAAAGGATTTGAAACAAAAACAGAATTGAGTCATACAGTCAGGTGAGCCGCCACACTACTGAAGAGATACAGGTCTGAGATGCTATACAAATATAGAATGTGGAATTTCAGAAGTCAAATACGATAGCTCTTCTTAGAGACAATGCTGCTTGGCTAAATGGAACAGTCTTGAGATTCATGGCTCCTCAATTTGAAACAATGAAAGTTAAAGCCTGAGTAGTTGTATAGCTCTTCAATAACTTTAATGCATAGCAATACTTCCTTCAAATCTCAGTCCTGAATGATGGCTCAGTGGGTAAGTGCTTGCCATCAAGAATAACCACCTGAGTGTGAAACACAGGATCCACAAGGTGGGAGTAGAAAACAAACTCTGTCACTAGGTGAGACAAGCATGGGAGAATGGGGAAATAGAAGGATCCAGAGGGTCCTAGAAACCTACAAGAAGAACATTATGATGGGCAGATCTCGGCTCAGGGTTCCTGCACAAACTATGTCATCAGCCAAGGAAAGTACATGCAGTAAACTTTGAACCCCTACCTAGATCTAGCCAATGGACAGGACATTCTTCAGTTGAGTGGAGAGTGGGGACTGACTTTCACATGAACTCTGGTGCCTCACATTTGACCACGTCCCCTGGATGGGGAGACCTGGTGGCACTCAGAGGAAGGATAGCAGGTTACCAAGAAGAAACTTGATACCCTATGAGCATATACTGGGGGAGGAGGTCCCCCTCAGTCACAGTCATAGGGGAGGGGAGTAAGGGAAAAATGGGATGGAGGGAGGAATGGGAGGATACAAGGGAGGAGATAACCATTGAGATGTAATATGAATAAATTAATAAGATAAAATTTTTAAAAAATTGTAGAATGAATACTCAGGAAGGGTAATTAACCCTTCAAATAAGGCTGATAGAAATATTTACAGGATTCTAACTTTTTCCATTTTTATATAATGATGACTTGGTTTGCCTGTATATAAAATATTCTCTAACATTTCTAAAACATAGTGTTGCTCTGTGCTTATATTTGTTATCCTTTTCTCATATACAAAAATGCATGAAAAAAAAACAAAGTTAAGAGAGGACGGGTTACTTTTTGGCTCAAGTGTTCAAGGGTGTTTCCAAACATAAGGACTACAAAATAATTCACTGTATTGTTTTAAGACACAACCTTTCTGGTAAATTTTTAGCATAAGTGAAAATATTAATATAGGAACTGGAAAGATTGCTCGGCAACTAAGACACTTAATGCTTTTGCAGACAAAATACCTGGGTACTGTTCATAACACCCACATACATCAGACACTCACAACTACCTACAACTTCAGCTACAATCAACTGAAGCCCTATTCTGGCTGCCTTTGGCACTATATGCATATGACACACATATAACATATGGTGATCCAAAGGCACATTAAATCAATATATTTAGGTCATTAGTACAAGTTCATAAGGCCTCCTTTTAAGTCAGTTCCTTTAAAATACATAGTATTAGATGAGCATGATATTATATGAGGAGTGTGCCTCAGCATTTACAAGTCAGAGGCAAGACGACCTCTAGTCCAGTTCAGAGGTCACAGAGTTGTTTGGGGGGGCAGGGGCAGCAGGGGGCGTGGCATGAATGACACAGCAATACCTTGTCAAAAAAGAACAAAGAGAGAAAGACCTATAAGAAAAAAAAGAGGTGTGTGATGTGACATTTCAACACTACTTGGTGGTGACTCCAGAAATACACTCTTATCTACTCCCAGCCAAGTATTCTTAGATTGTCCTGCTCATGATCTCCCTTTAGACTTTCCTGACTCTGTAAGGAAATAATTGCTTGTAACTTTCACTTTACTTTCTAAAGTCAATAGGAAATAAATGTAGTATATATGTGCAGCAAGTTAAGTTATTCTGCTTTGTCATCCTTTACTGCATACATGATAATTTTAATTATATACATTATATGTGTGTGTGTGTGTGTGTGTGTGTGTTTTCCCTCAGTTTTCCCTCATCCTTTTATGTTTTCAAGTCACAAGTTAGTCTCTGCCCTTTAAACCAATGAAAATCTTTATAAACCTATAGACATTTCTTATGTACTCAGGAACTGATGTGTATCCATGTAGTAGTGATTTGCAAAGCAGCACATGAGTTACCTTCATTGTCTTATATATTCACAAAACTGTGCCAAGTGTACAAAAGATAATTCCCTTCATTCTCTAGATTTCTAGAATTCTTAAGCTTCATCTCACTCTAACCATTACTGCTTTCTTTCTAAACCAATTATCTCAGCAGACAGAGGAAAATTATGTTAAATATTATCCATGGGGTGATACCTTAATTTGTTATACCACAATTAATACACACGTATATTCATTACTATTTGTTATTTTAAAATAAGCCAGCTCTCACAGTTAATGCTGTCCTGATAGGACTTTAGTTTGGAAGTTGATAAAGGAATTAGTAAATCACAGTGAAAATCATCACAAATTAAATTATGATGGAGTACACACAATAAGCCGAAAAAGTACCCATCTCAAAAGTTGATAACGGATAATTTTGTCATCAACTGATTTTACTTACTTACTTTAGCACATTCTCTGACACATAAAATGTTTTCAACATTTTTAACCAGGTAAGAATGTCAAAGGGTGCTTGAAGGGAAAGGTGTGTCTCAGACACAGTGTGTTTTACAGTAAATTCTTATAATTCAATTATAGACACTGATACAATTATAGACAGATCAGGTCTTTAATAACTGAGGTCAGATCAGACCGACTATATTTTATTATCCTTTCACTTGGCTAACAAGGAAATAAAGGACTATTTTTTGAGTGGATAATGCTTAGAGCCTTTATGTATATTCTGATTTGTTTTTTGCCCTAGTAAACTGTACATGTTCATGTAGTGTTTTTAAAGCTGCAGTAATAGTTATTTTAATGGAAAAATAAAACATTATATTCTATATCTCTATTTCTTACATTATGCACAGATGAGAGTACACTGTCATCAGACCTGTCTTGGTACAATACAAAGTTCACTTCTGAAAGCTAAAACTCTCTTCTGATGCTATGATCCAAGTATGTTCATTAAGTAGCAGGGCCTGGGACTCAAATCTTTTAGAAATGCATAGTTTCATGTCCAACCCTGCCCTAAAGATATGACAGTCTCCTTTCCAGCTTTTCTCTGGTTCTTCACAAGCACTGTAGACCAAGAAGAAACGGCATGTCTTCACCTCCCTTCATATTTCCATTTATATTAAGAAATACTTTTGGAAAACTTTTCATTATCCAAAACCAACGTTAAGAAACTTTCTGTGTGTCCATGCATGCATTCACACATGTGCCTATGTTTTGTGTGGGATCCTCCTACCCCACCACCTGACCACAGCCTATCAGGTCTCATCTGCATAGCCTGAATCCCCTTCCTCTGTGTCCTCACAGGGTTTCTCTGGCAAGAGCAGTGATCAAATCATAGGCTCCAGAGTTCATGCCATCCTTAAGTGGCACCATCTTTGAACCCAAATAAACTGTGTGAACCTCCTTTCTGTCTGTTTTATGGAGCATCATTTTTTATCATTTCCCTCCTTCCATAGTTTATGTATTCTAATATCATCTTTGCACTTATAATGAAGGTGAGCAGGTAGGCAAAAGAAGATCAATTGGATCCATAAATAGAATGAATTGTTTAATATTTATTGACTCAATTTCTTTAAGCGTTTTACAGAAAGGATGAAAACAATTCTCTCAAAACACATTATCATTTACCAAATTCACTGCATGGTTTTGGAGTCTTCTGTAGTCAGTCTATATTGGTGCTAAGGGTATATGTCAGATATCAGAGCTTACACCTCAATCCTCGAGTTGGATGTCCAGCAAGGTGCTTGCTGGTCCTGGTAGTCCATGCCTATAATTTCAGCACTAAAGATGTAGAGACAAGGGGATAAAATATCATGACTATTCGTGGCCGCATGACAAGTTCAAGAAAAACCTCTGATATCTAAGAATCTGCTTCCTGTAACTGCATAAATAGATATATGGTAGATATATAAAAAGGTGGATAGGTAGAACATAGATAAATAGATAGATAGATAGATAGATAGATAGATAGATAGATAGATAGATACATAGATACATAGATACATAGATAGATACATAGATAGACAGACAGATAGATAAATGATAGATAACACTAAGTCTGCTGTGGAATCATAAAGTGACTTTTAATAGTTTATGTTTTTTTCTTTTTTATGTAATTATGCAATTCCTTTCCATTGAGTTCGGGTAACATTTGTGATGACCTCTAATTATACAATGTCCCTTCCAGGGCTCTAAGGGAAGTATGATGAGCTATGTGCCTCAGTAGGAAAGTATCATTACTAAGGCCTGCAGCTGGCCTGAAGGCAGTCTTCTGCCAATTGGCCATAATCTAGAATTCTACATCATAAAGTACCATGAAATAAATATTACCAATTGCCATGTGACCAACGAAGCTTATACTTCTTCAAATGAACCTCAAGCAGAGAATGCAACAAAACTAGAAACCCCTGATAACAAGGAGACCAATCTAACAGAGAGGACCAAAGACATCATTCTCAGATCTGCAATTTACTAAACATATGAAGAAATACATCTAAACTATTGTTTTTAATATTTATTTTATTTCTGCATATGGATGTGTGCTTTGGTATGTATATTTTGTGCAGGTGACTTTGGAGAGTAGAAATTGTCAGCTCCCCTAGAGATGGTGTTATAGGCAATTATGAGGCACAGGTATGGGTGCTGTGAGCTAAACTCCCATCCTTTATGAAAGCAGTATATGTTATTTCTTCTCCAGCCATGGTGAGTTATTATGATACTAATCTTACACATATTTCTACACATTATATATAATAACACAAAGTTAATACATTCATTTCTTGGTTTTTTTACTATTTTTCTTACTTCATTTTTCTTCAGAAGGTATCTAAGGTTTATAAAACAAAGAGAACTTGAAAGTCTAAAACAGGCTCATACTAGTGATCTCTTGGTCTTTTCTTTATTCTACGTCACCAGTTCTCCATGGGTAATGCACTATTCTGTTTTCAGCTTATGATGACTCCTGTTTTTAGTAAAAATAATTACATCTCAGAGATCACAGCTATACTAACAGAAAAGCTAACTTTAAATCTTTGTAATGTACTGCTGGTTTTGAAGGACATTTTTATTCTGTCCTTGTCAAGACCTTATTTCTGTTTTCCTCATTCTCTGTAAAATCCTGTTTCTTCAGATGCAGAGCATCCATGACATTGTACCTACCTGACTTTTCTGTAGTGCATCCTGAAAGGCTGTGGTAGAAACTAAACCCAGATTATTGCTACATTATTTTCTATTATGACCACTCTAAAATTATGCTGTAAGTTTGTGAGCATCACTTTCTTTTTTCATATTTTATTAATTTATTCATATTACATCTAAATTGTTATCCCATCCCTTGTATCCTCCCATTCCTCCCTCCCTCCCATTTTCCCATTACCCTCCTTGCCTATGACTGTGACTGAGTGGGACCTCCTCCCCCTGCATGTGCTCATAGGGTATCAAGTCTCTTCTTGGTAGCTTGAGATCCTTCCTCTGAGTGCCACCAGACCCCCATTTCAAGAATGAAGCCATTGCTTGCTCATTTCCATGGTATTTTGTATTCATTTCTTTTTCAGAAGGGATAGTTTTTGGAAATATTTTCCATCCCTGCCCTCTGGTTTCTCTTCCACTGAATCAGTCAGGTTTTAATACAACAAGGAAGGATGAGTTACCAGCTGGACAAACAAAGCCATTTCTCAACATTGACTGCTATTTATTCTTCACTTCCTACAAAGTAATCATTTTAAAAACTAGGTTTGTTTAAAACTGAGATCTCAAACCTACAGAAAGAACTAAAAGCAATTAAAGAATGCTGACAGTGAGAGAAATTGTCTTTAGGGAAAAGAAAAATAGTTGCTTATCTAATACCAAGGTCATCCCTGAAGACATACATATGAGTAACATTACGTAGACTGAGAAGGATATATCAACAATTAATGTAAAAAGAGGCCATGAAAAAATATGGAGGGGTATACTGGAAAGTTTGGAGGAAGGAATTGAAAAAAATAAATGATATAACTGTATTATTTTTCTAAAACATAAAAAATATACTGAAAATAACAGAAGGAGAGCTTGTGAGATGGCTCAGTTGGGAAAGGTATCTACCACCAAATCTGAAGAGCTGAGTTCAATTCAAGATTCACATGGTGGAGGAAGAGAACTTTATGAAATTGGCTCTGTTCTAACCTCTAAATCTGCATACACACACACACACACACACACACACACACACACACACACACTTTGGCATACTCACAAAATTCTTTACAAAAATATTTTAAGTGTATTTGAAAAATAAAAGAGAGACAAAAAGAGACAGAGAAAGAGAGAGGGAGAGAGATCCTTCAAGATTCTTTGGGCTACTACTAATCTGTATAAAGTGATGGTTACTAATTTGTATTTTATATATTTCTATAAGTTAACAATTGTCATTACCTGTTGGTCATGGATCAAGAATATTAATAGTTCCTTGTAATGGTTCATATTGTTAACTTGTTGGAATATAAACTCACTGTGGGAGCTGTTTCATTAGGGGGTATTGTCTGGAATACATTAATGAAGATGGAAAGACAGTCCCACCATGTGTAGCATGACCCCTGTCTAAGGAGGTGAGTAGCTGAATGTTTCCTTTGTTGTCTGTTTCTTGCCTATGTATGCAATGAGACCAATTAGCATCAAGCTCCTGCAGTCTTCACTTCCAAGCCATAAGGTAATATGTTCATTCTATCTCAGATTTTTTTATTACATTCCATTGGGATGGAGAAGTCAAGGAAGCAAGAGCTGGAAGCCTTTATGTGAGTGTGTACAAATGCATTTGTGTGGGATGGGGGTCAGGGGGAAGGTCAAAGGACAACTTTGGAGAATTATTTCTCACCTCTATTGAAGTGGGTCTCTAATTATTTCTGCTGTTGTGCTGTGTACTCCAGGCAAGATGTCTCCCCTCCGAGTACTATTTCTCTTTTTTCCACTTCCCGTATAACTGTTGTAGTAGTAGAATTACATCTCCACTGCATTGAGTTTTTGTGTGTGCTCTGGAGATTGAACTCCTGTCCTCAACTTTGCATGGCTAATGCTTTTGCTGTTAAACCTAAACCATCACCCTTGTCAAATCATTTTAAAACATAAAGCACAGAAGATAAGGAGCAATGAATTTCATTAAATTAAAATTTGAGTTCCATATATTTTATTGGACAGTTTATTTAACTTTACATTCAAGTGATTTTTCTCCTGAGGAAACAATTATATATGTTACTAAAATATCTGCCTGTGGATTGCTTCAAGGCATTATGTTTGAACAGACGCTTCCATCTGCATTATGTGAGACACTTTTTACTGTCTTAACACAGGAATTACTTAGGTACATGTTGTATTCATAATATTTACATACAGAGTTGTAAAGAATGTTGTGTCAGAGAAGTCCCACAATACATAACTCAAAACTAGGGACATGCACACACACACACACACACACACACACACACACACACACACGCACACGCACACGCACACGCACGCGCACGCGCACGCACACGCACACGCACATGCACACACACACACACACTATCATTTTGGAGAAACTTGCAATATCATCTTTTTTTATTTTTTAATTTTGTAAATTTGTTCATTTTACATCCTGATTGTAGCCCCTTCCCTTCCAACCAAACCTGCCTTTCCTCATACCCTCTCCCTTCCTTCTCTAGTCTTCAGAAAGGGGAGCACTTCTCCCCTCAATCTATCAAGTCTCACCTGTACTACCTGTATCATCTTCATCTGTGGCCTGGTAAGGCTGTCCTATAAAGAAGTGATCAATGTGTGTGTGGGGGGGGCAGAGTCCAGTTCAGAAGTACTCCCTACTCCCCATATTGTGGTACTCACAAGGAGACTGTGATACCTATCTATTACATCTGAGCAGAAGGTCTGGGTCCACATCATACATGGCCCTTGGTTGGTGCATCAGTCTCTGCATTGTAGTGTAGTTATTCTGTATTACATGGCTAGTATCCACTTATGAGTGAGTACATACTATGTGTGTCATTCTAATTCTGGGTTACCTCACTCAGGGTGATCTTTTCCATCAATTTGTCTACAAATTTCAAGATTTCCTTGTTTGTAATAGCTGAGTAGTATTCCATTGTGTAATATCATGTTTGTAAGAAGAAAATTCCCAATAGTGTGGATCTTACATGAGCTCAGTCAGAGCAATTGCTGAAATCACTACAATTCCATCATTTATAACTGTATTTTTAGGTACAAAAATTCATCATTTAGCACAAAAACAGATAATATGCCATCTCTATTACAAGGAATAAATTCAAATTCAACTTAATTGTTTCCAAATTTCTATTCCTTGTCTATTTTCTTTCTTTTTTTGCACATATAAATGAACCCTGCCTATGTATTCTGAACTGACTCACCCCTAAGAGTAAGACTCTTTCTGTCTAAGAGACTCAGTATCAGCACATCTATATGACAATGAAATATTCTATCATTCAAGTAGGAATAACCATGGAAGTTTCTGTTGAATGTGTCCTGTGAGGTTTTGTTCTGTTTATAACATGAAAGTACACAAACAACTTGAATTGACTTGACCTAGAATGAAGACTTTCCTGGCTTTTTAAAGAAATCACTGTCTTACCTTTTCCTTCATGCAAAAATAGGTCTATAAAAGTTTTGACTCACAAAATGCATAGCTTACTGTTGATGCTACTTTTTTATATATAATTTGTATAGCATATAAACTACAAATACTAGAATAATCCCAACCAGGAAGGCTATTTCTATATATATTAAAATATGTATTTCAGGATTTATTCTGTTATTTATTACATTTCAAAATATTTTAATGAAGTCTACCTAGGAATATTCTCTTTGATTGACAAGCATAACTGCATTCCATCTCCTTCACGATAAGTCTACATGTCTTTCAATCCATCTACCTATCTGACTATCTATTTCTACTAATTGAGTCATGTGTTGTTTCAGTATGCTTGACCAGGCATCTGTGAAGGCTCATTATGGAAAGCTGTTTTATGGACTATCATTCCAAAATACTCAAAACATAGTCTGGTTGGGTAGGTGAATCACCTGGCTAATGGACACCCCCCAGGAAGGCACGGCCATCCATAGAAAGGTGAATCTACCTGAAACCCTGATAATGGAATAAGATGAATAATTATCCCTTTAATGAGATAATATACTTTTCATTCTCCAAGTTCCTATCTCCTCAACTCCAGTGCATTAGCTAGGAATTGCCATATGGTTCTTTTGGGACTTCCCAGCTCTCTGAATATTTTTCTTATTTTCTGCCTACTTCTTCGTGTGTTTTATACTTTCTGGCACTCTGAGTCCCTACTCTCTGAGGCTTGATCCCCTTTCCTCCCACGAAGCTTCTTTTCTGCCCGATAGCATGGCTGTCTCCCTCACAAGCTTCCACCTATAAGCTACAAGAAATTTCTCTCTGAGCCCTCTAAAGATTGCCCTGTACAGTCTGTGAAATTCATCCTTTGAATTTTTGAGACTAGAACCCCAAAGCCACTGACTCAGGCTAGCTTTTGTATCTATAGAGTTTCTAGGACTAGCTCTCCTAAAAAGACTCATCTGCCCCCAAAGACACTTCAGTGTTTACTAAGCATTTTGAATGTACATATGCAGTATATTCTCACACAGGTAAAACATTCCCCTTGTTAGCATCTTTCCTTGATCTTTTTATCTTACTATGACTGAAAAGTCCAGTATGAACATAGACTTTCATTCTGTATCATTGACAGTCATTGTGTCTTCTTCTTCAAAGTCAACCTGTTAAGTACTGTGTTCCTTTAAATCTTGTATTCATTGTGGTTATTTTAACAGCAGATAATAGGGCTCTTTTATAATGCTTTTGATTTTAAATTCTACCCTGCTCTGAAATGAAGTTTGTTATCCATGGTTACCCAGTACCTGTTTCATGTCACTAGTCAATTTTTCTGAAACTTCTGAATATTTTTAATTTAAGATCTGTTTGCTTGAACTACAAAGTGCAGAGTCTGATGTGACTTTCAGACTGAAGGACTCCACCTCTCTATTGTAAAATTGAATTAATTTAATTACATGTGATGGTTTTGCAATTGAGATACGTCTTTGCAGATTATCTTTGGTAAATTTTCATTTTCTCATGTTTATTTTTTCCTTTCTGAAAAGAAATAGAATGGACGTATGAACTAAAAATTATTTACTTCATTACTCTTTTCCTGTGGCCACTAACAAATGGTTCTTTTTAAAAAATTTTCCTTACAGTCGTTTAAAAAACATCAATAATATTTCTCTAAACATCAAATATCCATCAGCACATTGACAACTGTTTCCACAATGTTGTTGGTAATGTATGGAATCATATTTATGGATCAGACTTTAAAGATGTATTCATTCCTTCTCTCTTGCTGTGATATGACATCATGATCACAACAACTTTTGAGGGAACTCTATTGATTAAGGTTCCAGAGGATTAGAGTGGATAATGGAGAATTAAGCCATAGCAACATGAACAAATCAAAGTTCACATATTTAATCACAGCAGGAAGCTGAGAGAGCAAACTAGGAATGACAGGAGTGTTTAGAAACCACAAAGCCTGCCCTAGTGACATACGTCCTCCCAAAGGCCACACCTCCAATTCCTTCCCAAATGATCTAGTTGAGGGCTGAACACTCACACTTTTGAGATGATGTGAACCATTTTCATTAAAATCATTACAAAATGTGCACGAGAAATTGTTCTAAGGTTTTATATTGGGTGTCAGTTCCTGCTTCACTTCCTTGTATGTTTTCTATTCCTTCCTTAATATACCTCTCTAATATGTTCGAAATATTGTCATTCAAATTTTTATCTAAAACATACAGTGGTATAAAATATTTTCTTATACTTTATTTTCTTTTTAATATTGAAATAGTGATTATGACTCTTCCTTGGCATAGATTTTCACTAAGACATCCGGTAATTGTTCAATATGTGACTATGTGCTCATATTTTTTAGAAATTAACAATAATTTCATTGTTTTGTGTGATGATTTTTCTCTAAGTATATGTGAACAATCTTTTTCTGAAAACATCAGTAAACATTTATTTTAAATTTCTTTTATCCCCCAAGATAAGGTTTCACTGTGTAGCCATGGCTGTCCTGGACTTGTTTTGTAGACTAGGCTGGCCTTGAACTCACAAGGATCTGTCAGTCTCTGCCTCCAATTAAAGGCATGTGTCACCACCCCTGGCTTATTTCACATTTCTTTATATAAAGATCATGAATGGTTTCTTTCTCAATTCTATTTTCCTTTTTATTAAATTGTACCTATCATTAATTTTATGATTATGTTTTACTTTCCACAAATCTCATTTTATGGAAGTTTTATAATTTTTGAATTTTAGTAGCAGAGTTACTTACTTTGTCAGAAGAGCAGAGCAGTTCAGTCTCGATTTCTAATGTTTTTGGATGTTTGGTTTTTGCTGTTGTTTCCTTTTGTTTTGTTTTTATTGAACGTGGATTCTCTCATACAACACATACCAAGCACAGATTCCTCTCTCTTCAATTCTCCCAGCTACCCCAGTGCCACTCCACTCCTTCAGTTCTCAGAAAACAGTAGGCTTCCAAGAGACAACAGCAAGAAAAGGACAAAACAAGATACAATAAGACATGACAACAGCTCATATAGAAGCTGGACAAAGCATCTCAATAGGATGAAAAGAACCTTACGACCAGGCAAAAGTCAGAGATACACCCACTCCAACTATTAGGAGTTATACAAAAACACCAAACTAAGAGCCATAACATATATGCAGGGGACCTGTTATGGTTTCATGCAGGCCCTGTGTTTGCCACTTCAGTCTCTGTGAGTCCATTTTGTTTGTTTGTTTGTATTTGAGGCACTATGTAACCCTAGATGTCCTTAAAAAATCTCTATATATTCCAGCCTGATGTCTAACTCACTGATACCCATCTCTTCCTGCATTCCTAAGGCTGAGATAAAGGTGTGAATCACCGTGCACAGATTGAACTCAACTTTTTAACTATGTTTTCCATATTTTGAATTTTCATTTCCTTTTTATTTATAATCTTACCATATTTATATTTAACCAAGCAATGCTGTCCAGGCTGCCACTAACACCCACCCCTTGTACTTTATTTTCACAAATGCTTGGATCATAGGACTATGCCACTAGATGCAACAATTGTTATAGTTTAATAAAAATATTCTCATGAGTTTATTTTTGTTCATAACTTCTACATTAACTCTTATGGCTCATGCTCCTGAGATTCCATAAGGTCTTTTTTCTGCCAGAACTCTATTTTGGGGGTCTGTCATGTCCAGTCATAAGTTTCCAGGAAAAGAGACTAAAACTATAATCTTATTTCCCACTATAACAGTGTCACTTTTAATTTCACAGACAGTGCCATTGTGCTTACTAGGCACCTGTAAAAACATGTAACTTTTCCTAAGTAAATCAAGAACACCTCAAATACTTGAACATATGTGCCAGTACAGCTTTCACTCAATGTCCAGAGAAGATTTGTTTTGAAATATACAAGAATGCAAAAATCCATGGATTCTGATGCCCCTTGTATAAACCTTTGTAATACCTGTGCATAAATTATATGCCTCTATACATATCCTTTAAATCATCTTAGAATTAAATAGAACATAAAACACTGTACAAATATAATATAAGTTTTTATTATATTACATTGCTTTGAAAAGACTAATGATTTTTAATATATTTTACATATGTTCTCCGAGGATTTTATACATGTTTTTGATGTTTTTTGAGTGATCACCCATTGCTACCCTCTCTAATTCCTCCTTAATATCCTGCCATATAAATGCCCTTCAAATTCCAGTCCCCCTTTTAAAAGTCTGCTCAGTGCTTCCCCTTCAGACAGTATGAACCACATGTAGAACTCTATGGACCATGAGTGTGATTGACAATAATGTAGTTGTAAGAGTTCTTTAACTGAAACTCAGAACTCTGTTGTAAAGCTTTCTTTTTTTTCTTGTAAATCATACATTTCATATTTTAATTACTCTATCAAATTGTGAATTCAGTGTACTGCTGAATAAGAGTTATCGAGTGTTATTCTGATGTTGATTTAAAGGCCTCATTTTCTGGTATTTTTATTATAATTTATTCACATTACATCCCATTTGCAATCCTGTCACTCTTTTATTCTTGTTCCCACCTTCCCTCCCATCTTTGCTCTATTCCCCTCCCTGAGAACTCTGACAGGTGGAGTCCTCCTCTCTGACCTTATGATCACAGCCTATCAGGTCTCATCTGGATAGTCTGCATTCCCTTCCTCTGTGTTCCCATAGGGCCTCTCAGCCAAGGGCCCAGAGTTCATGTCAGAGGCAATGGCCAGCTGTACCCTCACACCCACCCCACGTGGAGGATGAGCTGTCCATTGCCTAACTCTTAAAAGGGGCTCTGGTTCTTCTACTTGCAATGTCCTTGTATGGTGCATCAGTTTGTGTAGGACCCCTGTGCCCAGATCCACCAGCCTTGATAGTTTCCTTGTTTAGCTCCTGACAACCACCCCCTCCATGCTTCCATCCTCCAATTTTTCCATACAGTTCTCAGCTCCTTGTCCAAAATCTGGCTGCAAGTCCAAGTATCTGTCAGGATCTCCCACTGAGTGGAGTCTCTCAGAGGACATGTATGTTGTGCTAGTACCAACTTATACATGGGTGTATATACCATGTGTGTCTCTTTGGTTGTGGGTTCCCTCTCCTAAATGAAGAGAAACAAATTCCACTGAAATCAGGGAAAAGACAAGAGTTTCCAATCTCTTCAATTAAAACTTGAAGTCCTAGCAAGAGCAGTAAAATAACTAAAGGAGATCAAGGGGATGCAAATTAGGAAGGAAGAAATCAAACTAATACTGTTCATGCATGATATGATAGTGTACATAAGTGACCCTAAAAATTCTACCAAGGAACTCCTATTGCTGATAAACACCTTCAGCAAAGTGTCTGGATAAAAAATCAACTAAAAAAATTAATAGCCCTGGGATTCCAAGATGGTGGCACAGAAAACACACTGTATCTGACCTACAAGATGGAGACTAAGGACCCTACTGGGAGCCACAGACTGCATGAGTTGGGGAACACTAGGTGAGAGGGAGTAGTAGACCATAGCCAGGTCTGGCCCCTGGACATCCAATGGCCCACAGAGGATGGGAGCCCAGTCCCCAGAGTCTGGACTGTAACTTGCCTATGAAACAGCAAAAACTCAGTATATGGAACTGAATTCCAGGCAATGAAGCACCAGAGCACCTGGGCTAGGGAAATCTCAGGGAAATGGATGGATCTGTCCTCAGACCCCCCCCACACACCCATCTGACTCCAGTTCACAGAAAGCCCTAGGTGCCACATGGAGGCCAAGGTAGCTGTGAACATGTTATCTAGCCACAGATGTGTGCTTTGAATGGAATGTGGCAGGAACATAGCTACCATCCCCAGCAGACTGTCTCTGCACAATTGAGCAAAACTGACATGGTCTAGCCAGGCTCCACAGCCCATCAGGGCCTGCCATGCTCTCAGAAGAGTTTGGGCAGGCCTAAGGGGATAGGGAAGAAAAATAACCAGCCTTCCCAAGCCAGTGGGACTGAGTTGCCTCAGTTGTGCTCTCTGAGCGGGACACGGAAGGAACCTAGAAACCTACCCCAGCAGACTCCCTGCACTTTTGGGCAGAACCAACCCAGCCTAGCCAGGCTTCACAGCATAGCAGGGCTTCTCCCTCACAGGAGAGGCTGGTCAGGGCTGAGAGGATAGGGAAGAATTCTAGCCAACCAACAACAATCAGAAGCCAGAAGCTGCTCTCTCCTTAGCAGGTGGAACCTAGGTCCCACTGCCTGGATGGATAAAGCAGAAACCTAAACAACTACAAGAAGCTAGCAGGAGTTCAGGCACTCAAAGTGATCTGAGAATAGGACCCAAAGACTCAAGGCACAAGGGCAGGGTACTCAAAGCCCAGCCAAAGACAGTATACATACTACATACACTAACTTGAACTGTGCCTGGGGCAGCAGTATACCACAGCTACCTCTGCAGACCCAGTGGGAGCCCAGGGTGTGGAGCAATGTCTCCTGGAGCCAAAACCAGGTCACCTTCCTGTCCTAGGGAAGAGTTCCCTGATCCCCACAAGCAAGGGTCTTGGCCTATGTTCACTCACCAACAATCTGCTCTCAATGACCAGTGAAGGACACCAGAAGCTACCTCCCAGGAAAATACAAACAATCAGATGAAGGAAATCAGTAAAACAGTTCAAGGTCTGAAGATAAAAATGGAAACAATGATAAAGGCACAGATAGAAGAATAACAGGGATGTGGGAACTTAGAGAAGAAACTAGGCAACATAGAGGTGAACTTCTCTAACAAAATCCAAGAGATGGAGGAGTGACTCTTGGGACTAGAAGATACAATGTTAAATCTGAAAAATTCCTTACACAAAACATCCAAGATATCAAGGACATTATGAAAAGACGAAACCTGAGAATGATAGGCATTGAGGAAAGAGAAGATGCCCAACTCCAATGCCCAGAAAATATCTTCAACAAAATCATAGAAGAAAATATCCCCAATTTAAAGAATGAGATGCATATAAACATACAAGTGGCCTACAGAACACCAAATATAATAGAACAGAAAAGAAATCTTCCCACAATAAATAATCAAAATATAAAATATACAGGACAAGAAGGAAAAAAATATTACAAGAGGCAAGGGGAAAGGGTCAAGTAACATAAAATGTCAAACCTATCAGAATTAACACCCAACTTCTCAGCAGATACCATAAAAGCCAGAAGAGCCTGGATAGAGATCCTGCAAAACCTAAGGGACTGAAGATGCCAGGCCAAATTACTATACCCAGTGAAATTACCAATAACCATTGATGGAGAAAAGAAGATATTCCATTACAAAAACAAATTCAAACAGTATTCATCCACAAAGGAGGCCTTACAGATGTTACTAAAAGGAAACCTCCAACCCAAAGTGACAAGCTACCACCAAAATTACATAGGAAATAGATACCTACAAATTCCAAAAAACATAACCCCACAAACACTCTACTTCAACCAACATCAAAATCAAGATACAAAATAGTCACTGGTCATTAATATCTCTCAACATCAATGATCTCAACTCTCCAATAAAAAGACACAGACTAACTGAATGAATGCATGACCAAGACCCAACATTCTTCTGCATTCAAAAAATCACATATCAGCCCCAAGGATAGATATTACTTCAGGGTAAAAGGCTGGAAAAGGGTATTCCAAGTAAATGAACAAAATAAGCAAGCTGGTGTAGCTATTTGAATATCTAATAAAAAGAATTTCAACCAAAATTAATCAAAAGAGATGAGGAATAATACTTCATACTCTTCAAAGTTAAAGTCAACCAAGAGGACATCACAATTCTAAACATTCTGCCAATAAAATGGCACCTGCATATGTAAAAGACTTTTTAACAAAGCTTTAACCATTCATCAATCCCCACACATTAATAATGAGACACTTCAACACCCCACTTTCACTAAAGATTAGGTCATTGAAACAGAAACTAAACTGAGAAATAATGACACTAACCAACATCATGAATCAAATGGATCTAACAGATATCTACAGAACTTTTCACGCAAACACAAAAGATTATACCTTCTTCTCAGCTCCCATGGACCCTTCTCCAAAACTGATCATAGAGTAGGTCACAAAGCAAGCATCAACAGATTCAATGAGATTGAAATAATACCTTGTATCTTTTCACAACATCGTAGTCTAAAATGGATTTCAACAACAACAGAAATAACAAAAAGCCTACACACACATGGAAACTAAACAGCTCTCTACTTCATGATACCTGGGTCAGAGAAGAAATAAAGAAAGAAACTGAGGACTTCCTGAAAATCAATGAAAATGAAGGAACAGCATACCTAAATTTGTGGGACACATTGAAAGCAGTGCTAAGAGGACAATCCATAGCAATAGGAGCCTTTATAAAGAAATTGGTAACATTCCATACAAGGAAGTAGTGAAACATCAGGAAGACCTAGGAAAAGAAAACCCAGAAACACCCAAGAGGAGTAGACATCTGGAAATAAGCAAACTCAGGGAGCAAGTCAATAAAGTAGAAACAAGGAGAATAAATCAAAGAATCAACAAAACCAGAATCTGGTCTTTGAGAAAATTAACAAGATAGACAAACCATTATCCAAACTAACTAAAAGACAGAGGGACACTATCCAATTTAACAAAATCAGAAATGAAAAGGGAAACATAACAACAGACACTGAGGAAATACAAAGAATCATAAGATCCTACTTTAAAGGCATATATGCTACAAAATTTGATACTCTAAGGGAAATGGACAATTTTCTTGATCTATTCCACTTACCAAAATTGAATCAGCATTAGATAAACAAATTAAGTAGCCCTCTTTCTCCTTCAGAAATAGAAGCAGTCACTAATAATCTCCCAACCAAAAAAAAAAAATCTCAGGGCCAGATATTTTCAGTGCAGAATTCTACCAGACCTTCAAAGAAGACCTAATACTGATACGTTTCAAGCTACTCCAAAACATAGAAATGGATGGAACATTACCATACTCATTCTATGAGGCCACAGTGACTTTGATACCTAAGCCTCACAAAGACCCAACAAAAAAAGAGAATATCAGACAAATTTCTCTTATGAACTTTGATAAGAAGAATACTCAATAAAAGGCTCACAATCTGAATACAAGAACACATCAAAGATCTAATTCACCATGACCAGGTAGACTTCATTCCAGAAATGCAGGGATGGATTAATATAAGGAAATCCATCAATATAATCCACAATATTAAAAAAAAATGAAAGAATAAGACAACATGATCATTTCCTTACATGCAGAAAAACCATTTGACAAAATCCAACACCCATTCATGTTTAAAGTTTTGGAGAGATCAGGGATACAAAGCACATACCTAAACATAATAAAGGCTATATACAGCAAGCCAACAGCCAACATCAAATTAAATGGAGAGATACACAATGAAATTCCTCTAAAATAAGGGACCAGGCAAGGCTGCCCATTTTCTCCATATTGTTTCAATATAGTTCTCGATGTTCTAGCTAGAACAATAACACAATAAAAGGAGATCAAGGGGATACAAATGGGAAAGGAGGAAGTCAAATGATCCCTATTCACAGAAGATACAATTGTAAATATAAATGACCCTCAAAATTCCACCAGAGCAGTTCTACAGCTAATAAACACCTTCAGCAAAATGGCTGGATACAAAATTAACTCAAAAAAGTCAGTAGCTTTCTTATATACAAATGACAATTGTGCAGAGGAAGAAATTAGGGGATCTGCACCCTTCACAACAGCCACAAGAAAGATTAAATATCTAGGAGTAACTCTAACCAAAAAAGTGAAAATTTTGTTTGAAAAAACTTCAAATCTCTGGTGAAAGAGATTGAAGATGACATTAGAAGATGGGAAAGATTTCTCTTGTTCATGAATTGGGAGAATTAACAGATTAAAAATGGTCATTTTACCAAAAACAACTTACAGATTCAATTCAATCCCTATCAAAACACATACACATTTTTAAAAAATACATTGAATGGTCAATTCTCAAGTTCATATGAAAAAACAAAAAAACCCAGAATAGCTAAAACAATCTTGTATAATAAAAGATTCTTCAGAGGAATCTTTATACCTGATCTCAAGCTGTCCTATACAGTAACAGTAACTAAATCAGCATGCGACTGGCACAGCAATAGGCGGGTTGATCAATGGAATCGAATCAAAGACCCAAAAAGACTTGATTTTTGACAAAGAAGCCAAATCAATTCAATGAAAAATGGATAGCCTCTCCCACAAATGGTGCTGGTCTAACTGGATGTCTACATGTAGAAAAATGTAAGTAGACCCATATTTATCAGCATGCACAAAAGTCCATGTGGATTAAAGATCAACATAAATCCAGAGACATTAAATCTGTTAGAATAAAAAATAAAGAAGCGCCTGGAACACATTGGCACAGGAGACAACTTCCTGAATAGAATACCAATAGCCCAGACCTTAAGGTCAACAATTAATAAGTGGGAACTTCATGAGGATGAGAAGCTTCTTGAAGCAGAAGACACTATCAAGAGAACAAAGTAACAGCCTATAGCATGGGAAAAGATCTTCACTAACCCTACATCTGACAAAGGTCTAATATCCAAAATATATAAAGAGCTCAAGAAACTAAACACCACCAAACCCAATTAAGAAATGTGGCTCAGAATTAAACGGAGAATTCTCAACACAGGAATAACGAATGGCTGAGAAACACTTAAAGAAATGCTCAACCTCCTTAGTCATTAGAGAAATGCAAATCAAAACTATTCTCAGATTCTATCTTAAACACATCAGAATGGCTAAGATAAAAACTCAAGTGACATCACATGCTGGCAAGGATGTAGAGAAAGGGGAACACTCATTCATTGCTGGTGGGAATGCAAACTTGTACAACTACTCTGAAATCAATCTAGTGCTGTCTCAGAAAACTGGGAATAGGGCTACCTCAAGACCCAGATATTCCATTCCAGAAGATGCTCCATCACACAAGGACATATGCTCAACCATGTTCATAGCAGCCTTATTCATAATAGCCAGAAACTGGAAACAACCTAAATGTCCCTCAGCCAAAGAATGGATAAAGAAACTGAGGTTCATTTACACTATGGAATACTACTCATCTATTAAAAGCAAGGAAATTCTGAAATTTACAGACAAATGGATGGAAGTAGAAATGGTCATACTGAGTGAGTTAATATAGACCCAGAAAGACTCACATGGTATATACTCACTCATCATTGGAAACTAGCACAAAAAGGATGTCCCATGAAAGTCTTCACTTACCAGGAGATTGAAAAGGCTACAGGGACTTCCTCTTGGGACTCTAGGTGAGAGAAGTATGGGAGAATGGGGAAATAGAATGATTCAGAGGGTTCTTGAAGCCTACAAGAATATCACGATAGGCGAATTTGGACCCAAGATGTCTGCTCAAATTACTGCACCAACGAAGGACAATATGTGCAGTAAACACTGAACCCCTACTCATCTCTAGCCATGGACAGCATATTCTCCAAAATTGTGTGGAGAGCAGAGACTGACTCTGACATGATCTCTGGTGCCCCATATTTTACCACTTCCCATTGTTTGGGAGTCCTGGTGGCACTCAGAGAAAGGATAAGCAGGCTACCAAGATGAGACTTGATAGGATGTGACCATATGGAAGGGGTGGGGGTCCCCTTCTGCCACACACCTAAAGAGAGGAATAGGGTGAAAGAGGGAAGGAGGGAAGAACAGGAGGATACAAATGATGAGATAACAATTGAGATGTAATCTGAATAAATTAATAAAAATGTTTTTAAATCAGTAGCTCTCCTGTATACAAATTACAAATGGGTTGAGAAAGAAGTTAGGGAAACTACATACTTCAAAATGGCCACAAATAATATGAAATATTTGGTGTATCTCTAACCAAGAAAGTGAAAAACTTGTATGAAACAAACTTCAAGTCTCTGAAGAAAGAAATTGAAGAAGATTTTTTTTGTGTCCTTCATCCCCTCTTGATCTTAGATTTTTTTTCCCTCTTCATCCTGAGCTCAGAGAGAAGGGATTTAATAGAGCTATCCTACTTAGAGCTAGGTGTTCCAAAATCTAATAATTTCCCAACCCTACAAATAGGAACGATTAAAGATGATGTGTAGTTGGAGGCTTATAGGTGCACATTGCCTGATTAACATTTTTTAATCCTACCTTTAGTTTCAGAAGACATTTTCTAGTTCTTACTGATAAATTTTGTTCTGAGACTTTTAGTTTCCACAATTTTCACTCTCTGTATATATTCAGTATCTACATTTCATAAGACTTGGGACATTGTGCTTCTCACTAAGATTTTGGGATCCTTTCTCCTTTCTAATCTAAGAACAAAACACATCCCTAGAGATAGCTAAACCATTAAGAGTGATCATTGTCCTTGTAGAGGACCCAAGTTCAATTCTGAGAACCAACACCAGGCAGCTCACATAGGCCTTTCACTCCTAGTTCTGAGTGATCCAACCTATACTCGTGGGAACATACATATGCACATACATAATACATACCTACATATATGCACATAAATAAAGATGAAAATAAGTCTTTAAAAATCAACATACTTCACTTGGGCAATGATGACACAAAATTTGTAGGAGTAACAAACCAATAACTAATCTGACTTAAGGCCCATTCCACAAGATATTAACAATACGTGTCACCCTATACTTATAGATAACTACCTAGTTAAACTATCCTTAAAGAAGCTTACTTCTGTTTTGTGAGAATATTTTGGCCTCTAGTGAAAGCTTGAGTAAATAAACAGTTTGATGCTTAAACAAGTAAAAAACAAGCTTTATGTCATAGAGTACTGCTTGAGACCAGTCTGCCTTGTCCCAAGTTCTGCGATCTGCTGGTCTCTCACTAGAGATACAGCTCAGGTTGCACAACCACCAAAGTAGAGATCTGTCATATTAACAGAAGCTCATCCTGAGCATCTTACACTGCACATGACCAAGAGACCAGGCATGGAACTGAGGGGCTTCTTAGCATCGTCCCCAGAAGGGTACAAGATAGTGAGCACACTGTCTGTCTTGAGATTTGCAGCAATGGCACCTGAAAATTCTCCACAACAAAACAGAGAAAAGTATATTGCTCCACTTGACATATGCTAACAGGGATTGGAATATTGTGTGTTGTCCTATGACACTAGTAGAATGTTTCTTCCACTTTGGGCTAAGAATGGAGGTGGTAGAGTATAAGCATAACTTATCTGAAGTGTTTCGTCAATGCTCATTACCTCAAAAAGAAATTCCACAATGTCATAGTGAAATGATACCGAAGGAAGTCACCCATATTACAGTACTATTGACTCATCTCTGACTCATCTCTTGGATTCATCTAGGTTCTTGAGTACTCACTACCTAGTGTGGTTTCCAGGGGTCATGTATGTGTGAAAGACATGTGATGAGAGTTCTTAAAGTGTATACTCTTGAGGGTCTTGCTTCGATTGCTACAGAACATATAGAGACTCAGTGATTCAGCATGGTACATTCAGTTCTGTGTACATAAGAATGCTGTCATTATTTCTATCTTCCTCCTGCTCTGGTCTATTGTTCTAATATTACTTTTGTAGCATTAAAGAATGTATTATCATATCTTCTGCTAATTAAAAAATTAAACCTAAAAAAAAAAAAAAAGAAGCTTACTTCTGAAAATATTGGAACAAATATGGAGACCCATAGTTAGACATTTTGCATATTGAGAAACCTTGGAACACTTAGACCTAAGTAGGATGTCTCCATCAAATTCCTCTTTTCAAAGCTCAGGAAAAAGAGCCAGAAATAATCTAAGACCCTATTGCACTAACCAAGGACAATACAGTAGTAAACATCGAACCCCTACTTTGATGTACCCAATGGACAGGACATTCTCCACAGTTATGTGGAGAGTGGGGACTGACTTTGACATGAACTCTGGTGCTCCATATTTGACCACTCCCCCTGATGGGGAGGCCTGGTGGCACTCAAGAATAAGCACTATGCTTGGTAGTCTATGACCATATAGTAGGAGTGGAGGTCCCTGTCAATCATAGACCTAGGGAATGGGAATCGGGTGAAAGCAGGAGGGAGGGATAACAATTGAGTTTTAATCTCAATAAATTATTTAAATTAAAAAAATAAAAATAAGTTTCTTTCTGGTTTAAAAAAATAATAATAATCTAAGACCAAGAGGTGATGAAGGGCACAATGAAAACAAGGCCTTTAAATCAACATGAGCAAAAGCCATATAAACAGATATTGAAGCAGAGTTCACAGGACACGCAAGAATCTGTACCAGGTCCTGAGTGATTATATTATGGATTCCAGTTTAGGTTCTTCAGGGATTTCTGAGCAGGAGAAGCAGTGGGTTTCTGTTGATTGTGCCTTTTCTTGGCCTCCTTTCCTTCAGCCAGCCTGTCTTGTCTGACTTTGATGTTATAGTTTTTTGTTTTAATGTAGTATGTTTTGTTTTGTTTATATATTAGCTAATACATTTTTAAAAATTAAAATTAATGACTGTAAACCTAGGCCCTGTGTTAAATGTTAACAGCAGGACTGTCATTTAAACTTGCTGAGAGAAGAAAAAAAAAGTCAGTTTTCTCCAATGAAATGACACTAGATATAGCAAATACTCCATAGCAGATCTTACATTGATAAGTAGTTGACAAACTAATAACAGACACCCCAGGTCTCTGTGTCTGGTTTTTTTTTTTTCTTTCTTTTTTAAAATTTTATTTTATTAATTTATTCTTATTACATCTCAATGGTTATCCCATCCCTTGTATCCTCCCATTCCTCCCTCCCATTTTCCCATTACTCCCCTCCTCTATGACTGTGACTGATGGGGACTTCCTCCCCCTTTATATGCTCATAGGGTATCAAGTCTCTTCTTGGTAGCCTGCTATCTTTCCTCTGAGTGCCACCAGGTCTCCCCATCCAAAGGACGTGGTCAAATATGGGGCATCAGAGTTCGTGTGAAAGTCAGATCCCACTCTCCACTCAACTGTGTCATTGAAACAGAAACTAAGCCAAGAAATAACATCATTAACAAATCTGTGTCTGTTTTTATTTAGTTACCATTTAGGGTTTTGTTTTCTTCTGGGTAAGGTATTTTTTTCTGAGTTTGGGGTATTTTTTGTTGTATTTTGTTTTGTTTTGTTTTGTTTTAAAGAAAGAAATTAAAGTTGTGTGGGAAGAGTGGGGAAGAGGATCTGGAAGGACTTGGGATAGGAGAAGAACATGATCAAAATACATTCAGGATTAAAAAGGTATAAATAATAAAAATATTAAAATTAGCATATTGTAGCTTGAGAACGTGCTGCTGCCTTTGAGAGTGCCAAATCTATTAAATTATAATGTTCTACCAGAGTTTCATGGATATGAGTTATTCCTTCAGAATTGCATATCCTCATTTTACAGGTTAGAAATCTAAAGCCCCTTATACAGAGAGAAAAAAACCATACCTACTTCTGATCTACTTCACCTTAATGTTGTTTCCTTTACAGCAGCTATAGAAATAGTACCCATAATGATCTAAATAAACATCATCAGGTTTGGGGGAAAGCTCTAGTTAATATTACGCATAACTGGAGCTTATAACATTTTTTTGACTTATTAAAGGATGAAACATTTTCTTTTAATTCAAACATGCTTTTAATTTGGTAACAATCTTACCAGTGTCAACCACAACTAAATTAACCTTAACTCAATTGTTCTACCAAATTTATACTAAGGGTAACATGATTGAATGAGCTAATACAATGTTGAACTGATGGAGACCTGTAATTATGATAGAGAAGTTGTGAACATCTATGGAAATGTGGAAAGCTTCTTTCTCAATAGCCAGCTTTTCTGATGTATTATTGTACTCTATAATATATATGCCCCAGGAATATTAGCTTTCGTCAGTAAGCTAAATGAATTCGTGTTTAAAGGTACCAGAGCTTAAAGAATATTTAAGGGATAGAAAATGAACTAATCAATTGATGTTTGATTTGTTTATTTCCATGAAAGACAGTTATAAGATTTAGATCAAGTAATATATCCAGGTAGGTACATTTCATGTAGATTATTAAACCTTGTTGTGAGCAACCTCTTGATAATACTCAGTGACATTCAAAGCAATATAAATTTCAAACTGCCCTTCTGAGGCCTATTCTTCCAAAAATATTAACACTGTAATGACTTCACAATGAAATATAAAAACATTTAATATTCACACTTCAAGGCCTGGGGAAGAGGAGAAGCTCATAACAGGATGCAATACACGAATCAAATTGCGATCATTTGAGCATAATTTTTGCATGCGTCTATATGTGGATAATGAAAGGAAGGGAGAGCCCACATCCAAGTGACTTACTATAGATGGTGATAAAGTGGAAGCAGCAGAAGTAATTAATGGCTTCCTACCCGAGGGATATTTATACAAACCTCTTAGCAGGAAGAGGTAACAACTACCCAGCCTCCACTTTGTCAAGTGTTTTCCCCTGGTAATGGATGAAATAACTAACTCTGGATTGAAGAATTTCTGTCTTTCCCTTTGTACGTTTCCGGGTGTTGAGAGACACCTGTTTATCTTTTATCACCTGAGTGATTACAGTTGGGAACTACGCTTAATCAAGTTTATGCCATAGACTATTCAAATTGTCATAATGAGACTCATAATTAGCCTCATAAGGAATCATAAAGAGCACAAGTCAAAGGGGGACACAGAGAATTTCCTATCTCAGAGTAGTCAAGGTAGGGCATGCCATGTGTGCATAAGCTTTTGTTTTTGTTTTTGGTGAACTTTGAAAATAATTTTTAGAAGTAAGAATTCTGTGTACTATGACATTGTGCTTCAAATTGCACATTTAAGAGTCATTACTTCAGGTCTTCGCTTTTTTTTTTTTAATTCCCATTTTTCAAATTCACTAAGCTACGGAAGTTACAGGAATTTTTCCCAGCACTTCCATTTTGTTTACTACTGTTTGCACACAGGTCAGCTGGCTTTTTCTTTCAGTGTCCAAATTTGCTTAGCCGTGAAACATTTTTGTACTTAGTGGCTAAACCCTTTTGTGATTATGCCAAATCTATCGAGCACATTTGTCTTACCTTTATACTGACACACATCTACCCATGTGACAACTGACTCCCTCTTGTAATTTGCTCTATTATATTGGAAACTTGAACTGTAAGTCCTGTGAACTACACAAAGTTGCACTGTTGACATTTTATCCCAACTAATATTCATTCCAACTAGGAAAATAATCATGTTTTTATTATGCTATTATAATTACAAAGATGTAAGCATTCAGTGGAGGGCTGTAAGCACTTAGTGAAAATCATGAAGTTGAATTCTTTGTCTCATTTTGTTAGCTTGGCTAGCTTTGTGTGTGTGTGTGTGTGTGTGTGTGTGTGTGTGCGAGTGTGTGTGCGCACATGCTGCATGAACATATGAGTGGGATTGCAGAGGCCAGAAGATGTTGAATGCCTTTTTCTATTACTCTCTGACTCACTCCTTTAAGACAGAGTTCTCTCAATAAGCTTGAAGCTAGAGCTCACAGATAAAGATTCCCAGAAATCCTCCTGTCCTCATTCCACAGAACAGATCTCTGGGACTAAGAGGCATTCGTGTCACACCTGACTGTATATATGAGCCTTGGGATTTGAACTTGGGTCCTCATGCTTGTACAGCAAGTGATTTTACTCACTAATTCATGCCCCTAGTACCAAATATGAATTCCTAAAAAGGTAAAAGAACACACACCCTAGTTCCTAAGTGGTTACATGGTCTCCAGGGTAGGATTCACTATTTGGTGGGGCAAGTGTGTTTGAAAGACACTGACCATTATGCCGGGTAGAAATTGACCCACAGCACACATTTTTGGGGGGAATATTTAATTATTTGTACTTTGGGACAACTGAAAAAATACAAATTTTTCACACATTTAAAACTTAAATCCCTTTACTATCACTGGGGCCTAGTGATATCTTAAAATTAGTTTTTGTCAACCTAGTTATCGTCTTTTTTGTGTGTTTTATTCATTGGATTTGCAAGTCCTTTTGTTTTACTTGAGGTACTTAGAAATATTTTTTATTATGAGATAATATACTCAAGTCTGTATGTTATTTTACACATTTTAGTCTCTTCTACAAATAAGAAATCTAGATTGTTAACTAAATTTGCTTATTATATACTGATGTCTTTGTGTTTTACCTTTATTTTTTCTGAAATTCAGACTGATATGACAAAATTGTATTTTTTTTCTAAAATTTTCAATACATTTATTTATTTCTATGTTTGTGGCCACGTGAGTGTACCCTTGCACACAAGTGAGTTTTCTTCCACCATGTGGATTGTGGGGAAAAAGAAAAACAAAACAAAACAAACAAACAAACAAAAACGAAAAACAACAGCAACAACAACAGCAAAAAACCCTGGTTTGGCATCAAGATTTTATCCACTGAACAATTGAGCCACCCACAAATTGCTTTCTTTTTCTGTGAGTCATTTCTTTATCTATATATTAACAGCCCCATCTGCTGAAAGGGTGGACCATGCCAAGCCATTAGGAAACAAGAAAGGAGGGGAAAGTTCTAGTAGGAAACAATTAAACTGTGGCTCCTTTCCAGGTCAAGTTCCTGTTGTGCTACTACCAAGCAGGATTCTATTCTGCATGCTAGTTTTCTCACATAACCAAGTGAGAACTGGATCTTGATGAATAATAATGAACATCAGTGGCAGATACTGTAAAAAGGGGGTCAACTGTGACAAGGACGAATGTTTTTGAGAGTCAAATAGTCCAAGGACAGCTCATTTAAATACTCAAATTATTTTTAAACCCATGCAGCATTTAGGTCAGTGGTCATTTTGTGAAGGGTAAAAAAGTGATTTCACTACCACATTTAGTTTCATCTCTATTGCCTTCTTTTGATTGTAAGGATAACAGTAATAGCTCCAAATTTGCCCTTTATTCTAACTTTACAAGCTCATTTTCTTGGGAGACTAAAAAAAAAAATGCCCCTTTAAAAGTTACATTAATAGAACTGAGGAAATCTTAAACATAGAAAGACATAAATGCCCCCAAAATAGTATTAGTGAGTTATTATATCATTTTATTTGAGAAAAGGCATTATTTATAATTATTAAAGAATAGTTTTAATTTTTTTTTCTTTCTACTTTAAGTCCTGCCGGGGTTTGAGTATACCTTCTGGGTCACCTACCTCATTAACTGACAATATTTCTTGGGTTCTGGCATACACTCAACATTTTAGATGTAACATTGAAGGTGGCTATATCAACTGTTTCCTAGAGGAAGAGGAGGAACAGCATCAGCCCCGTGATGTGTGTTACACAAATGGGGTCACAGGGTTGCATTACGTGATTGATGGTGGCTCAAGTGCAGCTCTCTACATACTATAATGGCTAAGGGCATAGTACTTCTCCCTCTACAAGTTGCACAACTCAACAGCCCCAGTCAGGCACTGGGCCTGAGGCTACAAGTTGCACAAGGGAATTCTTAACGAGTTGATGCTCTTCAGGCCACATTCTGCTGAAAGTAGCCAAAGCCTGATCTTACAGAAAAGCAGCAACACCAACAGCAACCTCAGGAAAAAACACTCAAGGAGAAGCTAGGCAGGCAAGTGGCTTTGCACTTCTCTCCCAACTCTTCATGTCTGTGCCTCCAACCAGAAAATACTGCCTGATGTTTAAAAGGATTCTTCCAGAAAATATTGTCACAGGATCATCTCAAGGCATGTCTATTAATTGATTGAAGGTCAAACCAAACAGCATACTGAGGGTGATCATAAACAACACCTAAGAGAACATATGGCCTAAGGTTAGTCTGTAACCCAAACCACAGCTTGAACTATCTTCTAGCTCTTATCTTCTTTTCATCCCATTTTTGCAGTGTTCTCTGAGCCTTAGGCACCTTGTTTAGGGTTCTGCCCTCACCCGTCACTAAATCTCTGCATCCTTATTAATCTAATTAATAAGCAGTTATTAATCTCCTTATTACTATTCCTTGCTTATCTGATTAGGATTCATAGCTGCCTTTGTTGCAACTGCTCACTGAGTAGAATTAAACTTCCCTCTTTTTCCTGTTAATTTTTTCAGAGAACTCTTAAGTTCACCCTAGGGGAAAGCCGCTATGCTAAGTATATTATGTGCCAGGAGTAGTTTACTCTATTTATTTATTTATTTATTTATTTTATGATTCCAGGAAGAAGAAGATGTTATTACTCAGTTTGGACATGAGATAAGGACTGTGCCTTCTAGTTGGTTCTAATTTCCATGTTCCATATACCTTCTGTCTTGGGACCTCTTCTAGGTATTCAAGTCCCTTTTCCAGGAAAGCAGTGTTTAAAATTTTAATATGAGCATATGATTTCTCATTACTCCTAGATTGCAAAACATGCATTTGTTGTTGTTGTTGTTGTTGTTGTTGTTGGGGATTTTCGTACTAAGCATTGAAGCAACAGCCTTAGGGGTTTGTGAGTGCTGGGCAAGTGCTCTACCACTGAGCTACACCAGCCTTCGAGATACGGCGATTATGAGTTTGATTCATCATCCTTAGCTTTGCATTTGACTTCAAAATATGTTTCCATAGCACCTTTGTCTAACTTTTGTCAGCCTCTTTATTTTGTTGCCCTTGTCAGGGTTTTCCCTCCCCCCATGTGATAGAGGAGCTCACTAACTATTGTTATGATACATTTAAATTTTCAATGCATCTAGAATTTGCAATGATAATCTGTGCTCAGAAAAGATCCAACTTATCATTTTTTTTACGTGTATCTAGCTATTGGAAATGCACCCTGCCTTCACTGACTGAGGGCCATGTTTAGGATGTAGGGAATTTGACACTGTAGTTGCTCTCATTACAGATGCCTCTTCTGTCAGTTTTCATCCACCCCATTAGCGATTGACAAGACTAACAACACAGGAAGAGCTGTGCTAACCTCTGTACTTCCCATTTTCTTTTTCTGCAGATTCCCCTGTCTGCCTTGTCTGCTTTATTTTTCCAAACTAATGTTAGGCTTGACCCAAATATATCTCTAGAAGAAAGAAGAGACAGTGGTACTTTTAGTTGATGTAGAGATAAATTTACAAATGGTAGTGTTCCTATGATAAAAGTAGACTAGGATCAGATGGTAGGGGAGGGAGGAGTTGGAGAAGGGGGGAGGGGGAAGGAGGGAGGGAATATGGGACCTAGAGGAGACAAGGGAGGGCACTACTAGCAGGATGTAAAGAGAACAAATTTAAAATAACACAAATTTTTAAAAGATCCCCCGGCTTTGGTGGTCTCCCCATGGAGCTCCTGACCCTTCTGGATCCTCCCAACGCCCGACTCTTCCATACATCTCTCAGAATGCCACATAGAGTTCAGTTGCAAGTCCCTGCATCTGTCCATATCCCCAGCTTGGTGCAGTCTCTCAGAGGACATCTACGTTCGGCTAATATCCACTGATATTATATGTGTACCATGCATGTCTTTCTGAGTCTGGTTTACCTCAGTCAGGATGATCTTTTCTAGTTCCATCCATTTGCCTGAAAATTTCAAGATTTCCTTGATTTTAACAGCTGAGTAGCATTCCATTGTGAGAATGTACCGCTGAGATCAAGGCCATTGGATCTGGACCCAGGGAGGCCTGCACAAGCTGATGCACTAACCAATGACCATGCATGTAGAGAACGTATACCTCCTGTTCACATCAGGTGCAGGGCAGGGGTAGTGGAGACTGCCTCCAGCATTAACTCTGGTGCACCTCCCCCACTTGATCACTTCCCCTTGGCTTTGGCTGGGCAGCCTGGAGGGCAAACAGAGGAAGGAGTGGTGAACCCTGATAGGATGTGGTCAGGCAATGGAGAAGAGGATCCGTATGCAGAAATCTAGGGGAGGGGAATATGGCAGAAGAGGGAGGAGGAGGAGAATGGGAAAATACACACAAGCAGGAGGAAAGCAATCTGTTAAATAAATTACAATAAATAAAAAAATTTAAACAAAAATAAAAATGAAAAATGGAAGAAACTGAACTATGCAACTTTTTAACAGTCATTTGGCAAGCTCCTCAGAAGTAAATGCTTCATCTCAGAATGACCAATGGGTGCTAAAGTATGTGAGTAAAAGCAACATAACGAATGAAATGTTTAGGTAGCTTAAAAATATTTCTCATAACAGAGCACGAAGGTGCATGCCTCTAATCCCAGCACTCCATAGACAGAGACAGACAGATTGCTGTGAGTTAGAAGCTAGCCTGGTCTACAAAGTGAGTGCAGGGTAGCCAAGGCTACACAGAGAAACCCTGTCATGAAAAAAGTACATTCCCATAAGCTAGTTACTATTTATAAAGGGAAAACTAACAATTCTATCAGAGCTGTGTGTAGGAAGCACTGTCTTTTTAAATTTTGAATCAAAATAAATACTATTTTCACTATCATTTCTTCATTTTTTTCAGAATACCCTACAAGTGTGCAATGTGTTTTGACTACGTCAGTTCCCCAGTTTCTCCCAGAACCTTCTGCCGCACAGCTCCCTGCCAACTTTGTATCTTCTTTTCATTGTCCACTGAGACCAATCAGTGATGTCTACATTTGCATAAGTGTAGGGTTATCTACCGGAGCCTGAGAATTCTCAAAGAGGGCACTTCACCATAGAAAGCTGACTGTCCTACCCCTGTGGCCTCGTATTCCCAATTCTCCACTACTAAGTGTAGGACTCTGAATACAGCTCCAGTTTATACTGCATTAATTTAAGTTGTATTTACATTTTTCTTTGTCTTTTTTTTATTATTATATGTCTCTATTATGTCTGTATGGGAATGCATACATGATTTTAGGTGCCTGTAGGGGCCAGAAGGTGTTGGATCCACAGGAGCTGTAGTTACAAATGGCTCAAAGCTATCTTACCTAGATGACATGGCCCTCTACAACAGTAGTACATGCTGTTAACCTCTGAGCCACCCATACAGCGGCCATGGTGCATTTTAACTGGTATGATCTTTTGTAGGTGTCCATGCTTGTTCTGAGTTCATGAATGTAATGTCCCTGTCATTTCTTGAAGACACTATTTCACAGCCATCCTGCCTTACATCCAGCTCCCATAACCAGGTGATCCAAGTAAATGTTTTCACAAATTAGCACTGTATGTCTCACTTCTGTGGAATTTTCACTAAAATTGTGGGAGTCTCATATAATATCACAAGCCAAAAATGAGCATCATTTCAAAATCCCTGTCTAGGTTCTGAACACAAAAGTACAAAAAATAATTTTCTACCAGAGGGAAGTAACTGAAATTGACAATTAAATGCAAAACATGATCCAGATTGGACTGGATGGTATATCAGAAACAGGAATTGAGTGCTGTAATTGGTGAAATTAGAATCTGAAGACTAGATAACTGCATTACATCAATTCTTAAATCACTTAAATTAGCTAGTCAGGTGCTAGCAGATTTGAAGAGCATTGAGCATAGATATTTTCATTCTGATGAAGGATAAGATTTTAAGATTTCAGTTGTTATCAGGCAGGACTCAGTGTATCTTCTGCCAGGCTGGTTACACAGTCTCTTCTGGGCATGTCAGATGTAAGATAGGCTAGGTTTTTTATATTAACAAGGATGTCCAATACCTCAGTGACTTGAGACTGTAGAAACTGAGTTCTTAATTAAGAGATCAAAATTATGTTTTGATTTTTAAATATTGTCTACAACTCAGATTTCCTCCATGAAAGTTCATGCTGAAAAAAAAATAGTTGTCTATAGCCCTTAGTCCTGGGCCTTACAGGCATAAGAAATGAGGTCTCAGCTGGGCATGGTGGCACACACCTTGGGAGGCAGAGGCAGGTGGATCGCTGTGAGTTTGAGGCCAGGCTTGTCTACATAGTGAGTCCAGGACAGCCAAGGCTACACTGAGAAACCTTGTCTCAAAAAACAACAAAACAAAGAAAGAAAGAAAGAAAGAAAGAAAGAAAGAACGAAAGAAAGAAAGAAAGGATGCCTCAGAACGGAAGACTGGCCCAAATAAATCCATCTTTCCACATTCCCTGACTCTTGTTCCATTTTCCATTAAATCAAATTACCACTATGAATAGAGGCAGAGGCAAATTGAATATGGCTCTTTCCCTATTTGGGTCAAATTTTCAATTGGTATGTATTTTCTGTCATTTTCTCTTAATGTACAGGAATAGCAGGCCAAAGCCTGACTTCATGGCTAAAGGCTCAATAACACTGGCCATCTCTCTCTTCTTCTCGAGAGAGTGTAAAGCTGTTTTTAACATCGGTTGTGCTGTGTCAGCTCACCATGGTAAGACTGTCACCCACTGTTGCTAAGTGATAGCTGCTGAGGGAAGTCTCCTTATGATATTTGGTCAAATTCTGTGAAAAGTGTGCCTCAGAAATTTTAATGAGATGCATTGTCTATTGATGTTGCTACATAAACAATGACTATTATTTTCCTTAAAGTTTTGACAGAATATTCTAGCAAAACATTCCATTCCAATGAGAGACAATAAGCATTTTATGATGTCTGTGAAATATAAATGTTTGGAAGTGCTCTGTTCATTTATCAAGTTTATTTCACACAAATTTTCCAAATTGGGAAGGGCTATAAAACAGCTATCTTACATTAAATCAGATTTGAAATTTATGTCTGAATATTTAATTTATTACTCATTTTTTCATTATTACGACCAAAAAGTCTTTACTAATCACATATTTTGTTTGTATAACAATGGGCTTCATTAAAACATATGTATGTAATATGCTCTGACCATAGGAAATTCCTGTAAATCTCTTTTATCTCTGAACCTATTAATTCTCTTTTCTTCCAACTGGTTCATCTTTGAATTCCCTGGTTTTAGCTTCTGTTTTTTTTGGGTTTTTTTTTTTTGTTTGTTTGTTTGTTTGTTTTTGTAAAATGCTTCAGTGAGTTTCATTTGGGCTACTAAAGTGGGGAGACCCTTGCACAACAAAGGAAGTCTGGAGTTGCATTTTAGGAGCTTGTACACATGTGCCTATAGAAGAGCACATGAGGGCCAGGCATACCCATGAGTAAGCTCAACTTAAAGTTATTGTCCAAGACTGAAAGTTGCCAGACATGTTTATGGAAATGTTTGGGTCAAGGTCCTGGATTATATGCTACAAAGGTGAGAGGTTATTTACAGGATCATGGACACTAACACAAGGTTATAATACTGAAGAAAATGTCTTTCTTCACTCTAATTGCTAACTACCAATGGATTTGCAAAGAGGGGTGTAGCATCATGAGCCCTTCCCTGACTCCCGGAGAGGATGTTAAGAGTCTTACTCTTTCAAAGGTTTAAAACTTAACTTTATCAACATTTTACCCTGAGAAAATTTGGAAGGAACATCCTTTCATTTTATGACTACTCATCTCTTTAAACAATAATTTGCATTTTCTATTACAATGCCACAATTTGCAAGTAATTTGCTTCTATTTAAATAATTTCTTTGATTTCTTTACATTTTTGGACTTGTCTCCTCCTACGTTCTTGCATTAATTGTATAATCAAATGCAATGAGATCTTACCTTGGTGAAGGCCAACCCAAAATAAACACAGCCAAGGAAGAAAAGAGAAGTATTCATTACTGCAGGAGGTAAGAATGTCTGCATAGTTATCATCAGATCAAAGGCTGCCTGCAGTTTTATTTGGGGAGCTTATGTATATGTGCATATAGAACACTTTAGGGACAGGCGTACCCATGAAAACGCTCAATCTATGTTCATATTTCAAGACTGCAAGTTGGCAGAGATGTTTACGGAAATGTTTGGGTCATGGTCATGAGTTATATACTCCAAAGTTTAAAATAAGTGCCAGAAACTTGAGCATGCTCAGCTTTTAATCTTAAGTTGTGGCTTAAAGGAAGAAAATAAGAAAGGAATGGAGGGAGGAAAGGAGGGAGGAAAGAATAGAAAGAGGAAAGGAGGGTGTAAAAGTAGAAGGAAGGGAAAACGAAAAGACACTTACAAGGTTCATTGATGTAACAGTGTGCAACTAAAGGTGTCTCCCTTTCTCAGCAGCTAACAAGTACATTTCTATTCCTATAGGTGATTGACAGGCCAATTTCAATGAACTCTTAAGAGAAGAAGAAACAATATTTATTTCTGAACCTATAATCTTTAGGACAGTTTTGTATTGCATGCCTCTACCCAGGAACTGATTGGCCTTCAGTCCCATTCTTTTGACCTAAAGTCACATAAAATGAAGATTCAAAATAATTGAATGTTCACTTTGAACGAAAATAGTGTTCAAAACATGATGTGCCAATTTTCTAGGTTTTTCATGGAGAGATTATTCTATTAATGGACAACAACAAAACTATGATGTATCTACACCTGTTCATTCATGTTGCTGTAAGTGTAGACTAGATTCTCAAGGATACAAACTGATACTTTCAGGTTATTGTATTTGGTACAAAGAATTGAACCAGGAACACAAAGACAGTGATATAAATACAGACTGATTATTGAAGAAGAGAAAAATCACTACTGAAAATGGATATGGGGTAGAGAGCTGGGAAAGTTTTGAGGTTTAAAAGCCTCACGTCTCATGATTTGTGAAACCATACAGGACATTTGCATAGTACCTGACTTCTCTAGTGTTTGAAAATTATTAATTCATTTCTTCATTATGTGCTTTACCACATAGTCTGTGATCTGTGGGTTTTCTATTCTTCCTCTGCTATCTGGCTTCTTTCATATGTTAATCTTGTTGCACTGTCCCTTACTCCCAGACCTAATCACTTTTCACAATATGGTATCTATCTTAAATGTTAAAGAATCTCAGTTATAGTTGAGAAACTGTAAAATTCCAGACTTGCTTGCTCAGTGGCCTGAGAACCTAAACTTCTGACCCCAGAGGCTTCTCCCAGTCCTGAGAACTGCTAACCTCAAGAGTTCCACCCTAATTCCCAGAATAGTTACATGCAAATTTGGAGATATCAGAAGTCCTCACAAGAGGTTCCCTCAGGCCAGATGTCCTAATATCCATATGGATTCCAGTGATAAACAAACCCACCTGCTTTGTGGTTTTTGCCTTTAAAACTAGCCTGTAACAGCTACCAGGGTCCTTCTCCTCCCGAGTGCTGAGGGACCCTGACACATCAACAATTGGGACTTCTGGTGTGTCAGTAATAAATTTTACCTATACCTCTCAGCTGGTGTGACTTGAGTGGTCTGTCATGGCAGCCCTCTTCCCGAATTGGACTCCCAGGGTCCAACATTTTGGGCCAGGGTCCAACATAGTCTCTTGATTCCATGAAAATGAATGTTTTACCATTGACACAAGGACTGACACTTGCAATAGATAAATCATTGGGGTTCATTTTCAGCATGAGGTGCACTTAAGGCTTGCCAGAGAGCTTCAAAGGCTGATAGCTAAGCAGGAGATGTTAGGCCCCTATTCCGCCTTGCTTGCAGCTGGTACCTACTAGTCTTGAAGCTTTAAGACATGAAATGCTACATGACTTAGCCCACCATCCACTGAAAGAGACAGTCTCAATCACGAAGTGGCTCTAGATAAGTTTTTGCATCCTGGCCCTATGGAGGATCTTGGGAAGACAGCTATGTTATGAGAGAACGAACATTGTAACTACCTGGTACTCTCTGGAGGATCAGATTATGAAAAACAGTGGAGCAAGAAACTCTGGTTATCAGGGATTTAATGACTATTGTGTTGTACTAAATCAGACTCCACAGTCATGTTTTACCTTTTTTTTTCCTATGCTGTTTCCCTTTTATTGATCTCTTGAGTTTGTCATAACAGTGTAAGGGTCTTGTTTTTTGGTTTTTTTTTAACAAAGCCCAAAGGTTGATGAGGAAGAGCTACATATTGAATGATGTCCAAATATGTTTATATTTGAAAAGATACCTTGCAGTATAATGAGCAATGTACTTTCAAAATTGTATTTTCACAGAACAGGATTTTACAAATGGTCATGAGTCATCCCATTTGTAAGAAGTTTTAAGCAAACTCCATTCAGTGGAATAACTTCTAATTCCCTGGAGTTCAATTTATAAGGTCAGCAAAATGACGAGTATGTAGATAAGGAAACAAGCAACTTGGCAAGAGGACATGTGTAATCTGAAAGACCCCATTTCTAAATGTTGTTTAGTCAAATAGTTTAAGGCTTGTGTAATGCTATTTTGTAAGGCTGTACAATAGTTCAGGGAGGTCACCTGAAAGGCCCAGTCAGACTGGAAAAATACCACCATGTCTCAAGGCTCGCAGATGTCACAAGACTCGTGGTCACCCACCATTTCACAAGGCCTGCACAAACGGTTCTGGGAAACTGCCCTGGGGCAACAGGATGTATGGGAAACTGCCCTGGGGCAACAGGATGTATGATTTGTGAGTAAGCTACTGGTAAAAATAGCCCAACCGTTTCCTGATTCCAAAAGCCCTCACCAGAGCTAAATCTAGCCGCATCAAATTAGCCAATCAAAACCCTGTAATTATGCCTCTCGCTTCTGTAACCCTGCTTCCTGCTTTCCACTCTATAAAAGGGTCTCCTCCCCTTCACTTGGCGCGCCAGCCTCTCCAGAGACTGAGACGCCCGGGTACCCATCCCCCTACAATAAAGCCTCTTGCGTGTTGCAACCGAAACCTTGGTCTCGCTGGTTCTTGGTGGGGGTCTCCACGTTAAGACCACCATGCTGGGGGTCTTACAATCCAAGAAAAAAATAAAACAAAACAGAAACAAAAACAAGTTTGGAAAAAAGATCTGTAGTTTTAAGACACCAAAGAGTTCATTATCTCCTTACAGACTAGATATTATTATGGAGGCTGTCAAAAAAGGAGGCAAAGTTTCTCTCTCTCTCTCTCTCTCTCTCTCTCTCTCTCTCTCTCTCTCTCTCTCTCTCGACCTAAGATTGCAGAGTCTTGGGAGTGAGCAGAGGGAGTGGAAGAGTTTAGAAATGTCAGGTGATAAGTAAAAACCCTTATTATTACCACAATCCTTTACTGGAACCTGACAGGGTGAGGCTGGCAGGAATTAGGGAACACAAGTCACTGTAGTTCTGGAATGCAAAACAATGTAGTGTCAGGAATTATTAGTTGTTGAAACAATATGGAGGAATGCTACAAAATGGCGGGCGTTCAACAATGGAGAAGCTTTGTAAAATGCAGAGGCTTTGTAAATGTGGTGTGGCCCCTGCTACCTCATGCAGCACAATGAAGTAATTTACAAAGAATTACCATCTAGTCTATGTCACCCATATCTTTTTATATATTCCAGGGCACACTGTGCCACAGTGAATACTCCCTCCACCAGCCATTGTTTGAGGTTGAGCGGCTGCATACAGAGCTCATTTGTGAAGCTATATTTGGGGATGTAGGATGAGGACAGAGGCAATAGCACTCTCCCCATTGCCCAACTTTATCTGAAGCAGGCACGTGGCAGGTGGAGGTGAAGACTGACAAGAGCCACATCATGGAGCTGTCTATCTACATAATCTCTATTTCAAGTAATCAAGGCAGGTAATGCAAAAAGCACTAGACTGGATGGGACTCGGTCTCAGCTCCTCTCCATAACTAGCAGCAATTACTCTAAGTGGGAGTATTTCCTTCTGGGCTCTTTCCTTCTTCTTTCGTTCAGTGCCCACTCTAGATGAGCCAATGTGATTGGATGAACACCACAGATCACTGGGCAGACAGTATTTGAATGTGGAAATCAACCATTGTCTTAAAGAACAGAGAGCAATGATTGCGTTATTTCAGGAAGCTTCCCAAAGAAGCAAATTGTTCCAAGTGTTAATAGACAGTCAATATGACCTTAATTAAACCATTTGCCTGTAGTTTTGTGTATGAAATGAACTCTTCTCTAGAGTTATTTCCTTTTTCCTGTTCTTTTTCTTTTTTCATATTTTTTATTATTTATTTATTTATTGTAAAAATCACAGACAAAAACTTGTACATCTAAAGTTCTGATTTGGTGTCAGTGGTTAAATTTTTTTTTCACCCTGAAAATGATTACAGCAATCTTCAGTGTTCATGAGTGTAAATTTCACTTATTTGTGGCTCAGTAACTCTGGTTTCAGTTTCCTACCCAAAGCTACAAAAGCACTTTGAAGAACGCCATCTAAGTAAATTAAGCCATCAAGTCAACAAACTGGTAATGTCATACCCAAGAGGGTACTTCAATGCTTATAGCTGCTACTTTGGGCTCTAACAAGAATTTCCCAAAGCTGAAAGCATTCCGAAGCCCAGAGAAGTCATGCAACATAAACCTTTACTTCAAAAATAAACTTTGTATTTTGAAAACAAACCATTTATTGTTTGTGTAAAAGGTTCTTGTGTTTTGTTGGGAACAAATTTAACAACTACAGTTTATGAACATACTATGGGACAGTGGTTCCAAATGTGACCTTGGCTTTAAAACAATACAAGCAACCTTGTCCTTTGCTCTTCAGCATTAGATTGCTCAGATGTTTGCACAACACACTCATTGGCCATAATTTGAGAGCTTTAAATCTTATTTACTTTATATTTTTTCCTACTGCTGCTGAAATAGAGCAAGGATTATTTGATACTTGTATGAACACACGGACTTTAGTTGTATTTTGATTAAAATAAACTTGTAAATTCACATTTTAAAAGCAACTTGTAACCTATAATGAGATTGCTATATTTCAAAATTTAGGTGGCTCAGAACATGCCACCTCAAAAATATTGTTATAGGAGATAAAAATATGTCTCTTTGGTTTTGTATTTGGATTCTTAGAAGCAGGGTCTCACTCAATAACTCAGGGTGACCTTGAACTCCTGGTAGTCTTGCTTTCTTCACCTGTTACAGGGTTGAACCACCATCGTTCAAGGTTTTCACATTAATATAAAGGTAATTTTGAGGGGTTCTTTGAAAAACTAGAGGCATACAAAAACACTGAAAGAAAAAGATAGTAGATTAGATGCTCAGCCATTATGGTGAGCAGAGAGAGAATCATAGTTTACAGCAGAATAGTTTAGTGGCTATGGCATTAGTCTGTATAAGACTGAAGGGAGCTAGACAGTAGCAACTGTCAGCCAAGGCTACAGGCATCTCCATTTAGGTGAGTTTCTTTATGTACATTTTCCTGGCATGTACTCCAAGTTCTTTGAAACAGTACGGTACAGTACCGTTCTAAAAGATGGCTCTGAGCTGCTGTGTAAGTCATTTGCCATGCAAATAAGGACTATAAAAATCAACACTATGCATATCATGGCCATGCAAATGAGAGCAGTCTTGTTGATCAAAATCCGATCCTGATCAAAGGGCCTGGACACACAGCCAGGTTACATATCTGTGATTTCAGGTCACAGCAGGGGGTCTAGGAATCTAGGATGATTGCATCACACTTATGAAACTTCCCTAATGAGGACCAATTTCATTCTTCACATCTGCATAGAGAGCTAACTTTCCTTACCACACTTACTCTGGACACCTCTCTCTGAGTTGACCTTTCTTCATGCCTTTCTATTTTTGGTTCAGGGGCATTTAAGCCCAGTGAGGACTACCTTTCCACATAGATGGACCATCCATAGGATTAAACTTTTGTTCACTTTCAATAAAAAAATATCACAAAGAAGTTTCTTGAAAAGGTGAAGTTGGGTTTCTTCTTTGGTTTCTTTATTTTTTTCCATACAATAATTTTAATATGAACTCAGAAGAAACCCCAAGAAGTTTATTGGTCTTAGAAAAAAATAGGACAGTTAAGGTAGGGTTCTTCTAAGCTTCTGCAAGGAAGGACATGGAAAGAGAAAGAAAAAAGTTTGTAGTTTCTGTGTCAGAAGTCAGGAACACAATAAGGACAGCAGTCCAAGTATGTGAGTGGGGCTGCTGGGAAATAGGGAGTCAGGAGCTCAGTATCTCAACCAACAGTGCAAAGAGGCAGGTGGAAAGAGACAGGGAGAGAAGGTTAGAAGATACATAGGCTTAGTGAGGATCTGCAGAATCTTTAGAGATATGACATTTCAGACTAAGGGGATACTTATTTCTCTCAGCCTTCCTATTTTTGTGCATGTTTGTGTGTGTGGTATATCTTTGTGTATGCATTTTCACATGTTCACATGTGTGTGAACCTACATGTGTATGCATATGGATGTCACAGACTGGGGTTGGGAGTCTTCCTCTACTGCACAGAGGTAGCATAATCTTCTGATGACCCAAGAGCTCACTTACTCGATAAGTGGAGCTATCTACCTTTCCAAAACTCCCTTTGTGACTTCCAGGTACTGAAACTCCAAAGAGGCTGTCATGCCCACTCATCACCTACCTGGGGTCTGGGGGAACTGATCCCTGCTTCTCATGCTTGTTTCTCGTACAGCCGCCCCACCCTCCACACAGTTTCTAAACTCTTGCCCTCAAAGACACTATATTTACTCTTACTGTCGAACTTAACTTATTCTTCTTTAGGTTCTCAAGGAGTATTTTCCTCACTGTATCACGTTTATGTCTCCATCACAGCAGGAGAAGGACCCAGTGCTGGCTGGTATTTTGTCAGCTAGACACAAGCTGGATTCATGTGTGGAGAGGAAGCTCAATTTTAAAACTGCCCACACCAGTTTGGCCTATGGGCAAAGCTGTGGGGTATTTTCTTGAAAAATGCTTTCTGTGGATAGGCACATCTCACTGTCAGCACTGCCACCACTGCACGGGTGATCCTGCAGGATGGAAGAAAGCTGACTGAACAAGTCAGGAGAAGCCAGCCAGGAAGCAGTACTCCTCCATGCCTTCTCCTTCAAGTTCTCGCTCCGGGTTTCCGCCTTGAGTTTCTACCCTGACTTTTTCAGTTATAAACTTCCATGTAAAACTACTGACATGAACTCTGGTACCCTTTGCCTGCCGATTTGATCACTTCCCCTTGGTGAGGAAGCCTGGTGGGCACACAGAGGAAGGGGCACAGGCTATCCTATCTGATGAGACCTGACAGGCTGTGGTCACATAGTGGGGGAGGTAGGCCCCCCTGTCAGAGATCTAGGGGAGGGAATTTGGGTAGAAGATGGAGGGAGGGTGAAAATGGAAAGATACACTCTAGGGGATAACAACCAGGATGTAATCTGAATAAATTATAATAAAAATTTTAAAAATTAAAAAAGAAAACAAAAACAAAAAACAAACAGAAATGCACCTTTCTTTCCACTAGCTGATTTCTGTCCTGGTGTTTTCCTACAGCATCAGAAAGTCTGAGGCTTGATAGGCTGGAGCTAGTTGGGGGAGAAGAAGGGTCCCCCTTTCTCAGGACTAGGGGAGGGGATCAGGGGTGAAGAAGGAGGAAGGGTGAGACTAGGAGGAGACAAGGGAGGGGGCTATTACCATGATCAGGATGTAAAGTGAATAAATTAAAAAATAAATAAATTTAAATTTAAAAAAGAAACTCTAAGACATAACTGCTGTCTGAATCAATAGCATTAAACACCACTGACTAACCCATTTACAAAAATGAGGAGCTGACCATGTTATTTCTGTCAAATCACTAATGCAAAAGAACCAAAGAGGGTCCTCACAGAAGCATGATGCAGAATCTTCATCAGCCAGGGTCCTATTTGCCCAGGAAAATGCCACTTGTATCAGAGTAAGCCAACACAGCTATCCATGTCCTAAATTGAGGCTGCAAAGCAGCTAGCTGCAAAGGACCCTTTTATTTTCTCTTCCTGCTTCAGGGCAAGGAGCACAGAAGAGAAGGTGAGTGAGGAAGACATTCTATTCAGCAAGTGACACTAGCATCTATAAAGAATGTCATTCATTTATCTGTTTTATCTTATAGAACTATACCCGACAGATAGATATTATTTATTACTTCAACTCACATTTATTCTTACAATTGAACAGATCCTCCAATATCTGTGGCCTTCGATGATATTTAGCACTTAGACTTTAAATAATGATGTCAAATGGTTTCAAGTTTTGCTGTTCACATTCACACTATCTAAACTATTCTTTAAATCAACCTTTTTAAAGCTTTGCAAGGCCTTTGTGAAGATGGCTTCCCTTCCATCCTGTCTCTGAGAGATAGTATAATTTCTGTATTTTTATATAATTTCTAGAAATTTCTTAATGGAGTTATGAAAGCAAAAGCACAGAATTGATATGTCATTGAAAATGAACCACAGCAATAGTAACAATCGTAGCATCAATAATACTAATGTAATATACTGGAAATCCAATGGGGAGTTACATTTGCTGCCATTAGCTCACATTCTTTGCTACAAAAAATCATTTGTAGACATCCAAGATCATTTTGTACTCTGAAAATGTAGATTAGAATATATGCACAACTTTTCAGCTATAAAATGTGTTTTTACACACGTATGTGTCTGGTGTTCATGTGTATCTGTGCCTCTTCACATTATATGCTTGGGCACACGAGCACACGGGTGTGGAGCCTGATGCTGATGTTGGGGTGTCTTCCTCTACACCATCAATTTTGTTTATCCACTGAGCCATCACCCCAATTCTAAAATTAGTTTTTAATTCAGAATTCACTGTGGTCGTTTCCTACAGCTGGAAATTAGAAAGATGAAGAGGGAATGTTTTTCTATCTGGGTATTTCTTTTTACTGAGTTTTGAGCTCTAACCGTGAGAAATTCATGTTGTCAAAACAAAAACTGAAAGAAATTCTGTATGGAGAGTCTTTTAATATACATAATAGCCAGAACATGGAAACAGCCTAAGTGTCCCTCAGTAGAAGAATGGACTAAGAAACTGTGGTACATTTACACTATGGAATACTACTCAGCTATTAAAAACAAGGAATTCCCAAAATTTGTGGACAAATGGATTGATCTAGAAATTATCATAATGAGTGAGTTTACCCAGAAGCAAAAAGAGACAAACAGTTTATACTCACTGATATCGAGACACTAGTCCAAGGGATACGTCCCATGAAAAACTTTACTTACCAGGAAAGTGGGTCAGAGGAGAGGACATCCTATTGAGACTTTAGGTGAGAGTAGCATGGAAGAATGGGGAAATAGTAGGATCCACAGGGTCCTGGAAACCTACAAGAACTTTATGACAGGTGGATCTGGGTCCTGGGGTCCACCTCAAACTAAGGCACGAGCCAAGGAGAATATAGGCAATAAACTTCGAACCCCTACCAAGACATAACTGACAAACAGGATATTCTCCACTGGTGAGTGGAGAGTGAGATCTGACTCTCACACGAAGTCTGGTGCCCCTTTTCTGACCACACCACGTCCCCTGGATGGGGAAGTTTGGCGGCACTCAGAGGAAGGATAGCAAGTTACCAGGAAGAGACTCAATACTATAAGAGCACATATAGGGGGAGGAGGTCTCCCTCAATCACAGACATAGGGGAGCAGAGAAGGGGGGAAGTGGGAGGGAGGGAGGAATAGGAGGAAAGAAGGGAAGGGCTAACAATCGATATTTAATACGAATAAATTAATAAAAAAAATAAAGAGAAAAAAGAATAAAAAATATGTAAGGCAACAGAAATTTAGTTGCACTGAACAAAAGTTAAAGACATTTTAAAGACATAAGTGAGGGATCCCCAATTACCTATGTTTAGCAACTGATCTTAACCAAATAAGAGAAAGACTTTTCCACATAATAGTTTTACCTCTTACAACAAAGTATACACTGATATTCAACACATGAGAGACTGCATAGTGGGGATAGAAATTTCCCTGACTCATTTAAAAATGACTTTGGGAGAGATATTCCTGAGATCTATAAATGTAAATGTAAAGTACATAAAAAAGATCTTCAAGTGCTAGTAGATAGTACAAATTATGAAAAGAAATGGTCAGGGCCTAGAGTCAGAAAGGAAAATGTGTGCTTTAAACCAAAATAAAGTATTATTTAAGGTGTTAAATAAAATAATTGAAAACCACTTTCTATTGTTAGGAGAATAAAGAAACTGAGCTGAATTCTCGTTGTAATAGATTAAACAGCTATTTAAATCAATGTAGCAACACAAAATGAACTTCTGTTTATTTGAATTCTCTCTGTGAGCCTGTTGTTTCATTTTGTTTGTTGCTTTTAAATTGTGTTCTGGTTTTGTTTTGTTTTTATTTTGTGCTTTGGGGAGAGAGAGAGAGAGAGAGAGAGAGAGACAGAGACAGAGACAGAGACAGAGACACAGAGACAGACAGACAGACAGACAGACAGACAGACACACACACACACACACACACACAGAGAGAGAGAGAGAGAGAGAGAGAGAGAGAGAGAGAGAGAGAGAGACAGAGAGACAGAGAGACAGAGAGACAGAGAGACAGAGAGACAGAGAGACAGAGACAGAGAGAGACAGAGACAGAGAGACAGAGAGACAGAGACAGAGACAGAGACAGAGACAGAGAGAGACAGAGAGACAGAGACAGAGACAGAGACAGAGACAGAGAGGAGAGAGTTAGAGAGGTAAAGTATATGCTGAAATATATTGTATGAAAAATTAATAAAGAATAAAAAATAAACCCATATATCAGGTTTATATCTACATGAGAAGAAATTCAGAAAGCATAGCTTTTGTTGTTCAGTCCCAAATCCTTGAGGTCATTGTTTAAAGCTCTTACATGCCACTCTCAAAACTTTGGTAAAGCCTGCTGGTTACTGGTTAGTATGTTCACAGTCTAATCACTTGTTATCACTTATCTGTTATTGGTGAAAACAGGAAATAGAAATGTGTTACCTAGGGCAGCAGTTCTGAGAATGTCTTTGCTAACGGCCGGGATGCCAAAGGGGAGTTCTTACTCTTAGATCTTTGATATTTATTCATCTTGCCTCGAAATTTAGAGGAGGGATCCTCTTGCCTATACCTCACCCACTTTAGCTTTACATCTTACAAAACCCTTCCATTCTAACACTCAAAGTGTGCCCTATTTCTTAGGTATACATTGCTATACAGAATCTCTCTTTTCTCTCTTTTTATTTTAAATACACAGCTATAATTCTACAAAATATTCTCCCTAATTTCACATTCTCTTGCCCAAGAGTTTCATTCTTTGAATCTTAAGACAAAAATTCATAAGCTACCAGCTAGGAGCTGCTTCAGTGGCCCTTAAGTTTTCCTGGAAAATCAACAAGAAACAAACAGAAGCCTTCATAGAACTGAATGACACTCAGAATTTCCCATATAATCACCACCCTTTTGGACCTGACAGAATCTCCTGTCTGACTTACACCAAACAATAAAATCATCAACAGTTGTCAATGGCACCTTCCCAAATGTATTTTCACACTGTAGCAAAAATATTCTTTTAAAAACACGAGACAGGAGCTGAGGATAGCTCAGTTGGTGAAGTGCTTATTGTGCAAGTATAGGTGCCTAAATTGTATTCTCTTAACTCACATGAGAAAACTAAATGTGAAAACATATTTTTATAATTCTACCATTTGGAAAGCAGAGACAAGGCTGATATTTGAGACTTTCTGGCCAGCCAGACTAGTCTAACTGGTAATACTCAGGTCAATGAATGCAGAAAGTTTAGAATTTCAGTACTGGTCTTTGTTTCTTAGTGAATTCAATGCAAGAGTGAACTATATGAGGCCCTGTCTCAAGGCAAAGAAATGTTCTATTGTATTAATCACCTCCTACCAATGAAATCATATTTTTCACTTAGATTTTAGCCTGTTGATATGGTGGATATCAATAGTTACCTTGTTAATATGTTTACATTATTCTACTTCACCTTGTCTTAAATTAGTTTTAAAAAGCCATTGGTCACAAGAGAAGTTTGGTATCATTCACAACACCTTCTTAAGAGGTCATGTTAGAAATAGGAGGTAAGAATAAGATTTTGTAGATCTAGATTTAGATCCTGCCTATATCCCTTTCCTATATCTGAACTTTCACATGTGTTCAGCTTAGTGTGCTCCTTGGTAGAATTATATAACAGTAGCATCTACATTAAGTGGGTGCCATTATGACATAACATATGACTCAGCAAAGAACCACCAACACCAGAAAACTATAACCGTGAGCCACCACTGCTGAGTGTTTTAGTCAGGTAACCATGATCATGTAACTACTTTCTGTACTGCATTGAGAATAGGTTTGCTATAGGAATATACAACAGCAGCCATAGCTCTCTGGTGTGTTGAGATTTACCCTTGACTTGAAATAAAATCGATGGGTGTGAGTCACTATTTTGTCCACTGTATGCAAGCTAATAGCCTGTGCTTTCTCATTTATAAGAGGAAATATTTACCTTGGGGTTTTAAAAAGTTTTACTTTTCATTGTTGTATGTGTATGTGCACATGTAAGTGTGTGTGTGTGTGTGTGTGTGTGTGTGTGTGTGTGTGTGTCTGTCTGTCTGTCTGCCTGCCTGTCTGTTTGTGTACAATGTTCTAAATGTAGAGTTCAGTTGACAACTTTAGGGAGTTAGGTCGGAAGACCTACCATGGGTTTGAGGACTGAAATGAAAATTTCAGACTTGTCTGACAAATGCTTTTGCCCATAGTCATATTGCCAGCCAGCATTCAATGGTGAAGTATTCGTCAATAATTGGTGTTTCTGGAAAACAACAACAAAATACTGAAGAACTCAAAATTCCCCTGAAATCTATGACAAGAATTATGAACAAAACTAAGCCCTCAATCTAACTTAACGATCCTCAGTAGTTGCAAAACATAGAGTAAGGAAATTTTCTTCTGAATTTGTTTTCTCATCTTCTAAGAAAAACTATCACAACTTATGTTTCCCTTCTATACCCAAAGCACCATATTAAAAGAAATTGACACTTACACAGTGAGTGCAGATACAGTAGTGACATTTCAACACAGGTAAAAAGATGTTGTACAGCATAAATTCTGGTTATTAAACCAACCTGAAGATATATAAGAAACACATAAATGTGCTTAACTGTTTGTACTTTTTCATATATTTAAGTTTATGAGAAACCTTTCAGCAAATGTTGAGTATTATGTGGTTATTGAAATTCTTATCTCAATATCATAAATACAGAAGTCACTTATGGAGAGTAAGAGAAATGTTTGCCCCAGTAGGACATCTATTCCAACAACACACACAAGTCTATGTGAACACATAATGGCCGAAGAAAAAGAAAATAACAGGAATATTCAAGGGAGGATGATAATGAACAAACGTGTCTTCCTTGGAACAAAGACACTGAAAGCTGAAGAGAATTTATATATAATTAATAAATTTAGAACAGAAGGGTTATCAAATATCATACAGTTAGATTTTCCAAAGAAAGTCAGAATTGATAATGAACAAAGAGGAGGCAAAAGCAGGAAGATGCTAAGCTCAAGGCTGGCTGAAATGGCTTATGGAAGAAAGCAAAACAATGACATAAATAAATATATGTTTCTAAAAATCATTTGACAACCTAAGCTAACCATAGGCTGTAAAACGATTTAAAATTCTCCCAAAGAGTCACCAGACAAGTGATGGGATTATTCAGCTATAGCATTGATGGAAAACTTTCAGCCAAAAAAGGGTTATGGAAAACCATTAATGAATAAACAACAAGAACAACAACAAACAAACAAACAAATAAGCAAGCAAGTAATCCATGTTAAAGGGTTAAGAAAACTGGGTTTTAATAAAAAGGTTTTTAAAAAGTACATAACATAGCCAGGCATGGTGGCACATGGCTTTAATGCCAGCACTTGGCAGGCAGAAACAGGCAGATAGCTGTGAGTTCGAGGCCATCCTGATCTACAAAGCAAGTCCAGGGCAGCCAAGGCTACACAGAGAAACCCTGTCTCAGGGGGAGGTAATCCCCCTCAGGAACAGTCCTAGGGGAGGGGAATAAGGGGAAAATGGGAGGGAGGGAAGAATGGGAGGATGCAAGGGATGGGATAACCATTGAGATGTAACAAGAATAAATTAATAAAGGGGAAGAAAAAAAAGTATATAACATAAGTTTTAATGATGAAAATACTGGCAATCAACACAAGGAAAGAAAAGAAACAAGAAAATAGCTGTTAACAAACAAACAGGAAAAAAACCTAATAAAGAGTAAAATTAAATTAACTTAAAGAGTTTCTAAGTCATTACTTGCAATGAAGTAAATAATTTCATCTACATTCATTGCCCATGTTGCCATTAATTTGTTTATTTCTCTGAGAATTTCATACACTATAACTGTCTGAACACAGTCAGAAGAATGACCCATGGTCACATGGTGAGCATTGCATTGGGAAACTGTTAAAGAGGCTCCAACAACAACAACAACAACAAAGAGGATCTTTTAACTCAAATTCATTTTGTTCCCTGGTTGTTCTCAGATGTGATTTTAAGCCTTCTGAGACAAATATTTATAAACTATGTTTGTTCTTGTTGGATGTCAGAACATTGCTCTAGAATCCAATGTAGTGAAGGGCCATGGTGAGTGCAGTCCTCAGTGTGCCCTGAGTCTGGATCTGGCTTTCTGCCTTGCTTCCATTCTTTGACTGGTATAATCTGTAGCACACTCCAAACAACTTTGTTTAAACTGGTCTGTGTTGAGAAAGTTATGGGAAAGGGCTTCTCTGTCAGTATTTAGTAAGTCTTTGCTGGCATTTATTTACACTTTTTTCTGAACTCAAACAACCTTCCTTGGATCATTGCTTTCTTTGCTTTTTTTCATGTATAAATGTACACTTAAACTGAAGTAATGTTGTCTACAGCAATAGACTGTAGTCTGCACAATTCTCTCAGATTCTCAGATCCCAGGTCTTGCAGAGAGATGTGCATTGGTCTGCAAAGTCAACAGTAACTTGACATTTATCTCCCCACTCCTCCTCACTAATCTTTCCAGAATTCACAGACTTTCTATGTCCTCATCCTCCTACTTCCTATTCCCCCTTGTTTCCAGAATGGGCTGTGTGGCTACAGATGTCCTAGATGTCTAGCTCTTAAAAATCAATCCTTCATCCACCTTATTGGAGATGGTCCCTGACCCTGTTGTGTAGGAGTTGTGCTATATATGTCACATGTAAAAACAGAACTGGGGCAATAGATAGGTTTTCATCAACTGTCCAAGAAGTCTCTCAAGAGAGATATTATGATTATGTGTTGTTTGTAGATAAGGAACCTAGAGGCCAGAAATATTCTGTTCATTCCCAAGCATTGCTTCTCTTGCTACCCAGAGTAGTGACCTGAAGAAACAGACAAAACAATGGACCATTACCCTTATCAGCCTGGTCACAAAAGCTTACACCTATCTACTGTATCCTGTGCATTTAAAAATCCAAAAAAAGGTAACTGCCATATACTATTTCTTATAATCATGCTCTCTTGGTCACCCCACCTTTTGGTATTACAGTATAAAATAAGAATGTAAACGGTACACGGGAACAAGGCCTTTCAAGAACTATCTTGGCCTCGGTTGACCTAGGCATACATTTGCTCTCTACCATACTCATTGGTGTCAGAAAGCTTATTCCAGAAAAAAGTCTTGAAATAGTCTAAGATCACATAAGTAGAAAAGGCAGATGCATGATATAGTGCTTAAGACATTTAGTTGTTTAGTTAGTTAGTTATGGGTGGAAGGAGATCAGAGTGACTGAGGAAGATGTTCAATGTTGACCTCTGATGTGTGTGGGGAGGAATAATCAATTCATAAAAAAGAAATTATTTCTCCATTCATTGAGTAATTTTGATTTTATATACACTATACCATGCAGAGGACTAACGAGAGCTATGCCTCTCAGAAAGACTGAAAGAAATAGAAATAGATTCAGTGGCAAGAACCATAAAGCACAAGGTGAGCAGTACGGACGTTACAGTTCCTGGAATTGGTATTATCTACCAAACAAACATTCTGAGGTAGGGGCATATTAGAAGGTTATGATATGGGGGTACATGACTAGATTCCTCCTTGCCAACCATCTTAGAATAAGAGCAGACCAGAATTATTGTGTGTCTGACATAGTTTGGGAAGTGGCATTTCTTCAGCCAAACCTAAGGAGAAAATTGCAAACTGCTCAACCTACTAGGAAATATCCCAGCCACAATCCCTGTTTGACTTTGTGCCTGGCATTCTTCAGTGGCCTGCAGATGTCAAAGTAGGATCCAGCCAACTATTTGTGCTTATATCCAGTTGACAATGAAGACATAAGGTTCAAATCTCAGCTCTGATATTTTTCACCTGTCCTGGAAATGGGCAAAGAGATTTGACCTGTATAAAACATTAGATGATTTCCATCCATTAAGGCAACAACAAATGGGAATATCAAGCTGTAGTTTTGTCAATGCGACAATGCTCAATAGAATTTCTGGTAGATGCTAGTGAGTGTAAGGCCTGCTGTTCTAAAGTTGCTGATGGAGAATAAAACAATCACGTTAGAGAGTGAGATCAAAGACCATATCTTTATACTGTCAATGAGCAACACGGTACACATGGGCATGAATTTGGGTTCCTTGTTAATTTCACAGAGGCTTAATGTTTCTTAGAATTTTCTTGTACAATTTTGTTTTTAGACTCAGACAAACCTCTTTCTCTTGACTTAAAACAGTTAATCCAAGCAGGAAAAAAAGACTATAAAACACTTCCCTTCATATAGTATGAAAGGCTCATGGCATCTGAGGCAAATAGGTTGAGATACCACCAACATTTCTTATTAGACGGATTTAATTTCTCATATAATTCCAGTCGACATGACACTGCCACAAAGAGAGGGCAAAAGATATGCTGTGGGAGTCCTGACCAATTCTCCTGGCCAGACTGGAGCTATCATTAAACAAAATGGGCCCAAGTTCACAAAACAGACAAATGAAGTTCAGCTGCATGAGCTCACTTTATTATACCCCAAAGAACCATATGCATTTTATACTGCATTTAATTTGATATTCTACACATAGGGAAATTTAGCTGCAATAAAATGTTGAAAAGCCTAGCCTCAAATGGCACGCTGTGAATGTGGTTCAGTTTGCAACTCTTCACGGCTGTAGAAATGATGGAGCCCTTGAGGTCAGGCCTGTTCTTTGTCATTGCTTTTCCTCCTCCAATCATAAAATGAGAACTTTGTAATTACCTGGTAATATTCACTCAGTGTTTCTCATTTGGTCACTTCTTTGTCTTTGGCTTCCTTTCTGTGTGTTATGCCTCTTCACTACAGTAGCCTTCATTTGACCAATGAACTTGTTTTGAATGAATATATCCTATCAATGGAGTCAGAAAAATAACAGGTATTCTTCCATGTGTGCACGCACACACACACACACACACACACACACACACACACACACACACAGTGTGTGTGTTCTCCAATCTGTGCACATACTTATATACGAATGCAGAGCCCACATGTTGACATGGAATGTCTTCCTCAATTGCTCTCCATCGTATTTTTATGAGAGAGGGTCTCTCATTGATCTTAGAGCTTTTGAATAAGGTCAGATTGATTTTCTGTCCAGCAAGCTCAGCGATCCTCCTATCTCCAACCCTTAACTTAGCACTGATATTACGTTTACAACTGTGTGACTATACTTTCTTATGTGGATGCTGGGTCTTCACAATTGGGTAGCAAGCACTTACCAACTGAATGATATCTGCAGGCCATAAACAGACCCCCATTCCCACCCCAGAAAGAGAGAAGTCTTTACACAAGGTCTCAGACTGGCCTGTAGCTAGCTATATGGGCCAGGCTGAACTTGAATGCACAAACATCCATCAGCCTTTGCCTTCTTACTGCAAGACACTAAGTGTGCCACCATGCCTAGCCTCAGCAATATGCTCCATCAAAGTTGCTTTGATATTCACTTGAAGAAATAAAGAAAACAAGAAAAAAGTTACAGAAATTGAAATTATCATAGGAGAAATGCTACAAAACATCACAAGCTATACATATAAATACTTATTTTTCTTACATAAAATGTCAAAGATACATACTACATTATCTTATAAAATGTTTTTAAAGAAAATTTAAATTTATGAGCAACTTTCTCACATAATAAATTTCTTACAAAATAATAAGATTTGGGGGAATTTATTTTTAAAAAAAATAAATTTTGGAAAACAAGGAACCCACCTGCCACCATAATCCTACCACACATACATTAAAACAGGAACATGTCTTGTCTGTTCATCTTCAGTCACTATCCATGCTCTGCTACATTGATATGTGAACATTTGACACAAGATCATAGATTCACACAGCATATACTTCACTAATGAGTTCAAACAATGATATTTTAGGCAACATGGATTTCTAATAAAATGGTATGTAACGGTCTGTATCCCATAATTTAACTGTCCTCTCTGAGTTAAATGACATCTCAATATAGCTCAAACATTTAACTTATCTCATCAAGCATCTATATTTTTTCTTATTTCATATTTGAAAAATACATTAGTACATTTTAAAACTTATTTTGTGGACTTGTGTGCATATAGCTGTGGCTGCATACCTGTAACACTGCAAGATTGGAGAGTGAAGAACAAATTTCAGAAGGCAGGTCTCCATCCTCCAATCTTTCATTGTTACATGTGTGTATCCACACCTATGCACACACAAGTCCACAAAAGTGTCTTCCATTAAGTAGTGTCTGGGATCTAATTTAGATCACCAGGCCTATTGGCATGGATATTTATCACTTTTATATGCTAATTCACCTCAGCTCCACTCTGTATTATTATTTGAAATCAAAGGAAAATGTTCATGTGTATATGTTCATGTAAGTGCTTGCCTGTGCCCTTAGTTATGTTGAATATGTAATTATTAAACTTGTAACATTGTATTTGCAGCTACTTTTTTATAATAAATGGTGATATATGAAAGACCAGTGTCCTTTACTTAGTTTTCTTCACAGAGATGTCATGGCAACCAGTGCCTAGCTTCTTTCAAGGATTGTAGAATTAGCTTTTCAACTTACATAAAATCTTCTGATGGGTTTTGATTGAATTGTTCCAAAATTTGGAGACAACTCATACCTTCATAATTTTCAGTCTTCACAAATACTAACACAATGAATCTCCTATTAGTTTTATCTTTGAAATGCATTTCAATAATCCTTAATGAAGTCTTCACTTAAGAATTGCATGTTTTATTTTTAACTATTTCAAAGTGCCTTATAATTTTTATGTTTATGAACATTTAATTATAAATCAATACTAGCAAAACCACTAAGTCATTCTAGTAATTCCAGAATTTTATTTGCATATTTTCTGTGGGTGCAATGTACAATATGAATTTTATTTAATGAGTTGTATTTTTTGCCTTTATGGTTTCCTGTGTTTTGTCTTTTATTTTAAGGTTCTGAACGATGCTGAACTTTGTGAACTAAAAATCAAAATTTTCAAGCATCTTTGTGTCCTTTTTGATTCTAGACTGTGTTCCTGGATATTTCACTCACTTTTTGTACATTTTGATATTTCTAAGTATCTTCTCTGATGATTTGGAATTCCATCCCTGTCATAAACCATTTCTGTACATCTTTCCATCCTACTCTTATTTCATTATTCAGTTGTACTGATATACTTCCCTATAACTGTGTGTGGTAATTAATTTGGGATGTTAGTTTAGCTGAATGAAAGGGTATGCAGAGCTGGGAAACATTCTTCATTCTCAGTTATAGTACTAACTCTTTTCAATAACTCAGGAAACACTAAGGCCAACTCCCTACTGCTAATAGGGAAACTGAAGTGGTTTAGATTTGGTTAAATTGGTTGATCTGCCCCTGGTACAACTGTGAGGAGGTTTCTGATGCAGGACACATCTGAGTCTACATTCTGCATAACTGATTAATCTCCTGTCAGTGTGGAGAACATCTTCCAGTGGGTTGAAGGCCTAACTATGACAAAATTGTGGTGGGCACACTACTCCCAGCTTTCTTTCCAGAGCTAAGGAATTCTTTCCTTTCCTTTTCAGATAAGAAACCTAATACAGCTTTACAAAGGAAATATGAATATTCTAGACCCACAGGGTGTCAAAACAGGCATTATCAAAAATCTAAATCCTAGAGTATTTGAGAAATGGAAGAGAATGGAATTGAAGTGTATGACGAAGAGGTAGAAGTCTTGTTAGATTGTAATTGATGGAGTTGGAAAATAGTGCATTCAATGATATTGAAATTAACTTCATTGGATATCAGATAAGAGAAAATGGTGCTTCATAGCCAAAAAATTGTACATAACAGAGCCAACTTCTGTTGGAGCAAAGTATAAATTGTCAATTGCTAAGTAAGAACACTAAAGTTAAGTGAGATGTTACTCAGATGACAACCTAGTCAACTGTAAAGTAACATAAGCAGAGGAAGCTAAGAAACCAATAGAAAGGAAACACATTATGATTACTAAGTTTTTGGAGTTATCACTTACAATAAATACATTTACACAAAAATACTATTCATACATCAAGTAGAAAGAAATCATGAGATTTGCAGACAAATGGATAGAAATAGAAAAGATCATCTCAGTGAGGTAACCCAGACACAGAAAGACACACATGATATGTACTCACTTATAAGTGGATTTTAGCTATATAGTACAAGATAAGCATACTACAAAGCACAGACCCACAGAAGAAAAGCAACAAGAAGGATCCAAGGGAGGATGCTTAAACCTTCCTTTGAAGGGAAATAGAATATACAAAGATAGTGGTTGAAGAGAAGGACCAAATTAGGAAAAGAGACACAGAGAGATATGAGTGGGGAAGAGTGGGGGAGGGGTAAGAGAACAAAAGACCTGTAGAGAAAAGAGACACTGTGGGCACAGGTATCTCTGTGACAAGCTGGAGACCTAAGTCATGGTAGACTAGCAAAGGGATATGAGACTCTAACAGAGACCTCTAGAAGCAGGGGTCATAGAGACTGAAGGGGACAACCTCTACCCAGACATGAGGGAGGGCAATACCAACCCACCCACAAACACTTTGACCCAAATTTACCCCACCTATGAGATGTTCAGTGATAAATATAAAGCAGCTAGAGCAGAGATCCAAGGAAGGGCCAACCAAAGACCCACCCCATGGTAGAAAAATAACCCCTGTCATTATCAACGATACTCTGCTATACTTGCAGACAGGAGTCAATAAGAGTTGTCCTCTGATAGGCTTCACCCAGCAGTGCTTCAAAACAATTCTGAGGCTCTCAGCCAAACATTGGGTGATGCATAAGAAACCTTGCACAGAAATTGGGGGAAAGGAGACAATGACCTGGAGGTTACAGGAGCTGAATACTGTACAAGAATACTGTACAGTGCAAGAATACTGACACAGCCAAGTAACCAGGGCCCAGGGGCATCTGCAGAGACTGAAGAACCAACCAAGGACCATGCATTGACTGAACTTAGGTCCCCTACAAAACTGTAGCTTAGTGATAGCTTAGGATTCGTGTGGGTCTCCTAGTAATGGGACTGGGGGATGCCTCTAACATGCACTTTCTTGCCATCTTTTCAATAACTTCCCCTTGATAGGCTTGTCTTGGAAGGCCACAGGGGAAGAAGAAACACTCAGTCCTGATATGACTTGATGAGCAGGGTAGCAGATGGAAAGGGGAGCTCCTCTTTTCTGAGGAACAAAAGAGGCTCATGTGGGAGAGGGAGGGAGGCTGGAGCTGGGAGGTGAGAAGGAATGGGGCTACAACCAGGATGTAAATTGAATAAATAAATACAAGACAAAGAAGAAGAAGAAGAAGAAGAAGAAGAAGAAGAAGAAGAAGAAGAAGAAGAAGAAGAAGAAGAAGAAATGAGAAGGAGAAAAAGAAGAGGAGGAGGAAATTAGCTTGGGTTTAAGAAGAGAGAATGTGGCATAAATATCATAGGTAAACAATGAAAACCGCCAATGTACACAAAACCTAGGTTATATCTTAAACCTATAATTTGATCAGTGTTAAGGAACAAACTCGATTCTTTTAGATATTTTTATTTTTATGTTTTTTAAAGATTTATTTATATATTATTATGTATACAGTGCTCTGTCTGCATATCCACCTGCAAGCCAGAAGAGGGCATCAGATCACATTATAGATGGTTGTAAGCCACCATGTGGCTGCTGGGAATTGAACTCATCACCTTTGGAAGAGCAATCAATGTTCTTAACCTCTGCGCTATCTCTCCAGTTTTAGATATTTTTTATAAACAGTGCTAGTAATCTCAAAATATTTGACTTCCATAATGAGAGGTGTCCATCTCTTATAAGTTCTACTGTAGTTTTTCCTTATAATAGATCCCTAATGATCAGCAAATAGAGTGCGTAGTTTCTATAAGCTATATATTCTCCATAGCAACTGTGATGGTTTGACCACAGTAGATTAGTTGGATTGTGGCCATATGTGTTCTTGAGAGTTTTTTTTTATTAATTATATTTTTGTCTTGTAGAAAGATATTATTATGTTGTGAATAATTAAATTTAAGAGCACAATTGATTAAATTTCATAGTATAAACCTGAAATAGTAGAATGGTTTGTCAGGATCCTTAAAAAAATATCTTCAACCTATAAAATCTTATCTCAGAAAAGTGTTCATTATCTTAGTTTTTAAAAGTTATTTTTTTCTGCTTTCATGCACATTCTTCTTTTAAGATTCAAAGTATTCTATTTCTGCGAGTTTATAAATATATAAAATGTATTCTGACAACTTACTCCTACTATCTCCTAACTCCGCCACCCTACCAACATATGCCTCTCTTGAAATAGGTAAAGTGCATTGAAAGAAAATGTACAGAATTAACTAACCTGTTCCCATAGAGGCTCATAGTGACTGAACTGTCAACAAGAAACCATGCATGGGATGGACTAGGCCCTCTGCATATATGTAACAGTTGTGAAGCTGGGTCTTCATGTGTGACTCAAAGAAAAAGGGAGGAGGGACTGCATTGCCTGCCTCTGGATCCCTTTACCCTAAATGGGCTGCCTTCTCTACCCTCAATGGAATAAGATACGCCTGGTCCTACTGCAACTTGATATGCCAAGACTGGTTGATAGCCATGAGAGGCCTCCTCTTTTATGAGAAGGGAAAAAAGGGATGGGGGGGGGGTAAGATGAGGGGAAGGAAGGCACTGAAAGAAAAGAAGGAAAGGGAAGCTGTGATTGGTATGCAATGTAAATAAATAACTTGATAAATAAAAAATAAAACAAAAAAATCATTTTGAGGGAGAGGATAATCCACTGTGATATAGAAAAAGAAGGGGACGTAGCATGGCGATTGCCTTCATGAGCTCAAAGAAGCCATGGTTACTGACACAAGACCGGAACAAGAGAAGAAAATGAATATTACAGCATGGATGGATAGCGGTATTATGATGCCCCAGTCCTAGCTAAGGAGTTATTATCAGTTAATGGAGTCTGAAAGAAGAAGAGGAATCATTTTTCCTTAGGGGAATCAGCACCGGTAGGTTGTCCATGATCCGATGGATGGCGCCATGCACACACAGGCAGCACTAACCCAACCTAGTAGATTATGGAATAAAACGAAGAAGAGAGCCATTCTTAATTGGGTTGAGATAGAAACACTCACCTAGGATACAGACAGTATCATTTATTTCATCACTCAGACCCAGAACTAAATGAAATTGGGAGACAGATCTGAGCACTGGCCCTAATACATGGGTTCCCTGCTCTCCGCTCTTGCCTGTGGATGTAATGTGATAATGTCTGTGACTTCCCTGCTATGATGGTTTTCAAACTTGACTTGTGAACTAAAATAAACCTTTACTCCACTAATTTGCCTCAGCATAAGGACCTGAGTTCAGATCCCAAAAATCACATAAATAGCGAGGATAAGCACTTGCTACTGTAAACCCAGCACTATGTAGTAAGGAAATAGGCAGACAACAAGAATTACCAGGCTTGCTGACCACTAGGCTGACTCTGCATTCAGTGAGAGAAGCTGTTTCCAAGGTAGAAGACTGCACAGAGTGGGAGAGTACAATACCTGATGTCCTTCTTTAGTTCCCTAGAGCACACCGAAACACATACATGCATACCATAAACACACATGCAAAATTCGTAAAAATGATGCTGCACTTAACACTTAAAGTAGAGTAAAAGCTATAGTTACTTTTAACAATGAATGCTAATATCATGATATTAACTTGAATATTATTGTCAGTGGATGTTATAATTATTTATTGGCACCTATGAAAGTCCTATATATAGGGATGAAAATGTTGAATTTTTAGGGTGAAAAGATAGCAGTTATGTGATACCTTAACAATACAGAGGCATCTATGCTGTTATCTCATTACGCTTAGATCTTTTATATTAGGAAAATGCATTTTATCTGTGTAATTATCTAGCTATGATGGTGATACTGTGGCATAATTTATTTGCAGCTAAAGGGGAACACATTTGGTCTACATTGCTGTTTATTTTTGATGAAAATTTCCACTGGGTTGTATGCTTTGAGTTTATGTGGGTCAGAGGCTAGTCTTGTGGACTTAGCATCCATTAGACGTACTTCAGAAAGTGCTACGATCTTATGAACTATGGTCTATTTCAATCCATTAAGGCATGGATCTCATGGTTCTCAGATAACTTAATGCATACCCTTCTTAGCTGAAATTTTAAAATCTGAGGCTAGTAGAAAAGACTGTCCTTTGTGGATGGAATTATAACTAAGATAATGTGGGGAAAATGATATATTTGATGTTATCTGAAATACTTCATATATTGCATATTTTATTTTAATTTAATTTATGCATTTATATTGATATGCAACATGCTGAAGTTCATAAAGTTAGGAAGGCTCACCATATAGTAATATTCAAATCAACATCAGAACACTGTAAAAATTATAATCATTTATTATTTTTGAATAGCTGAGGTTCTTACAATGTGAGAAATTTCTAAGATTTTTGAATGTGTGCAACTTTAACGTTTTAGGACCATTGACTATTAAATCTGAAACCTTAAGAACAAATGCCTACCTTACTACTGTCATAGAAATCATCATAATTTTCTTCTTACATCATGAGCTTTCATTAACAGCCATGTGCTAAGTGTACAAAAGTGGCACCCTGGGCAAAGAGAATGCAGATATAGATACTAAAGCTTCTACAGTGTCAAATGGAATGCACAGAGGGAAGTCCCTGGAGATTGGAGTGACCAAAGGAAAACCTAGGTGCCTTGTGGGATGCTGGGAAGTCCCATCACTAGCCAGAGCCAGAACAGTGTTTAAAACAAACCCATTCCAAAAAGTACAATGGAAAATTATACTTGCCATGTCCTCTGAGCTCCTCAACATTATGTATAAATTTGTAGTGGAGCTACATTTTACAGACACATGTGCTCCTCAAAGATGTCACCTTTCATCTCCATATTACTACATTCTGTGGTCTGGATGGAAGTTTTCCATCCAAGGCTGCTGTATTTGAACACTTATGTCCTCAAACTGGCAGCACCATTTTAGGCCGTTATGCAGAAATAAGGCTGCAGGAAGTGTGATATGAGTCTGGAGTGGTGGGGGCTTGAGATTTGTGGCCTAGCCCCACTGTCTTTTATCTCTCTGTTTCTTGTCCCACTGACATTTGAGCAAGCTCCCTTATGCTCCACAACCACATTCCTGCTCCATGCTTTCATGGCTTGTACTCCTTAAACTATGGCAAAATCAATCCTTCCTTTCATAGGTTGCTCTTATTTCATAATTCCAACAAGAAAAGTAGCTGATATATTATGTTTTAGTGTAAGGACTCAAAACTATGACGCGTTTTGTAAATTGAGTTGGCATTCTTCAGAGTCCTCATTCTCTGTGTCAGTCTTTGACATCTTTAGCACATTCTCTGAAGATTTTAATGTGAGGAAGAACTTGTATTAAGTGACCCAGGAAGTCTTTCTGGGGTTTAATTGCTTTATTGGACTAATTAATTTGTGAAGGTAATTATGAAACCAGGTGAGTATTGTGCAAATTCTATAAAGTACCATTAAAAGATGTCCAGAAGCAAAATGCACCAATAGCTTTCTTTTTCTTTCTTTCTTTCTTTTTTCTCTTTGATTTTTGGCTTGGTTTTGCCTAATTAACAAAATAAAGCAGAGAGATTTATAGCATAAAGTGTGGGATATAAATTAAATAAGTACATCCCTCATAACTTCCAACTGAAATAACAGTACAAAATTCAATTTTCTTTAAAAAAAAATTGTATCTCTGTACGACCATAGGGAACATGCCATCTGTTTCACTTAACTGTTGGTTCATAAATATCCACATCCAAACTTAAAGTTCAATACAGTATTGACCATTTTATTGTCTCGTCTGCTTGGGGGTCCTGGCTGAGTCCCACTAGGAAATTTTTAGTTTGAGTTTTACTCACATTCAGTCAGACAGCAAGAACAATGGTTGTTTAAAGATTTTCTCAGTTATGTGTCTTGCACCTGGGATGAAAATCGGAATACCTGGTTAAACGTACCACCATCCGAGGTCCTTTCTCCCTTCTGTTCATCCAGATGATTCAGGATAGCAAAGTTATATCGATGGATACAGGTTTCAAGGGCCACTGGAGAGTATAGCAGAAGATGGATACATTTACTGTTAGGTCCAATGATTCAGTGTCACACAGAGCACGTAGTGAAAACAAGCCATTAGATTCTTCATGGAGACAAGATGACTTTCCTCTTATAAAGGATTCACTAAGATTCAGAAAGTGCGTGGGAACTGATGATAAAGATGTAGTCATTTGGGGTAAATGTAATCTGCCGCATCTTTTTCATGCCAGAAGCAATACACTCAACACCTGAGATTTCTGGTTTCTATATCAAATGCCACAGTCTCCCTAACTGAGCTCATATGAACACGTGGTTGTGTGGGGTAGTATAATGAGTAGGTTGGACTCTACTAATTTCCTCAGTAAGAAGCCACTTTAAGTTACAGCCCTTTTCACCAACACAGTGCTGTAGTCTGAAAGTGTTCAGCAAAGTTTTTTTTCCAAGTACTATATTCTAAACTGTCATTGCAAAATAGATATGTAAACTAAGAGGCAAATTGTACACTGAAAGACAACATTTTGACTTTTCATAAAACCAAGACCCTCCAAGAGAAATATGTTTGCTATGCTGAAAAATAGAATTTATGGAACACCACAAATTAGTATTATATTTTCAGTCTGGGGTGAGGGCTGGCCAACTAAGATCATTAGTTCCTAGTACTGACAGGCAACTCATAACCATATGTAAATTCAAGTCTAGAGGAATAGGAACCCTCTTCTGATCTCTGCAGGGTCTGCATGCATATGATTCATACACATTGTTGGACATATACATACATACATACAATTAAAATTTTTATCTTCCTTTATCACTTTTAGATTATAATGCAATTCTCTTTCACATTGAAGAAAATGGAAACATCTGCTTTCTTTTAGTATGTTTTTGGAGAGGTATAATGTGTGAGCCCCTATATTCTGCTGAATATGACCTCCAGATAGGAGAAATGTAGAACTTAGTGATTTATCACTTTGATAAACTCAGTACTGCTGAGACATTTAGAGACAATTTCATGCTTGGAGCCCAGATGTTAGTTTAAACTCCCTGAAGTCTTTGTCGAGTTAACTGCTTATGTGTTTCTTTAATTCTATTTCTTCTTCTGAAATGGCAGGTTGAAAATATTTCCTAGACAGATGCTTTATAAAAATGAAGAAGTAATGTATGAACTTGGGTAGCATACACTTGATACAACAAAATATATTGACATGCCTATTATATGTAAGTGGATTTTTACATATAGGAACTAGTCACTAGTATCTGGCTGCTTATGTAGAAAGAATAAGTAAATTAGTATTTTACTACAGGGCTATTATGGAATGAAATAATTTAATTTATGTAATGTACTTAGAATAATCAACAATTAAACTGTATGTGATACATTAATTAGGACATGTATAAATAGTGGTGCCATTTACAAATAGTTTCTGCCCTGCAAATTTATATATCTGTATCATCTAACTGACAAGTTAACTTTTGCCCTCGTCCTAAGTATTGAATTACATTCTATATACATGCTAGGCAAATACTACCACTACATTATAGCCCTGATATTTTTATCTTAAGTTAATTTTCCCTTTTAAAACTTATTTTTATGTATATAAGTGTTTTGTGTGTTTGTGTGTGCGTGTGCACATGTGTGCACGTTTCATGTCTGCACAGTGCCCATGGAGGCCAGAAGAGGGCATTAGATTTTCTGGAGTTAGAGTTACAGATGTTTGTGAACTAACATGTGTGTGCTAGGAACCAAACTTGGATCTTCTGCAAAAGCACCCAGTGCTGTTAACTACTGAGCCTTTCTCTGAGCCCTTTTGTTTTCAATTTCATTTTGAGACAGAATATCACTATGATGCACATGTTGGTATCAAAGGTGTTATTCCTGCCTCAGCTTGCCAAATATCCAAGTGAAGTTTTAATCGCCTCTCCCATTCTGGCTGACTAGAAGTCAAAAGAGGACACAAATTGTCCCCATTTAAGAAGAAAGACTTTTGCTTTCTAACAGATGAGGGACTAGAATCAAGAAGGTCTTAGTGCACATCAAGCACTGGTTTGGACACAATAGGATTCAAGAGAAAACAGTGGATCCCTTGTATTTTTTATTTACAACATTCTACACTTCCATAGATTTTTATTTTAAAGATTCACTTAATCTTCCTTGCATGTATTTATGCTTCTCTGCATATTCATATACACACATATGTGTGAGTGCCCATGCAAGGTTAGAGGAGGGCATCAGATTCATTAGTACTGGAGCTATAGGTGGCTATGAGCTACCTGAGGTGGATGCTGGGACCTGAATTTCAGTCTTCTGAATAAGCATCCCAGTGTCCTTAATGACTGAGAAGTCCTTCCAACCCTTCTTGTGACTCTTTATAACCTTTTAAAACTGCTTTCTTTTTTTGTGGGGGCACAACCTTTATAATCTTAATGCTTCTATATGTAAACAAGTTTTTTCTTCTTTATTCTCCTAAAAACATGCCATCACTCTTTAGTTTTTATTTTAATAGGACATTACTGACTGTGAGAGAAAGAGCCTTCCCGAGGCCATGTTTAGAGCCAAGAAAAAGACCCATTCATTATCTGGTGGCACTTCTTGAAAGTGGAGTTCTTAATCGTCTCTATCATTAATGGCAGCAAAAAACAACCCTGAAGACACATTACTTATGTCAAGATAATCTACTGAGAGAAGGTGAAACCAATGTTAGCAATTGGAACAAATTAAAAGAATAAGTAGGGTGGGGTGTTTTTTTTTTAGCTGAAAATGAGAGGTGAAGTCATTTTGGCTTGCTATTCAAATGGTATATGTCCATTAACATTGAATCTTCCCTAGATGAAATCTTAGAATGTCTAGTGTTTGATAGAGGGAATAACTCTTGATATGTGAGGGGTTTTTCTCTGAATAAAAATGGACTGCAAATAATTTGATTAAAAGTAAATTGGGATAAGTACTGAACTGGCTTAAGCGTTTTAATTAATTAAGCCGCTGGATCATGCATTTTCATTAGGTTGAAACTAATATAACTATCCAGCATTAAAATGGCATATGCATTTATATACCTGTTCATGTTCATGCTATCATGTATTTACTACTTATTTTAGTGAAGGATACAGAAAAAAAAATTGCCCTTTTGCTGACTAGCATCTATATAAAATTTAACCTATGGTAGAGCACTCACTCTACAAATTTGATCTACTTATCTATTGCTGTGACAAAACACCATGAATAAGGCAGCCTGTAGAAAAGAAAGGTTAGTGGAGGAATACAACTTCAAAGGATGAGTCCACATCCACGAGAGAGTGGCAGCAGACTGCCAGACAGCGCATTGGAGCTGAGAGCTTACATCTCGATCTACAATCAGGAAAGAAAGAAATATAACTGGAAATGATAGGGGCCTTTTGCGACCGCCAAGCCTACTCCTGGGGAAATACCTCTTCCATCAAGGACACACCTCTTAATTCTTCCCAAACAATTCCACCAACTTGATACTAAGTGTTCAAATATATGAAGGTTCATTCTAATTAAGCAGAAACAAGTGCTAAATTTTATTGAATACCAATTTTATTGAAATTAACAATAAGGCTCTAGGAACCAACAGCTACTGAAATCTTATTCATTGAAATTAATAACTGAAGAGTTATGGACAACCTAGACATTCAACTATAGGAAGAGAAGAAAATTTAGAAAAGTAAATTCATAATACAAGCTACTAGATTTTTATTTCTAGAGATCTATATTTTCTGTCTCTTGTCTTCCAGATACCATTTTTAAGGTTTACTTATTTTTATGCATGCGTGTGCTGCCTTCATGTATGTGTATGAACCATGTGTGTGCTTAATGCCCATGAAATTAATAGGAAGGAATCAAATGCCCTGAAAAATAGAGTTACTTAGGAGCAACAATGGATTTTAACCACTGAGCTACCTCTTGAGCCCCAGATGTCATTTTTTTTTTGTATTTGGGCACATATCCAAAAAGAAGAAATTTTATCTCTCCATATACCTCAGAGCCAAAGCAGACAGTAAACAATTGCATGTAACCCTAACTCCATTAATTTGTCAGCTTCATGGGGTATGTTACAGAAAGTATGAGAAGTGTGCATTTTGTCAGGATGGAAGGTAAAATGATCTCAAGTGAATATTTGACAGCTGGGCTGGTTGACCATGGTGATAAGGAGGTTGATTCTGGGGTTTTTTCAGTGTGGATGGGGTTGTAACACTGGTGGAAGAAGCAAGCTCTATGTGGAGATCTCATAGAAGGGAGAAGGATGCTGTAAGAGGTGAACATTGACTGGAAGAAAGAACAGACCAACTGACATGAGCTTTGAGAAGCAGGCTAGTGGTATCCATTGAGGGTGCGAGCTTTGTGAATGTGTCATGTGTTCTATCTTTGTATAGAAGAGAGGGAAAAGTGTGGGTATTGTTTGTATTTTCTCAGAAGAGGGGATGAAATAAGAGCTATTACCCAAGCTCTCCAAACACATGGCTTTGGCTGAGCCCAGAGCATTTCTGCCTAACTAGCCCTAGGCCTAGGAAGCTTCTGGCCTCCTGCAAGGTATTCTACTGCAAGCCAAGACCTCGAAGGCTTCAGCTTGTGGCCTCTGTCTGCTAACTTAGGCCTACAAATGTTTTCAGCCTCCAAGACTTACTTTTGAATAAGCTCACACTTTCTAGTTTTTCTGAACTCTGACTGGCTGCTTAAACTCAGTTGTTCTGACTCACAGCTCCTCTCCAAGCTGACTGACTCAAACTGGCTTCGATTGGCTCTCACTAAATTGCTCTGCTTGGAAAAACTGCCACTGAACTCCATGAATTCAACTGTACAAACTCACCTGCACTTAAATGAAGTGCACCAAATTATACTGAACTATTCTGTACTCCTGCACACTACTGCTCTGTTTCCACAATTCTCTGTGTGTATGTGCTGCTCTTAAACAGCCTCTCTCTCTCTCTCTCTCTCTCTCTCTCTCTCTCTCTCTCTTCTCTCTCTCTCTCTCTCTCTCTCTCTCTCTCTCTCTCTCTCTCTCTCTCTCTCTCTCTCTTTCCCTCCCTCCCACTCTCATGAGAGTTGGGGATATCCTATCTCTGACTCATTCTGTCAAATCTTTCTCTGATTCATCTCTTTGTCTGTCCCCCCAACTGGCTGTCATTGTTTGGGATGAAAGGATTGTACTAAAGTCATAGCTGTATTCCAGCCAGAGAGATTAGAGGTATTATTACAGACAGGTGGATTAACAGTGTGTGCTGAAGCCATGTTTGTATCGCAGATGGATCACTCAGACCTAGACTTTTGAATGTGATCCTTTGCTAGAGTAGCCATGCTGCTGGATTAAAATTCCTCTACAGAAAAGCCTGAACAAAGAACAATGTGGTGCATGATTTAAAAACACTTGCTACCTGTAACCAGGTAGTTTGTGTATCAAACAAAAGTAAATTGAAAACTTATTGCCATAATACAGGCGTAAGGTGTTTGGTACTGTATTTATGGGGGTTTATATATATAGAAAGAAAACTTAATATCTATGAGGACTTTGAGCAAGGAAGATGTGCTACTGATGGCAGAAAGAAACTGACTATGTTCTGAAAACATCCATTTGATCAGTAAAATGTCTAGAGAATTGTGAAATTTTTGAAAGGTGTCTTTTTCCCCCTTTATTAATTTATTCTTGTTACATCTCAATGGTTATCCCATCCCTTGTATCCTCCCATTCTTCCCTCCCTCCCATTTTCCCCTTATTCCCCTCCCCTATGACTGTTCCTGAGGGGGATTACCTCCCCCTGTATATGCTCATAGGGTATCAAGTCTCTTCTTGGAGGGGGAGACCTGGTGGCACTCAGAGGAAGGACAGCAGGTTACCATGAAAGGTGTCTTTACATAGCACATGAGCTTGGAACATCAGTAGATAAAAGGTTAGAAAGAGGTTAAAGATTCTAATTAAGATGAGATGAAATACATAATGCATATTTTACATATGTATGTGGACTATAATAATTTCAAGTATGAGAAATAATTCAGTGACTCAGAAATTAAAAAACTTAATGTAGAGAGAATGCTCAGAGATTAAGAGTGCAACTGCTCCTGCCACAGGGTAGAGTTTACTTGGTAGCTAACACACATGGTAGCTAACAACCCTTTATAACTCTAGTTTCAGGGAATCTGATACCATCTTCTGACCTCCCTGGGCACCACCCACTTGCAGTGCACATACATAGATGAAGGGAAAACATTCATATTCATAAAATAAAAATGACCTTTTAAAAAATGCATAAACTTAAATGACATAAAGAAATAATGACAAAGAGTGACAAACACAGATAATTAAGGATGATCACAGATATTTAAGTAAAGAATTGAACATTGTGGCTGAAGCTCTAGATCAGCAGTTAAGAGCGTTGGCTGTTCTTGCAGAGGGCCTGGGTTAAATTCCAAGCACTCACATGATGGCTCACAAGCACGTGTAATGCAAGGACTTGAATGGCCTTCTAGCCTCTGCAGGCACCAGACATGAACATTATACACATATATTCATGAGATCCAAACACTCATACACATAAAATTATAAATATAAAACAAAAATTTTAGATATAAAAAATAAAAACTTGGAAGTAAAAAAGGAATATTGAGAGAAAAGAGAAGAATAACATAAACACCAATGGTAGTATATTTTAAAAAAGAAAACAGGCACCTGTTTAATAAATTGCTTTTGAAATTTCTGAATTTTATTTTTTATCAAGTATTTTAAAATTTTTACATATACATTTATATTATTACAAATATATACAATAAACTACTTATAGTAAAAAGAACCATGAAACAATCTGGAATTATATAAGTGCTTTATTTTATATTCTTAGTTTTTTGACTATATTTGGCAGCCTTGAAGAAAATGTCTTTCTTCTTTTGGTGTATCTAAAATTCTGAATGTAAATCAATATGTATCATATCTTGTCATTATCAACTTAAAACATCTATCTACACTTAAAACATCTTAACCACTAAACAATTAAGCTTAATTGTAAGACTAAACTATCTGGTCTTCAACTTCATCAGAGACTGGAGAAGGAATAAAACTTAATTACCTGATTAAATGGAAAGTACAGGTTAGCAGTTTCCCAAATGACAAGACAACAGAGACAGTTTGCTACCTGAGCAGTTACTCAAAACTCACTGTAACATTGGAGTATCATCATCAGCCTTCTGGCCCAATATATCGGACAGACATATTTGTGAGGCAGGAATTATTGAGGACTTGCTTACCCTGTCTTAGCCTGCATCCAAGCTTGCCCTATTTTTAGGCAGAACTCTCTCTGTGGTAGAAATGAGTTTTTTTGTTTTGTTTTGTTTTTTGTTTTTTTGGAATAGAGAATAAGTGTTTATTTAAAATACTCAGTTAAAATCAGAAAAGAAAGGAATTAAAGTAATATGTAATGAAAACCATTTTATAAATGCATGGAACTCTCAAAGAATAAAACAAATGTGTATTTTCCCTTTTTATTTAAATAATTTATTCAGATTACATCTCAACTGTTATTCCCTCACTTGTATCTTCCCATTCTGCCTCCCTCCCTCTTTCACCCAATTCCCCTCCCCTAGGTTTGTTACAGAAGGGGACCTCCTCCCCCACCATATAATCAGTGCCTATCAGGTCTCCTCCTGGTACCCTGCTTACTCTTGCTCTGTCCTCAGGTCTCCCCACCAAGAGCAAATGGTTAAAGTGGGGAGTGGGCACCAAAGTTCGTGTGCAAGTCAGGCCTTACTTCCCCACAATTGTGGAGAATGTGCTGGTCATGGGCTAGGTCTGGATAGGGGTTCTAGGTTTGCTGCATGCACTGTCCTTGATTGGTAGAGTAGTTTGAGCTGACCTGCCTGCATCTAGATCTGCCAGCCTTAATTTTTATCACAAGAATACACATCTCAGGTAGAAAATATAGATATGACTCTACAGGATGATGAGGTAAAATAGCTGGATAAGGTCTTCAAAAATCTCAGAGCCATACAGAATATGGCACTTAAAAATGTTTTTATTATTTTAAAGTTTCACTGACAATGAAACAGGTTAATTCCTGGCAACACCCAGCCTAACTTGAAGAGGATGATGAACATCAAAAAAAAGCCTTTTTATGGAAATGTCTTCCAATGTGGCAATCATGCCCCTGGGCAAAATGTCCCTATTTCTACCACAGACTGAATTTTATTTTTTTTAGTTAATTTATAAAGCATAAAACCTCTTTGAATTTGTGAATTTTATAACATGGATGTTCTTGTTAATGTTTAGAAAAATACCTCAAGCTTATCATTGGAGGAAAAGGCCAGATTATTTTAGTTTGATAATGAGTGACTAAATAAAACCGGGAAACACATGGAACACAAATAAATATACATTTCTTTGGTGGAGTTAAACTGAAAATTAAGCAGAGAAGAAGAAACAACAAAAGGATATTCTGGCCCAATGTAATGGGAAGAAGATAGGAGATGCGCTGTATTTTATAGGATTTACCCAACAGAATATCTTCAGTTTTAGAGCAAAAAGGATTGAGGAGAGAATTCAGCTTCTGATAGAGACCAGGTGACTATTGCTGAGTAAAATTCCATAAAGGAGGAAAAGATATAGAAGACATCAGTAACTCCTGTGCAGTCAGAGAATGGGCATTTATCATAGTTTAAATGCAGCTGAATCTGCCTTTGGATGGAAAAAAAGAAAGGCTTGTCGCTACTCCTAAAAGCACTGCAGGTGTGGCTGCTGTGTCACATGTGCATCAGTAGCTGGAAGGGAGGAGAAAGGTCATGTCTACCTTCAATGTCCTGCCCTATAAACATCTGAATTATTAGTAGCCTACCATTTCTTGGGGAAAAAAAAATGTGAGCCTGAGAGATCACCAGTGGAGCACCAAGGGTCTCAGAGAGGGAGCTAGCCTGAGACATTCCCCAGGCTGGTGCTGTGCAGGGTCAGGCAGGCTCCCAGGACTTGGAACAAGCTGAAGACCCTGCACAGGAGTGAGCCTGAGATAGACGCCCTTTCCATGGGGCCACTCAGGCCGGCTGGACAAGGAGCAAGCCAGAGATGACAACCAGACTGGCATCCTGGGACCTGGACAGGGATCTAGCATGAGACGACCACAAGTCAGAAGCCTGCCGACCTGGGGTCAGCTGACCATGCCCAAGATGAGCCCTGTCAGACTCCATAATGGATGAGAGGGGCCTTGTCCTTCTGAGACATCTCCTGAGATGACACCAGACACTCAGAGATGCCAGGTTACTCTAAGAGGAACAAGTGGTGGAGAAATGGAAGAAAAAGAGAAACAAAAGGATATGGGCACAATGAAGAGAAGCAGAACTGGACACTAGAGGGCAGTGAGGAACATGCTGATGTGGGTAGTCTGTGATGCCACATAGGAGGACCATGGAGAATGGCAGGGGACTAGAGTGAGGTTTCCCAGCCTCTGCTGCCACTAGGTGGCCACTTCCGGGTCCACAGCCCTGAAGCATTAGGGGTCTGTTACCAAAGGCCAGGAGTACATCTGTAGTCTAAGCTGTGTCACAGGGACATGTTGATGTCTAAGGGCTGTGTAAAACTGGCCCAAGACCTCACCAAGGCATCATGGAATAAGTGGCCCTGGTGCCATGAAAGCAGGACAGCTGATCCTGCCTTGAGCCAGCCGCAGTACTCAGAAGAGTAGGCCCAAATGTTCCAGTTACATCCCACTCCAGGATATAAATGTGGGAGACCAAGGGTCCATACCCTGCTCGACCCTTAACTCATGTAGCAAGCAAGAGTTCTGACCCTGGGGTCATGAGAACAGAAGAGCTGACTCTGTCACTTACTAGCTGCAACACTCCAGAGGGTGGGCCTTGCACCTCCTTGGGCATCTCAGTAGAGCTGACCCTAATGGCTAGGGCATGGGTGAGCTGGCTATGAGGGTGTACAAGTAGGAGAGCTTGGGATGCCCCTTGTAGTCATGAGGTGACATGGGCAAGGGAGAGATGACAGCCCCCCTTATCCCTTGCCACCAATGGCAGGCAGGAAAACTAGCCCCAAGGTCATCCGAGTGGGAGAGCTGTCCTTTTCTGTCACCTGCTGCAACAATGGGAGAGCAGGTGCTACACCTCACCTCAACAGCACTGTAAACCTGGCCCTCAGTGTTGTGGTTGCAGGAAAGAAAGCCCCCAAAGGCATGATGTGGGAGAGCTGGCCCTGTCTACTTCCCTCCCTTGTCCCTTGCCAGCTATAGCATGCAGGAGAGCGGGCACCAGGGTCGTGAGAGTGGGAGAACCCACTATGTCCCTCACTGGCTACAAGACTCCGGAAACCAGGCCCTGTACCTTACCTGGGCAGCAGCGTAGAGCTGGACCTGGTAGCAGGGGTTTTGTTGAGCAATCCCCCAGAAGCATGAGAGCAGGAAAACAGGTGTGCTGGCCAGATCGTTTATCTCTCAGACTCAGATTTGGGCTTTGAATTGGCTCACCTCAACATCTAACACACTGATGAACTGGTGGAGTGCATGAAGGGGCAAGTCCTATAGATTCAAAACTACAGGATCTCCATGACACAGGGCAACAAGGGGATGTCTGAGAGGAATCTCAGTGATGTTCCAGTATTGATAGAGTAGCAGGAGTCAGAGGCCTCATACCAGATCAAGGAGTCACTGCAACAAACATGTGCAAGCAAAGGAGTGTGGACAAAGGAGTACACTGTGGGATACATTGTGACATGCTACATCTTCCACAGTGAGAAATTTTTCTCTTTTCTGAGTGAGGTTTGCAAGGGTGGAAAGGAAGAATGAGGGAAAGGGGAGATAAGTGGGATTAGGGTGAACGATGTGAAGTTCACAAAGAACCAATAAATGTTCTTTTTTAAAGAAATGGAAAAAATAACAAAGAAAGACGTTCTTTCCTTTGATAGCTAGAATCAAGGACCACGGTGAAAATCTACTTTCATATAACAAGACACAAAGATAAAGAAAGAATACAAGCAACAAATAATTTATGGAATTAAGTGTAAGCTTCAGGTCAGAAGACATATCCTTGTCAATTCTATATTCTTTGTAGCATTTTTTTTATTTACTTGAAAATACCACACAACGTACTTTTTATTCACTCCACCTCCTCTTATGCCTCTTAAACTGCAACCTCCCTTCCTGACCCAAACAAATCTATATCCTTTTCCATTTCCAAATTCAGGTCCAATCTGTGCTCCATGGTTGGGGGTGAAACTTTGTGTCTGCTTCCTCTCTCAATGCTGGGACTTGCTCTGGCTTGAGCTTAAACACGTTGTAAGGGTTGCTGTGAGATTACATATGCAACTTCTCTTTAATGTGTAGAAAATTCTGAGCTTTTTTGTAGTCACCCACTGTCTCTTAGTTTCAAAGGCTTTCTTGTATCTTTAAATGAGACATCTATTCCATACCTGCTTCTCCAAATGCTCAGGGATAAATGCTATACTTTTTTTTGAAGAATTTAATAGAAATTTGAATTAAATGCTTAAGATGTCATGAAAATTGAAATCATAAATAGCAGTAAGAGATCAAAAGAGAGTCCATAAAGATACAGAACCAAAGAGAATACATTAGCCCTATGTTATAAGCAGTAAATACATAAAGATGAATGATATACTTATGAGCTGAGACTTGAATTTCTTACATACAAATAAATTTTTGTCATAATTAGTATTAGTTACACTTTCTTGTGTATTCTCTGAAAAAAATAACTGACAAAAGCAACTTAAGAAAGGGAATATTTGTTTTGGCTCCTGGTTTAAAGGTATGCAATTCATTATGTCGGGGGAAGCATGGTTGAGAGAGTGTTCCACAGTCAGGAAATAGAGATATGTGAATACAGAGGGAAATTTCTTTCTCTGCTTTTCTTTGTTATTCAGCCTAGCACTCAGTCTAACTGATGGTGCTGCCCATGTTTAAGATGAAAAGCTAGGTATAGTGGCGCATGCCTTTGATCCCAGCACTCAGGAGGCAGAGGGAGGCAGATCTCTGTGAGTTCTAGGCCAGTGTGGTTTACAAAGTGAGTCCAGGACAGTCAGGGTTACAAGAGAAACCCTGTTATGAAAAACCAAAATCTTACTATCAAATCAGTAGTGTGTCTCCTAGGTGATCATAAGTCCAATCAACAGTGGAGATTAACTATCACCTAGGCCCAGTAAGATTGTGCTAATAAGCATAACATTACAATAAATGTAATGAAAGATTGCAAAAAAGGATAATCCATCAAATGGAAATCAAGTACATAAAGATTAATTAACAAACAGATGACATTTCAAAACTATTCACATGATGACATTAAAGGCTGGAGACATGGCTCAGTGGGTGCAATATTTAACACACAGAATAAGAAACTGAGTTGAATTTCAAAAGCCCATATTGAAGCTGGATACAAAAATACCTGTCTATAATTCCAGCTCTCCAGAGAACTGGGAGGCAAAGACAGGAGCATCACTGGAACTTCAAAGATTAACTAGCCTAGCATATACAGATGTACCTTGTCTTAAAGAAGGAGGGTAAGCAAGGACTGGCACCTAAGGTCGTTCTCTGATCTATTCATGTGAACAATGACAGATGTCCTATGTCGACCTTCACACATGTCAACATATACATACACAAACTAAGATTCAACAAACTAACAAAATTTCAAAAGCTCATGGTATTTTAAAAACGCCTACCTTCAAATAAATTAAGTTCCTTAAGTACCAGGATACAGATCAAATTTCACATGGAAATAATCTAGTTAATGCATAAAAATTCAAAAAGAAAAAAATGCAAGTTGAGACAGCTAGGCAAAATGCAAGCCATTACCCATGGAAAATAATTGGGTCACTGACATTTTCAGAGTAATTTTTGAGCCAGGAAAAAAAAATGTACCAGAAAGTGCAAAGTGCTGATGGGAAGAAAATATGAGCAAGAATATTATACTGGCCAAGTTTGTTTGTTTTTTCACTTAAAGTCTTAAAAAGAGACATATTAAAAGATCTAATGGAGTAAAGCATTTATGTCAATAAAATATTCATTAACTAAACCAAACAAGGGAATCTGATGAAAAAAACAAAACAAAACAACAACAACAAAACAAAAACAAAACAGGAATCCAAGATGAATGAAAGAGTGCCTGTGCTTGTGCAGTGCCTCAGTTAAGAATCTATCGTTGCACTTCAGGTCCTCAGGGAAAATACTTTGGGTTGTGTTCTAATTTCCCATCTGTTGCTGTAATAAAACACTCTTACCAAAAGCAATTAAAAAGACAAAAGGGCTCATTTCACAACATAAGACACAATCCTTCATTGAGGTGAGTCGGGGCAGGAACTCAAGAGGACCTTCTAGCAAAAGCCACAGAGTAATACTGCACGTTAGCAGCCTCTTAGGCTTAAACTTAGATTTCTTATATAGCCCAAGACATCTTAGCCTGGGAATGGGTTCACGGACAGTGGGCGGAGCTCTCTTATACCAATAAATAAACAAGATAATATCCACAGATGTGCCCACAGGTCAATCACATCTGACACTGACTCAATTGATGCACCTCTCCTGGTGAATCTGAACTGTCAAGTTGACAACGAAGGCTACCTAGGACAGATACATAGCGTGTGTTAAGTCAAAAGATTTATCAACTGCCATCCCTTTGAAAGTGCAAAAATGAGATACAGTCAATTAATACATCAAACATGATACAATGAATTTGTGAAGAGAAAAATGAGCAAAAGTTAGGTTAAAGGGCTGGATGTATTTTAAATGGAAATAGTGAAATACCTGTCTATTTTGCGTAAAGGGTATAAACTTAAACAAACATAAATGAAAATTTAAAAGTGAGTCCCTGAGGGGAGAAAAGCAGTCAGACTGTGAAAACATTCTTTCTGTCATGACACAATGTTTAGGAATTCTATAATTATACAAAAGTGATGCTAAATGAGGAAAGCTAAAAACATATTACTTAGCTAGTCATGCGTAGTTTTATATTATGGGAATATTTTAGTAAGTCTCCCATCTTCAAAATGTAATATAATTGTGTGTATGTGTGTGCATTTGTATGTATATGCACAGATGTAATGTAAAAGCAAAAGAGAGGTTATTGGAGACAGGCACAATACCAGGGACGGAAGCAGGGGATTTAGGGTCAGGAAGCTGTGAAAACAAGAAATGTCACAATGAAACTCATTAATTTGTGACCTAACTAAAATGAATACTGATTGACCAAAAGTGTACCAGCACATAAATTCGCCCATTGAATGCATGTTCAAATTTAGTCAATCATAGTCATGTAGGTAATCAAAATAAAAGAGCATCTAGGCTAGGAAGACATCCAGGTGCCTGAAACACTCCCTGGAAAAGGCTGAAGATTAGAGCTCAGATCCCTGGGACCTATATAAGGGCCAAGTGGACTACATCTGGGCAGAGACGCATCTCTACTGTTCCAATTGTTTCCATCTCACTAAGTTCTACATGCATACTACACCCATACCCCCAAATAGAAACAAACCTAGAACTTTGCCCAATGTAAAAAAATATTTTCTCTTCCAATATGTGGAAATATTGATAACATTTTGTACATGCTTGTACATATTACTTAGATTGTGAATATCTATTTAGTTAACATTCCTTACATATCCCAAGAGAAGCTATTATTTAAAATACATAATTTAATTTTAAATGCATTTTGATTAAGCAGTATCTAATCAAATGTCTCTACTAATCGAAAAATTTATATTAAAATAAGACAAATATAGCATATTTCTAAAATCAAAATTCATATGCATAGTGGATGTACACATGGTTTTGTTTGGATGCCAAGTGTGTGATGTGAAACTCCCTCTTGTGAGGGCATATGATGGTTTTCTGCTAGAAATGGAAGTGCCTCTTGTGGGGGCATGGTCTTTGGAAGCTGAAAATCATCCTATAAAGACTATGGAAAAGTATATAAATAGCCCTGCAAATAAAAAGAGACTGCTTCTGCATCACTTTGCATCTCTTGGCTTCTTCACTTTGCATCCCTTTGCTTTGAGATGTTTCTAGAGAGAAACATTCCAGAGAATGCCTTGAGTTTGTTGCTGCTATTTGCTGTTTGACTTGACCTAGCTGTAATCCTGATGAAAAAGTGGAATTGCCCCCAAGAAATACATCTAAAAAGGTTTAGCTTTCCTGTCCTTATTAACCTTCTTTCTCTCCTGTCTAGGATAGATGAGTTGAGAGACATTAAAGAACCCCAAATAAAGTAGGTTTAAAAAGATCAAAGCCTACGCATATGCATATATTTAGAATACATTTTCTGATATGAGATTTAGAGTGTTTTGATATATATGTCCTAAATACAGAACCAAAACAACAGTTCATGTTAATTCTGAATCAGGAAAGGTTTGCTGCTCTTTCCTTCTGTCTCCTAACTCCCCCATCCTTCCAGGTTCTACCTCACTCTTGGATCATTCAGTAATGTATCAGGATGAACATACTGCAGGAAGATAGTGAACACCAGTATGATAGTAGGACATCATGGTTTCATAATTATTTGCCAAACTCTTTTTGTACTTCCATAATTTTTTGTCATCATATTGTTGAGTGGTACCTAGTACGATACACATTCCAAACAAGAGGTCTCCAATGAAGCCACAATTTCAACCACTTTCCTTAGATTTTATCTGTGTTATCTGATTGGTGTTTTTTGCTTGTTTATTTGTTTGGCTTAGTTTTAATAAGATACGGTCTTGCTATACTGAGATTACCATGCCTGATTTATGTTAATGATTTTACATGATAGATAAGAATTATAAATAATATGTCATATATACAAAGATGAATTCTTTATGGAATATGAGTTATTAAGATCATCTATTTTTTTCAACCATCCATAACAATTTATTCTTATGAGCCTACCTACTTTTATTGATAAGGTCTAGATCTAAAATTTTATGATAGCTTAGTTACTTTCTCACTATATATTGATCATGCCTCAATTTTATTTGTAATTTGTGTGCCTAAAATTTTTCCAAAGATAATATCATATAACACAGTATTTTCAGAAAAATGTATTGTGTCTTCATGCATTATTTAAAGAGCATGTGTTTTACTTGTGATTATGTTTTTGTTGTTAGTTAAATGTTTATTTCTCAATAGTGGGACGTTTTATGAAAAGAATATCATTCTTGCTGTATTTTCATTGACCTTTAAGTTAGCTGAAATGTTTCTAAGGGTGCCTTACTTCTCAGAAACTGTGTGTAGCTCCTTATTTATGTTTTGAGGCTTGAATGACTTACTTTCATTTGGATATTCTGCACATAAATGATAATTTGGCTGGGTATGAAATTCTGGGGCCATTGTCCTTTTCCATACTTCTATTGGTGACTCATTGTTGTTTGAACTAAAATACTTCAAAATCAGGAATACATTTCTATTTCTTGAATCTGTCCTTATATATATGACAGATCTTAAGATCAGAGTAGATAGGGTTAGTAGAGACAGGGAGAGCATTTCGATTGGGTTTCTTTGGTTTCTTTTGTTTAATTTCATATTTCTTCCCAAGAACACATTCTAGAGATGACAGAACATCTATGATCTGCTCTGACTAATAGTGAAAACATTGTGAATCATATTGCCTTCTTAGGTTGATACTTTTATCTGGCTTATATCACAGATGTATTTTTCTTTTTTAGTATACATTTTATTAAATTATTCATATTACATCTCAATTGTTAACCCATCCCTTGTATCCTTCCATTCCTCCCTCCCTCTTGCTTTCCCCCTACTCCCTTCCCCTATGACTGTGACTGAGGGGGACCTCCTTCCCCTGTATATGCTTATAGGGTATCAAGTCTCTTCTTGGTAGCCTGCTATCCTTCCTCTAAGTGCCACCAGGCCTTCAAATCCAGGGGGCATGGTCAAATATGGGGCACCAGAGTTCGTGTGAAAATTTGTCCCACTCTCCACTCAACTGTGGAGAATGTCCTGTCCAATGACTAGATCTGAGTAGGGGTTCAAAGTTTACTGCATGTATTGTCCTTGGCTGGTGCCATGGTTTGAGAAGGACCTCCAGGCCCAGATCTGTTCATCATAATGTTCTTGTAGGTTTCTAGGACCTTCTGGATCCTTCTATTTCCCCATTCTCCCATGCTTCTCTCACATAGAGTCCCAATAAGATGTCCTCCCCTCTGTCCCACTTTCCTGGTAAGTGAAGACTTTCATGGGACATGCCCCTTGGGCCAGTGTCCAGATATAAGTGAGTATATACCATTTGACACTTTCTGCTCCTGGGTTAAATTACTCATAATGATCAATTCTAGTTCAATCAATTTGTCCACAAATTTCGGGATTTTTCTTCCATCTTTCACTCGTTTATAAGCAGAAATTGGAATGTAGTAGATAATCAAATATGTATGCCTATATCCCTTTTTTTGATATGCTAATAGTGCTTTTTTAAATAGTAAAAGCAGCAAAGAATAGGTAAGTACTTAGAATTACTTCTGCTTCAATATAATTTTCAGTATGTACATTTGAATTTTATACAATGATATTCTAAAGCATGTGGGTTGTAAGATGGCTATGCCAGTACAACAGGTTAATTACTATTGTATGTATGGGTGTGTGCATTTGTATGTGTGTGCCAGTGTGTGAACACTGTGTGCAGACAACCATCCTTGTGCAGAGTTCAGAGTTGTAAATCAAGAGTTCCACTCTGTCATTCTTCATTTCATTCACCTGAGACATGGTGTCTCACTGAACCTGCAGTTAGATTGGCAGCCATCAAGCCTCAGAGATTAACCAGTCATGGTCTTCTACAGCTCTTACCTAACAGGTTTGTGTTCAGCCAACCCTGCTCACTTTTTAAATATTTATTTATTTTATTATATGAGTGTTTCGCCTGTTTGTATATGTAGACATCGTGTGTACATGCCTGTGGAGGCCAGAAGACCTTGATCTGATCCCCTTGAACTAGTTATAGATAATTGGAAGCTGTTATGTTGCTGCTTGTTGCTAAAACTTGTGTCCTTGCAAGAGCAAACAAGTGCTCTTAAGCATTGAGCTCTTTCTCTAATCCCTAGACTTATTAAATGCACATTTTTAAAGAAGGTAAATGTTCTGGATTGTTCCTGTTTTATTTTTATTTATTTTTTAATGCTTTCGAGATTTTCTTTTGTTTTGTTTTACCTATTTTAAGATGTTTTTGATTCTTTATGAGTTTCACATCATGCACCCCAGTCCCACTCATCTTCTTGTCCCCTCATATCGTCCCTTTGCCATTGCAACCCACTCCCCAAAATAAACACATACAAACAATGAAACAAACAGCAACCACCTAAGCGTAGAAAACATCTCATCGTGGTAACTGTAGTATGTCACAGTATGTCTCACAGTATTTTTCTCTCGCCACACATCTATACTTGAAAAATGTTCATTGTCATGAGTACTCAATTTGGTTTGAGCTATCTGGCTTCAGAGACACCATCTGTATTGGATCTGCACCAGGCCTCCTCCCAGTTATCCTGTTGTTTCCCTGTGTCACGGAGGTTCTGCAGCTTGGAATCATCAGAACTGGTCGTTTCACGTGTCGCAACCAATTGGAGATGATATCGATTTTGGTGGGCCAATTCAGAGCCCCGTATCTGGGCCTGGGTGGTAGCTTAGCTGCTCAGAGTGCTGGCTCTCCCTTATCCTCACCACCAGGGTGAGTTCTCCACTAGTGTTTGGCAACCTTCATCTGCAGGAGGAGGGTCAGCTCTCTGCCGCTCTCATGCCCTCTTGCCTGGCTCACGTCCACCTACAAGTCCAGAGCTAACTACACTGTGCTGCCCAGTCAAGTCTCACGGTCCACACACTTAAGTGCTGCAGCCTGCTAGAGACTGGGCCAGCTTTTCCACTCTCACAAGGATTGTTTCACTTGTGCCTACACAGTCAGGTCCAGCTCCACTATGTTGACCAGACAAGATACAAAGCAGAGCTCTCCAGAATGCTGAAGCCAGTGAGGCATTCAGCAAGGCTAGCTCTCCTGTTCTCCTGCTCTCCTGGCCCCTGACACAGCTATCCTGACTACCACAGGTGGGGGCGAATGTTGGAGGCATCACCTCTACAGCTATGCCATCTCACAGCCACAAGTGGCAGGGGCAGGGCTCTTACATCTCACCCTCAGGCTAGCTCCTCTGTGCTCACTCGACCAGGACCATCTCTACTGCCCTGCTCAGATGGGGTGCAGAGCCCATTTTCCCAAGCAGGTATGGGGCATCTCCTGCACTCATGACCTTGTGAACAACCTTTCCAACTGTTATAAGATAGCTCTCCCAGATTTACACCCTCTGGACTGGCACGCCACCCACTCCCTACCCCAAGGGACAGCTCCTCTGTACTGCATGGGAAAGGCACAGGGCCACTCTTGCTCGTGCTGCCTATGGAAAGAGGTAGGGCCAGCTCTCCAGCATGCCACATCCTGTGATGGACTGAGCCAGTTCTGTACAACCCGTGGACATCCAGGTGGTCCCTACATAGCTGGCTCAACCAAGGATGTCCTTTTGTTCACTAGTGGTATTTTGAGCCATGGACTTCAACAACAACCTCCACTGCTGTATAGGTACAGAGCCAGACCTGGCACTCAGCAGCTACTCAGGCTGGGACCTCATCATGGCTCTACAGTGGCAGGGATGGCCACTTACAACAGGGTACTCATCTGCATCCTGGAATCTCCAGTTCCGTCTCTCTACGTAATGCTCAAGCTGCTCCGTTTCACTTTGTCTTCCATCTGTCAACCACATACTCACATATTGAACTGGCTCCTGATGCAGGATGGCCACGAGGCTGATGAGTCCCTAGGTGCTATCCTCCCACAAGTGGGTGTCTACAGCCCAACTGTGCTATGTGCTGGAGGGTAGGCCTATGGATGGCAAGGCAGTCTTCAGGTCTCTGTCTTCCTCCTCCTGTGATGGGATCCTGGGGTTTTATTTGAATTTTATGTGTCCTATAAGGAGAAAAAAAAAAGCTTTAGCTATCAAGCCTGACATCAAGCTAGGATGAACAAAGAACTGCCACCTACTCTACCCCTGATTGATATAAGAACACGACCACCAGTAAGGTATCTCTTTGCCCATTGCTAAGGAATATGCTCTGCATTTTTAAACCTGAAACTCTGCATGACTCTGCAGTTGACTCAATTAATATGTTCACAATGGACAATGTTACACTGGTCAAAATAAATTATATTTTGCAGCATATGCATTTCTTAATTCTTATGTTACTTTTCTTTTTCCCATTAGGAGGGGTCTTTGCTTCATCTGCTTTAACAAGAGTCACTAATATGGACATTCAGAGTGGCTGATTTAGACTAAGTGGAAACAGAAGGATGTATGGTATGCACTTGTTTGGATTGCCTTTTAAAAATCTCTCTTTATCAATTGAAAATCTTAGCCAGAATTCCCACTCTGATGAAATGCTGCCCAGACTGCGTTGAAAATGACTCTGTTTCAGGCAATTTTCCAAGCTCAGTGCTGCCTTGTTGGCTGTCTTTGTCTTTCGACAGTCTCACAACTCCTGTGATTCATCTGTTCCTTCAGCTGTGAGAGCTGACTTAAGGTTACACAGTTGACTCTTTATGGCTAACTTGCAAATGTCTGTCTATCTCCTCTGTCTCTTTCTGCAAGCCTCTTTAAAACTCCATCCTTGATAGTACCCATTGAATGTATAACCCATTTAGTCAGCCTTGGCAACCACAACATGTAGTCAACACTAAGGACTTAAGCAATCTTGAAAAGATCAAAGTAATAATACAGTAAATAAACACAGGTTGGAGAGATGGCTCTATGGTTAAGAGCATCTGCTGCTCTTCCAAAGGACCATGCTTTAGTTCCCAGGACTTAAGTTGAGCAACTAACAACTGCCTGTTAATACTAGCTCTGAACTTGGTACCTTCTTTTGGCTCTCAAGGGCACCAATCCAAGCACACATGCATATGCATATAAACACACACAAAAAATTAATACATTTAAAAGAGATAAGCTAAAAAATACAATAAACATGGGAGTCATTTGAAAAGAAAAATAAAGTGAGAGAGAAAGATACTTAATTTCAAAATTAAGAAGGTCATTGGAGCTATAAAAAAGTATAGAAATGATTCCCTTTGGTTAGTTTTAATATTGATGATTTTTTAAATTTTATAATTTAATTTAACTTGAGTGAGTGTTTTGTCTACATGTTTGTATGTGAGTTGCATGCATGTCTGGTTCTGTTGGAGTAAAGATGAGGATGCCAGATGGTTTTTTACTGGGTTATAGTTGCTTGTGAACCACCATGTGGGTTCTGGGAAATGAACTCAGGTTCTCTAGATGAGCAGCCAGTGTTTTTAGTTGCCGGGCCATTTTCTCCAGAGCCTGTTTAGTATTTTTAGTTTATTACCATTTAGTGAACTTTCTGTATCAGTTGAATAAATGAGGGCATGGGTCACAATCCCTCTCCAACACCAGTCATCTTTTCTTCTGATTCCACAGGAATTTGTATTCAACCTAGAAGAGAAAGAGCTGGCAACACATCACAGCAGGCACTGTACATAATAGACAGAAGCAACGAAGCCACTCCCACATTCCTCCAATCCTGGGTTTCCCAGGTGGACAATGGTGGGAACACTAACTGACCCTACTGGTGAATCAAGATGATCAGAGTCTCTCTGTGAATCCTAGCACACCTGAACAGGTGCTGTGCAGGGATCTAATGATTAGTGTGACCGTACTTAACCATGTTTTAGATGAAGGTATGGAGGTTCATAAACAGAGCTAAGAGCACAATTTTCTGAGTAGAAAGTTTTCATTGCATACAGTGTCTTCATAATTTCACTTTTCACATTGTTTAATAACCGAAATAGCCAGGCGGTGGTGGGGCATGCATTTAATCCCAGCACCTGGGAAGCAGAAGCAAGTGGATCGCTATGAGTTCGAGGCCAGCCTGGTCTACAAAGTGAGTCCAGAACAGCCAAAGCTACAAAGAGAAACCCTGTCTCAAAAACCAAAAAATTAAAAATTAAAAAACCAAAATATTCATGTTTCAAGAGGGGCATACACTCCTATTCATTGTGCAGACATCGACAGTTTCAGCGGGTCACCTAGCCCAAGAGCTGTATGAGACACTGTATCAGAATCTGCAAGGAGAGAATGACAGAGAAATCAAACTCCTCCCATCTTCGTCTTACAGCCTGGTCATAGGTTTGAGATGTCATTTTAGTGAGAAAAGTCTTTGAAAAACTGAGAAACAGACCTGTCTCATGTCCATTTACGCCATGTAATGAAGTTGTTCTTGTTCCAGTGGGAAGAACTGTTTTGGGAAAGTGGACAAGAGGAACTTCCATAGTCTAAGAAAGAAAATACCTATTCTTCCCTTGCTCACAAAGATGCTTCCTGCCAACCTGCAATGCTCAATGTGACTATTGTGCACAACTCTTAGCTACCATTTAAAATGTGTTCATTTTCTTTCATTTTTTCATTTCTTTCTTTCATTCCTCTCACTTTCAAGTAAATATTATTCTTGACTATAGTCTTATTATCCTCACCTGTATTCCTTGACCAGGTTTACTCCTTTTTCTTGTTTCTTACTGTTGGTTTTCCACGTCACATTATTGGCTTCCCAGGAGCATGTGTACTTGTAGAAAGGGAAAGTATAAAAAAATTTCAAAATTCTTACATTTTAATGATGGGATTAGGGATTATGTATGAAAGGTCCTACTGTGTATGCCCAACTATAAACTCTACAATGAGATCCTGTGATTAAAAGTCAATAAGCTTCTAGAATGTCCATTTGCATCTATAACTACAGCTGGAACTAGTGCAGTAAATATGGTCACCTATTTAGTGACCATCTGTGTGATCAGAATAAGACTACCCATTGAAACCTGGTGATGTCACCATTGAGCACACAATAAAAGCAATGGCTTTCCTTATCCTTGAGTTTATCAGTAGTATGTAGTTCAGCCAGATGAGTAGATGCCCCCTGAAGCACTCTTCTACCCAGCCTTTATGTTGTCTGCACCATTCCTCTACAGACACAGGGCTGACATCCTCAGCTGCTGTAAACTATGCTAAAACTGGCTGTGTCCTTATCTTCTATCTCTCACATTCATTCTGTCTTTCTTGAGCAATGCTCCCCACATCTAAAGGATAGTTGTTTATCGATCCTTTTTCAGGATAAGCATGCATCTGCCATTTACTCTCTGCTCTTTAAGCAGCAAAGAATTAATATTTTCTTTGCATTCCCCACTCTTAATTGGAAAGAAAGGCTTCTCTGATTTAAGCGAAAAACAGTGTTTCTTGATCATCATGATAGACTGAATGTTTCCCTTGATTCTGAAAAATTCCTGGAAACTGTGTTTGTGATACTATATGTAGAATTTTTACAGATATAATTAAGTATTAAAAAGGTCACCCAATAAGATTGAAATCAGCTGGCAAGTTTCCTTTATGAGGCAGAAGATGGGACATGGGAGACAGAACAAACTAAATTTAGTGAAGATAACATGATGTTGAACATCTGAGAAAGAAATCAAATAAAAACCAAAAGCAAAAAATCAAAATAAGACAAACAAACAAACAAGCAAACAATATATGGAGCCACCAGCTTCTTGAGGAAAGGCAAGGAACTCAACAACATTAATAGAAGAGGCTGCCCTTCTGACTGGATTTGTGACTTTCAGCTGCCAAACCATGTCAGAGACCAAGTTTGTGGTAATTGCCTGCACCATGATGGAACACAAATACAGTGGCGCTTCTCAGAGCCACACTATCTTCTGCCCTGCTTAGAATTAGTTCTTAGTATTTACTTAGGCTAATTTCACATCTTTTTGTTTTGTATTATTTCTGCTCAGAAGCTGTTTCTGTGCATGCATGCTCATTATTCAGGACCAAATAAAATGAATGAATAAGTTAAAGTTATCGCATAGTCTTTACACAAAAACCAATGAAAATACACAGGAAATGGGAGGCCTACTCCTCTCTGAAGGGAAATTTAGAAGGAGTGGATCTGGAGGAGAACTGGGAGGACAGGACAGAGGGGAAACTACAGTCAGGATCTACTGTATGAGAGAAGAATAAGTAATTAAATAAATGAAGGCAAGAAGGAAGGAAGGAAAGAAGGAAGAAAGTAAGGAAGTAAGGAAGATATATTTAAAACAACAATGGAGATATAAATGAGTATATACCATTTGAGTCTTTCTGCTTCTGGGTGAACTCATTCATTATGATCATTTCTAGCTCAATCCATTTGTCCACAAATTTCAGGAATTCCTTGTAGTATTCCATAGTGTAAATGTACCACAGTTTCTTTATCCATTCTTCTACTGAGGGACACTTAGGCTGTTTCCATGTTCTGGCTATTATGAATACGGCTGCTATGAACATGGTTGAGCAAATTTTCTTGTTGTGTGCTGGAGCATCTTCTGGGTTTATTCCAAAACCCCTATCCAGATCTACTCAATTGACAGAACATTCTCCACAGTTGAGTGGAGAGTGGGGTATGACTTTCACACGAACTCTGGTTCCTCATATTTGACCATGTCCCCTGGAGGGGGAGACCTGGTGGCACTCAGAGGAAGGATAGCAAGTTACCAAGAAGAAACTTGATACCCTATGAGCATATACAGGGGGAGGAAATCCCTCTCAGGAACAGTCATAGAGGAGAGGAATAAGGGGAAAATGGGAGGGAGGGAAGAATGGGAGGATACAAGGGATGGGATAACCATTGAGATGTAACAAGAATAAATTAATAAAAAATTAAAAAAATAAAACAACAATGGAAAGCATTTGTTTTTCTTCTTACCCATTGTACTTCTTCATGTTGACTTGAATAGGAAACGGGCAGCTCAGTACGTTAACAGTTTCCAAGGCAAAAGACAATCATCCTCCAAGATCAAATCCAGTTGATCAACACATAATGCTGCTCTCCTGTTTTTTTTTTTTCCCAGATTTCAAGTCATTCAACAAGGAGAGTACAACAACATCTGCTCGCTCAGCGGTTCTTCATTATCTTTTTCACTCCCATTGCCATGGTGACAGTATTGATATTCAGGAACAAGGCTGTGGTGATCTCTTACCTTGCAGGGCCAAGTGTGAATGACCTACACCAGACACACTATTTCTGAAACTGAGTTCCTCTGAAGTGTAGAAGGAGATCAGAAGTTGGCCTGGAGATACAATATGGACAGACTGTCCCAACACTCCTGGTGTTTAACATCCTGAACTCAAATTTCACACTCCAGAGGGTAACTTAGCTCAGTAATGGCCATGGGTTTTTTAGTGAGTATTTCATTTCTAAATCTGAAAGGATTTCTTTATAAAGAAGAGAATTTTGATGGGGAAGAATATGATTATTTAAAACTTTAAAGTTTGAAGGCATTAAACCAAAGACACATTGCTAATATTGTTGATGACTTCTTTTAGTATAAATCTTCAAAATTTAGTCATGATACATTATAACCATCATATTTACCCTAAATTATACAAGCTTGCTGCTTTTTGTTTTCCCTGACTGAGTTTTTATTTACACTGTCCATTTATAAATTTATCACAACATTTGAAGTTAAAACTATTTTTAAAATTTAAAATATATGATTTGTTATATAAAATCAAATAGCTATATATATATATATATATATATATATATATATATATATATACAAAGATTGTAATAGGTCTAATGACTTCAATTTCCTCTATTAAATGTGAAAGATAAGCCTTGTCAGGATAAACCATGTAGGAAAGCTATTTTATCAAGTGTAGAAGACTGCATAAAATCCTTAGCTAGTGCTTATGCCCCTGTGATGTCTTTGGAAGTAAAAGAAAAATTTCCAGAAATTTGTAGTGGCTTCTTGCTATGTGTGGAAAGAATAAAGTTCAACCAAAACTCCAGGCTAGAGAGATGGCTCAGTGGTTAAGAGTGCTTGCTGCTCTGCTAGTTCCTAGCACTCACAGAGGGCATCTTATACCCATATGTAACTCCAGTTATAGGGAATCTAATGTCCTCTTCTGGCCTCTGCAGGAATGTATACACAACACACACACACACACACACACACACACACACACACACTTAAAAATAAAGTCTCTTTTAATTAAAATAAAAACAGTTCAAAGCTTGTCACTGAATGAATAAATCCATTTTCATATTATTTACAGATGAAACAGATATCACTGGTTTATAAGTCGTGATTGATGTTAGTATAAATATAATACATGCCTCTCTGGATTCATAAATTATATTTGGTTCCCTTCCTAATTCAATACACACATAGCCACAGAACAACTGCATTATATTCGCTTGAAATTTTTCAAGCATTTTGGATTTGTTCTTACTTTAATTTTTAATTGTTTTCTAAATCCTATGTTGGTGGACCCAGTTACAGTCTCACATAATTATATGCATGATTTGTGCCAAATTATAGCACCTGGAGTTTTATTGATTGCCTATATTCACAATTGGCTCAATCAAAGGGATGCAGAGGGTGAAAAATGACAAAAGGAGCAGTAAACAATCAAACAGCCAGGAGCCATCATTAGCCCATCTTCCCGTTGACTGAAGATCTTACTTTAGTTAACGAGGATGCAGATTAATGATATACAAACAGCTCATCCTTTGTCATTTTTCCAGCTAAGCTTAGAGGGGAAAAAGAGCCAACCTAATTATACAAACTGATGGAAACACAGAAGGACTTGGCCAATTATTCTAAGCAACTCTAAAACACCTCAGATGTCTTCAGCGCTGATAAAATGGAAGCTGGAACAAAACAGCACATCACAAAAGTACAGTAAGCAGCCCCAGTGTTAATGAGGACTTAAAACTTCTAGTATCTCTGATAAACCTAACATATAAGGTACAGAACAGAAAATGAGTCTGCGGTTGCTTTGCAGACTGATAAGAATTCTCCAGGGACTTCAAGGTCCTTAGGCCTGCAGGGTTTTGTATTTGTGTCGTCTTGAACTCACTTAACAGTCCTGTTGTAAACTCACCAGGCCCTGTCACCGCCAATCCACTGCTTATAGTCCTAATATTGAAAGATTTCTTCTTGATCAAATACTTTCTGTCCTATTAAAAGCTTTTCATTTTTCTTCTTTCCTTTCGTTTAAACTTTTTCTTCAGTTCCACACATGCATGAACATAACTCTAATCCTACACCCTCTAACCCCCTATCTCATTACCTCTCCTTTGCACCTCCCTCCTTCACAGAATTGTCTCACATGCATTTAGTGAGGCATTTCAACATGGTGTCTGTATGCCCAGAGCAAAACATTTTCTTTCATTTGCATAATAATTGATTCTATGAAATATTATGAAAAGATATTTTTTATAATTCAAATTTGTAGGTGATGATGGAACTCAGTGGTAGAATTTGCACGTAGATTTTACAATGTGGGTTTGATCCCTATCACCAAAAAGAAAAAAAAACAATAAAGTCTGCTCATGCTAAAGCTAATCTTAATTTTTTAATATAGGCTTATTAATGTCTCTCTATCCCTCCCTCTCTCTCTCTCTCTTCTCTGTCTCTGTCTGTCTGTCTGTCTGTCTGTCTGTCTGTCTGTCTGTCTGTCTCTCTCTCTCTCTCTCTCTCTCTCTCTCTCTCTCGTGTGTGTGTGTGTGTGTGTGTGTGTGTGTGTGTGTGTGTGTGTGTGTGATATAAGTGAGTAATCATACCCAGACTAAGGCATCAGATGTCCTGCAACTGGAATTATATATAGGTGGTTGTAACTGCAACTTGGTTCTTGGAGGAGAAGAAAGAACTATAACCATTTGATGATCTCTGAAGCTCCTGCAGCTGTCTCTCTGTGATTGTCTAGTCTTTCTTCTTTTTATGCTTTTCAAAAACTGCTTTAATCATCTCTCCATGCACTTATCCTTTTTGTTGCTGATACAAGTTTTCAACCTATGTATACTACAAAAACAAAGGAAGGAAGGAACAAATGAGCAAAGGAAGGAACAAATTGGAGTCTTCAATTTCTTCCTAGTTCAAACTCAAGTCAACATTATAAACTCTTTCGTTCAATAGTCACTTTAAATTAGTATAATAGCCACTGTGTCAAACACTTGAGAACAATGATGAACAAAGCACTTTGATTCCTCCATCTGCTATTGCTAAAATCAGAAACCATCCCCACGTATGCAGAAAAAATGCACGAAATGATGAAATAGTACTCTATATACTATGATGTGGATTTATCTTGAGCTATGTTCGAGACAACTCTAGAATAATTAACATGTTTTGTCTGTGTGTTACCTTTGAAACAAAAAACAAATCATGTGAAAATCTGTATTGTTTATGGGTTACCGAGGAATGTAGGTTGATACAACTGTAATGGAAGAAGGAGACAAAGGTTTAATATATTTAAGATGTCCAAGATGGCTCTATTGGTCAAGTACTTGTCATGTAGGCATGAAAAGCTCAATTTAGATCATTAGTACTCACATAAAGCGAGAAGTCATAGTGCATCCTTTTGTAATCACAACAACTCTATGGGGTATGGAAGAGACAGGAGAGTCTGTAGAATCCTGTAGGCCAGTAGTCCCTGGAGTATTCAGCACTGAACAAGAGACCTCATTTCAAACAAGGTGAGGGGGAAGATGGACACCTGAGATTGTCCTGTGGCCTCCACTTGTGTGCCATGGCACACTCATATTCACACACACACACACACACACACACACACACACACACACACACACGAACTTTTAAGAAGTCTCCATTCCATTGTGGAAAAATTTTAGTTCCAGAAAAGCTAAGATGTTACTAAGGGAAATTCTCCTTACACATGTATCTATTTCCTGTTGTGTTACTCTTTTATATTATCAGATATAATTTAACAGAATAATGAAATTAACACTGGCACAACCTCAATACTTTTCAAACCATTTTGGATTGCCTGAAAGCATATTTGGATAATATTATTTTGGACATTAGTTTTCATTTGTATGATTTTAATGTGTGTCAATTATTATTATTTAATTTTTAAATATTTTTGCTTTTCTGTTCTGTATGGCTTGTGTATTTTTTCAAATTCTTCAAAATTATTCTATGTTCAAAGCATTTGGTTTTCCAATTAAGCATTAATTGTTAGTTTATTTGATGGGGTCTATATATATTTTTTTACCTATTTTTTGAACATTTCAAATATGTGGGTGGAGAGTGGGATATTACTTTCTCACATACTCTGGTGCCTCACCTTTGACCATGTCCCCTGGAGGGGGAGACCTGGTGGCACTCAGAGGAAGGACAGCAGGTTACCAAGAAGAGACTTGATACCCTATGAACATATACAGGGGGAGGTAATCCCCCTCAGGAACAGTCATAGGGGAGGAGAATAAGGGGAAAATGGGAGGGAGGAAAGAATGGGAGGATACAAGGGATGGGATAACCATTGAGATGTAACAAGAATAAATTAATAAAGGAGAAAAAAACAACAAAAAATATGTGGGTACTGTATTTGACTACATTCACTTCCCACTATTCTCTTTTCTTATCTTCCACTTCCCATTAATTCCCTTTCTTTTGCCAACAATATAAATGATACATAAATTTTGAATAATTTCTCATGAGAAGAAATACTAAGAAAATAAATAGTAAATGTTCAATAGGAGAAAAGATAAGTGTCTGCTATTTCTACAGGGGAAAAAAAGGTAACAATCCGTGATGTCACTGAAATTTAAATACAGTTGTTATTGCCAATGGACCACTGGGCGTTAGCTGATATCCTTGCCATTGTTGCTTCCTGGAGCATTTCTATAATTGATTCCCATCTAGAATATAGACCTCAAATCAGTTCCAGTGTCTCCTCTCTGCCTCTCCAGGACCAGACCAGAGAAGTGAATTCCCTGAGTCTGAGGTAGCAATCAGTTTTGAACATGGAAACCTAAGTTGGGAAAGGGCAGTTGCTCCTCAGGAAGCTGCTTGTGTCTTGATCCACTTATAGCAGTCCCAGGGTGTGGCTCAATGTTTGTTCCATAATGAAAAGATTTGATATTTACTCAGAAAGCTTAAAAACAATCTATGTAGCTACCAAGAAGAGACTTGATACCCTATGAGCATATAAAGGGGGAGGCACAGTCACAGGGGAAGGGAGTAAGGGGAAAGTGGGAGGGAAGGAGGAATGGGAGGATACAAGGGATGGGATAACCATAGAGGTGTAACAAGAATAAATTAAGAAAAAAAAAAGGAAAAAAAACAATCTATGTATAATAACTAGTGCAGAAGCTCAGAACAGGAGAAAGTCCTAAGAATATATCATTGTGAGTGCTTAGTTGTAGTCAGGTCTTCTGTACAACATGCTTCCAAGCCTCTAGGACACTGGAAAGTAGGTGGAACAGACAGCCAGAGGATGTGGTGGAAAGTCCTGAAATGCTTACTTCCGTACATGGTATGGCTGATAAACACATCTATACTTTTCTTTGGAAACAGAGCTGATGGTACATACCAGTGGATTGCCTCACAGTCGGGATTGTATGGATACTATTAGTCGGATGGAGTGGGCCAAAGATAATGTAATAATATTTATTAAAAAATCAAGTCAGGAGTGAGATCTTCTGGTGAGTCTCACCTGGACGTATAGGGAGATAATAGGAGGCTGTTGGTATGATCAAAATCTTTATATACAAGTAAGAATATTTTTAAGAAAAAATCCTTTTTGAAATATCTACTGCAGTAGACAATCCATTCTTTTGCCACTCCTTTGACCTTATGGGGTTTGACCAACAGAGAGGAAGCAAAATTAGTGGTTCACCAAGATATACATTGCTCTGTAGTGTAATTATGACAAACATGACCAGTTACATGGGTAAGCAGTGCTTTTTCTACTTAGGTTAAGTATATACTCTTCTCTTTACCTGGTGTTAAACTTAACATGAACTACAAAATGAGCTCTATCACTTTCTCTCAAAGGTTATTGATTAACTAGGGATTTTAATGTTTAAGAGGATATCAGTAAGAATTAATAAGAAAGGAAGCAGTCACGAGGCCATAGTTATGCAAATGTATTTCTATTAAATATTTTTGTTAAGGTCATTTTGTTAAGAACCTGAATATTGTTAATTCTAAATACATATTACATTTTAATCAAACTACCTACTTCCCACTCCTTACTAAGATATTTTTATTCTGACTACATTTTGAGGGCAGTTAGGACCCAGCTAAGCTCTCAAATATAATAAGCATTAGGAAATTGTCCTGAATAATTCATGTTAATTATGCCCAACCAAACACTGCAGATTGGAAAAATTATTTCCCACTAAAATATGTTTGCCTTAGAGAGATTTCCAAATTGGTTACAATTTCCCCTAAGATCATTAGACCCTGGGAAAGATCGGAAACATCAGTCATAACCGGGTTCTAAGAACTGTCAGTGTTCCATGAGAGTTCTCAGCACAAGCAGCAGTGGCCCAGTCAATTCTTCTGTTTCATGAACAAGCACAGCAGAACTATTTCAAATCATCACAATCATTGTCTCGTGCATTACTTCACGGTTATATGAAGAAGGAATATTCTCTGGATACATCTGAGTTTTTCACACAGCTTCTGTCCCATACAAAACTCTGGCAGAACTAACAACACATATTCTTTGTTCTTCTGTTGTTCACTCACGAATTTGTCTGTGCATCCACTGGTCAGGAAGAGCACAAGGCGTGTGACTGTAAGACACATACTCTGGTGCCTCACCTTTGACCACGTCCCCTGGAGGGGGAGACCTGGTGGCACTCAGAGGAAGGACAGCAGGTTACCAAGAAGAGACTTGATACCCTATGAGCATATACAGGAGGAGGTAATCTGCCTCAGGAACAGTTGTAGGGGAGGGGAATAAGGGGAAAATGGGAGGGAGGGAAGAATGGGAGGATACAAGGGATGGGATAACCATTGAGATGTAACAAGAACAAATTAATAAAGGAAAAAAAAACACAGCCATGCAGTTGCCCTCACTTTTTGTTTTCCACTTTTGAGGCTGCATTTCTCTATAATGCAGGCTGGCCTTAAACTCCTGGAATTCTTCCTGCTTCTGCCTCCCTCATGCTCTAATTAACAGGATGAGCAACCACACCCAGTTTGCTTGCCCGTTATTTAAGATTATCTCTTGTGATTTGATTTTTGAGGTTATTGTTCTAGGATGCAACAGGAACTAACAATTCTTGTTAGTCATGTCAGTCACTTAAGAGTTCGTTATCAGTTTATTATCAATTTATTTCATTCATCCCATGGTTGCAACTAAGTTCTACCATAATAATACCTTTTCATAGATACATTCTTTGAACACACGTATTTGAATATGTGAAATATTGTTTTTTATTTTTTTAACAAAATTCACTTATTTAGAAGCTTTTAATTATGGGTATGTTTGTGTCTGTGTGTGGGTATGTGCTCATGAGTTTGTATGTCTGAGGAAGCCAGAGACATCTGATCCTCCACAGAGCTGGAGATATAGGTGTTTGCTGGTGGCACAAGGTGGTGGTGGGACCATTATTTGGATCCTCTGTGAGAGCAAAAAGCATTTCCAATTGCAGAGCCATCTTTCCAAGACCACAATATTGGTTTTATCACTATAAACATATGTACAGAGACTTACATGGAAGCCTGGAGATATTGTTACATGCCTTTTTCTAGTACCTTCTTTCTTTCTTTCTCTTTCATTCTTTCTTTTGCTTTCTTTCTTTCTGCCTTCCTTCTTTTGTTTTTATAATGGATGTTTACGTTGTCTCTGACAACCTTCTTATCAAGGCCAGGCACATTCCAAAGCTGACTCGAATCTTCTAGGACAAACACACACTTGATGAGCACTCTTGCAAAAGTATACAACATTGCTTGGTTAATACATGCAGAACAGTTAAACTGTTAAATTTTCCTGTGTAGAATGTGTGCCAGAATTGTTTACAATTTGACCTCAGTCATTAATAATCCCGCCAACAGTACAAAGAATGTCTTAGTCCCTCTTTCTTCCCTGGTGGAAAATCCTGTTTATACCCCAGTCTCAATGTGAAGTGGTGTCCCAGGGTTATCAAATTTAGTAGTTCTTTCATTGTAAATGAGAGGCTTTGACATTTATTTTTAACCCATGTTGCATTTCTCTGAAAACAAATTACTTAAACTATTTTTGATTCAATACTTTCAGAGGTTTCGTGTTCTCACTGGTGATTTCTTCTGTCTTCTTTCTGACTTACACCCAGGCTGTGGGCGGCTCGATTAATTTCTTTGGGAGGCTTACAGAATGGGGAAAGTCTGTCCTGACTCACATCTCTGGCAATATGGAGCTATGGAGGACATACTGAACTATAGACTTTACATGAATCCTCTTGTCTTTAACCACACATCTGTTGCCATTTCCAGTGGTGTCCTTTTCTTTCCAAGTAATATTTTCAAAGCTAATCTTCCTTGTGGAAACTATGATGCTCAGTAGCTTTGCCCATGTCAAATTTGGTATGTGGGTTTCTCTGGTTACTATGTGTCACACACCCTGGGTGTCTATTTTTTTACCTTTTAAATGCTGTCTTTAGTTTAAATTTATCTTCTCTCTTCTTGCCTTTGAAAGTGTATGCTATTTTAGGATATACTTATATTTAGTAAGTACAATAGTTACTTATACATGTACATATACATGTACAATAGTATATGTTCAAGCAAGCATCTTCATTGAGAATTCTAGTCTTTTTTTCTCCTTTATTAATTTATTCTTGTTACATCTCAATGGTTATCCCATCCCTTCTATCCTCCCATTCTTCCCTCCCTTCCATTTTCCCCTTATTCCCCTCCCCTATGACTGTTCCTGAGGGGGATTACCTCCCCCTGTATATGTTCATAGGGTATCAAGTCTCTTCTTGGTAACCTGCTGTCCTTCCTCTGAGTGCCACCAGGTCTTCCCCTCCAGGGGACATGGTCAAAGGTGAGGCACCAGAGTATGTGAGAAAGTCATATCCCACTCTCCACTCTACTGTGGAGAGTGTTCTGCCCATTAGCTAGATCTGGGTAGGGGTTTAAGGTTTACTGCCTGTATTGTCCTTAGCTGGTGACTTAGTTTGAGCGGGACCCCTGGGCCCAAATCTGCCTATCATAATGTTCTACTTGTAGGCTTCTAGGACCCTCTGGATCCTTCTACTTTGCCATTCTCCCATGCTTCTCTCATCTAGAGTCTCACTAGAATATTCTCCCCTCTGTCTCAGTTTCCTGGTAAGTGAAGGCTTTCGTGGGACATGCCCCTTGGGCTAATATGCAGATATAAGTAAGTATATACTGTTTGAGTCTTTCTGCTTCTGGGTTAACTCACTCATTATAATCATTTCTAGCTCAATCCATTTATCCACAAATTTCGGGAATTCCTTGTTTTTAATAGCTGAATAACATTCCATAGTGTATATGTACCACAGTTTTTTATTCATTCTTCTATTGAGGGACACTTAGGCTGTTTCCATGTTCTGGCTATTATGAATAAGGCTGCTATGAACATGGTTGAGCAAATTTTCTTGTTGTGTCCTGGAGCATCTTCTGGGTATATTCCAAGGAGTGGAATAGCTGGGTCTTGAGGAAGCCCTATTCCCAGTTTTCTGAGATAGCACCAGATGGATTTCCAAAGTGGTTGTACTAGTTTGCATTCCCATGGCTCAGCCGTTAAAGGCTAGGCTCACAACCAAAAATATGAGAATTCTAGTCTTGTTTTAGCAGTTAAAAAAAATTTGTATTGCCTGCCAGAACTTTCTTTCCAGCGTCTCATCTGTTGATAGGTTTACTTGTACCATGACATTGCTCAGAAACTAGGTTTACAGCAAAGTCTTTCTTTTAAAATATGCAAAGAATCATGAGCTAATCCTTACCCAAGAAGTTTAGGCATATCTCTATGTATTAAGCACTTTCTTTAGGTGTTACAGTAGGTTTAAATAGTGGAATGAAGAAAAGCATTTTAGATTTCTCTGGAATCATATGTAAGATGCATACAAATAGCTAGAGACAAATGAGATACTACATAAATGGGGAGATGTTAAAATTATTTATCCTTCCCTATATCAACCAAAAATGGCTTAATTGGAGGGTTATACCAGTTTTCTCAGATAAAAAATAAGTTTTAGAATGTTTTTTGTCCTTAAAGTATAATACTCGGACTATAGACATGTGTCAGTGGTTAAAAACAGCCTCTTAAAGAGGGTCTGAATTCAGTTCCCAATACCTATGTTGGGCAGCTCACAATGGCTTGTAGCTCTAGCTCTAGGCAATTCAGTGCTTTCCTTAGGCTCCACAGGCCTATATATAACACACACATACAAATGTAAACACACAACTAAATATAAAGTAAATATTTTTAATCAAAAACATAAAATGTGTGAATGTAAAAATACTCACACAAATGAAAATATCTCCAGATGATTTCTAATTTTTGAACATGAATGTACTTCATCCTATCTTTCCTTATTGAGTCTGAACTTTGGCAATACCAATGTGCTTGACAAAACATCTTGTTTTGCTTTCTAAAAAGTTTTAAAACTCAAGATATAATCATCTTGCAAGGGGAATTTTAGTAATCAAAATCAGAAGTATGTCCTGCGGCCAAATATTAGCCAATGTACCTTGGTTCACTCATGCCAAGGACTTGGATCCAATTAGTTGCTACTCTAAATAATTGAATCAAAGGAAGCCAACAGCCTTTAAGACAAGAGAGGGTAAGGAAATGAACCCAGCCCAGTAACTCATGTCTACTTCTCTAAGTCCTAACATTTCCTCCCTTTTGTCATTCTATCAGAATTTGATCAGTTGAAAATGGTGCCCTAGCAAAGAGAATGTCCACTAATTCATTTCCCACATTGCCTTATGAATCTAAATCACTTGCTAGAAGCTGGTTATGGCCCTATTCTTGAGACAGCCTGACATAAGAGCCAATTGCCACCACTGTGGGAAGGTTTCTGCATGTAACTACTGCCAAATTTATAGTTCTGCTGAAAACTCTGTCATTTTGATGTAGTTGGAATTTCTGTCACTGCAGCAGATTGATACCATGAGAAATCATGACCCAACAAATACAGGAATATCAATGAAAATGTCAAGGCCTCATTTCCAATGTTAAAGTTGCCGTTGCCTCACGCAATCTTAAATCTGCTTCAGGTAAATCTCCTCTCCTCCAGACTTGTCTTTCAAATTAACAGTTTTCCTGTATTGTAAGGGGTATTCAGGTCACTAAAACAGACATTAAGTCTCAGTGGTGTCATTTACAGTTAAATGTCTAAGGACACTCTCATTAACTGATCCTTCTGTGAAAGTAATTTGAGAAATAGCTTTCAGAATTTTTTTAAAAACTAAATTCCAATACTAGAGTTAAGATAAAAGCTAAAGTGATGTGTACATTACTGAAATTCCAACATGATGGATAGAATGCCTTGAGTTTGAAGATATGCTTTTCTCTTTTGGGGTTCCACTGTCAGTGTCTACCTTGGAAATGAAAAGTAGCTAATTTGGCAACACTCTGTGAGCTGCTAATGCAGATAATACAGGACAGATCTCTCTCCAGATGTAGGTCTCTTAAAAAGGTAACATTTTTGAAAAATTTCTGGTATTTTAACTTAGAAATTAGATTAAATTGTGCTGATAAGTTTTTAATTAGGATTTTTGTCCTGGTGTAGATGAGAAAAGTCTGAGAGCATCACATCTAGTTGTCCTATTGGCATTAGATACACCCATGGGAGGCAGCAAATTGCATAATAGCTGTCTTCTAAAACATGTAACCAGCTCTGATGGCCATGGCCAATAATCACAGTGGGTCAGAGGAACAGCTGGACATGAGGCCTCATTCTTACTGGCTACTCCTCACAGATGCTAAACATAGGAGGGCACACCAGGCAGAAGGGAAGGGATCTAACAAAATTTGCACGACAGACAGGTAACAACATCAGGGTTCTTCAGCGATGTGCTTTCTTTAGCTGTATGGGAAACGGACATATGGATCTAAGCAGATGAGTCCCAAACCAAAATCATGTTCTCAAAGGGACAAGGGGTTTGCCAGAATTATGGGGACTAGCAAACTAGCCGAGGATCCAGGCTTCACCCATTCGTTGTCACACAGTGGAAGAACTTCGTAAGAGCACCTAGTTCTGATGCCCTACTATTTCTGTCTTTTTAACAGAAGCCAAGAAAATTAAATAAAATAATAATTGTTTTAGTATTGTATTATTGAATCTAAAACTTATCAATATAAATAATAAAGATGAATTAAACACAATTCATCAAACACTGATCTGGACACAACAGATAAGCCAGTTTCTTGAGGATGTTTTATGCAGAATGAAAAACAATAGAATATGAAAATGACTAAAATATTGTAAAAAGTTGAAATTTTAAATGTTAATATTAAAATTGGGGTGTCTCCAAAGGGATTATATGAAAGAAAACATGAGGGAAAATGTTTAATGAGCCAGTAGATGAATTAGCATTTAATCTTTCATAGAAATCCATGTAAGAAATGTACAGAGCAAGATAAGACATTGCTAAGTCCATTTCCTTTGGTCTTGAATAAAGTTTGACACATTCACATTAAGCTATATTAATAATTTATGATTCCTTAAGCAACAGGAACACATATTAGTATATTGTGTTATATACCATTTATCCTATCATTGTCCTGTATTCCATCTTGTTTTTATTTGGTTGAATTATTTTCACCACAACATTTAGTTAATGATTTAGTAAGCTAAAATCTCCACTGTGTTTGACCTTATTGTCCACACATTCATTTGGTAACATACAACTCTCCTGCAACATTCACACATCCAACGGATGTACTAAAAGATTCAAAGAGATTATAATCTAAGCAATATGTGAATTTTGCATTAAGAGATCTTATTACTCAAGATTCAGTAAGTTAGCACTTGTGAGATACGGTGAGATTTTCAAATGGTGAGAACGCCTGGGCTTCAGCAATAATCCAACACAAACCCATCTTTGCAAATACTATCATTGTGATGGCTGGTTTTAATTGACCCAACCGAAATAACCTGGAAAGAGAATCCCCTGCTCTCACTGTAGAGTAGAGGGAAATTATTTCAGCACCATTTTGCAATTCCAGGATATAATAAAAATAGTTTTTCTGAGGACTGGGTTAGTTTTATGCCAAAAAAAATAACTGAAATAACATGAAAGTCCATTCAAGTCATAGTGTTTATGAGCATACTGAAATTCATTCATTTACCATTATCTACATTATATGTCTCAAGTTCCAATCTCATGTCAAAATCATCATCACAGAAATTCTCCTTGATCTTTTTCAATGTTCTATCCCCAAGTGATGAAGAAGATGATTTTGTGTGTGTATGTATGTGATATGGGTAAACATGGACATGCATGCATCGCATGCAGCATGTTTATATGTGAAGGGATTCTCAGACTTAAATGTCTTTTTCAAGACCAGCTCATATTTGTTATTGTTGGTCTTACACAGTTTCTATGATTGACCTGATATTTGCTGATTAAGCTATGCTGGCTGGCCAGTAAGCTCCAAGGACCTGCTTGTATCTGCCTCCCTAGTTGTAGGATAAATGTGTACCACCACACCCAGATTTTGTATGGATGGTGTGAAGCTCCAGCTCAGGGCCTCATGTTCTCACAGCAATAGCACATTTCACAGACTGACTGGTCTACCCAGTTCTCCGAAATGATTGTCTTTAATATAAAGCAAATTTCCTCTTGGTATTTGCAAAGACTACAATTTTCTATTTGTCTGTATAATTTTAGTATTAGTGCCTATTTCAATACTCATCATTTGATTCAAGGGTAGAGAGCTTATGTATACTTAACTCAAGTATCAGGTATTCATTGTTCACTGCTACTATTACAGACCCAGACATACATCAGATGATTTATAAATATTTTTATGAATGGGTCTGTTCAGTATTTATTATTATTATTATTGTTATTATTATTATTTAATATTAGGGATCAAATTCAGAGACCTGCTTCTGCTAGCATTTCTCATTCTGCTAAGCTGTCAAACAATACATAAGATGAGCAAAAGTAATAATAGTAAGTATACTGAATTGTTACAGCAAGTTGAAAGGACAAAGTATTTTCTCCCTGCCAAGATTTCAGGGCCATAGCTTGACTATTTATCTTGCAGTGCCCAATAAAAGGTTTTAGTTGTCATTGGGCAGAGCACATGTTATGCAAATGTGTGCAACACTAAAATTTCAGTTTCTACAAAAGGTTTTAGAGACTATCTCTTAAAAAAATACTGCCAAGTGAAGTGTTCAGCAGTTGTCCAAGGAAATTATGTATCTCTAGGAGAGAAATTTAGGAGAAGAAGATTTGGTTAGAATAGGCAGAAATACACTTGCAGGAAAGAATAGCAAAAAATATCCAAAATTTTATGTATGTGAATGCACACTTTTATTTATGCTGCCAATCTCTCTGGGAAGAAAAACATACCAACACAAGGAAGATTAAAAGGAAATTCATAATTGTCTTCTTTTGTTTCTCTCTTTTAGGATAATAAATTATTTGAGATATTCAGGAATCTTAAATAAAACTTATTCATCAAATATTTTTTATGTCAAGGAAATCGTTCATGAGAGTTCTCCCAAGAGATTAACTCTTTCCAGATCAATACAAAGACTGAAAAGTTGGACAGTCTAAATACAGAAAAAAAACACATTTCATTTCTAAGAGTTCTGTTAGTTTATTTCTGCTCTAAATAAAGGGACAAAGGAAAAGAGAAAAAGAATATTTTTATGAAAAAAGAAGTATATCCATGAATTTTAGTCCAAAAGTCAGATGTCTTTGTATTCCCTTGTAGCTATATGACACAGAAAAAAAAAAAAAGAATTTGTGGCTTTGATGTTTTGTTTCTGTTTTTTCAAAACAAAGTTTCTCTGTGTAGACTTGGATGTCCTGTATCTCACTCTGTAGAGCAGGCTGGCTTCAAGCTCACAGAGACCTGCCTGCCTCTGCCTCCTAAGTGCTGTGATTAAAAGTATGGACTACCAGTACTCAGTGATGTTCAATATAGAATTTGCCTTGCCTATAAGATGCGCAGAGATAATGGTTGAGCAGAGATTGAGAGACTGGCCAACTGATGACTGGCCCACCTTGACATTCACCCCATTGGAGAGAGCCAACCAATGACACTATTAATGATATTCTGCTATTCTTGCAGACAGAAGCCTAGCATAGCTGTTTTCTGAGAGACTTCATACAGCAACTGATGGAAACACATATAGATACCCACAGCCAAACATTAGGCAGAGATGGGAGTTTCATGTAAATGTGGAGGAACAGATCAAGGAAGCTGGAGAGGACAAGGACACTACAGGAAGACTTACAGAGCAAACTAATCTGGGTTCATGGGGGCTCACAAAGACTAACCTAGCAACCAAAGAATATGCATGGGCTGGACCTTGGCCTCCCTACACATATATAGCAGATGTGCAGCTTGATCATCAATTGGGACCTCTAACAATTGGGACAAGGGCTGTCTCTGATTCTGTTACCTGCCACTGGATCCCTTTCCTCTAGCTGAGCTGCCTTGGCTAACCTCAGTGGAAGAAGAAGTGCTTAGTCTTGCTGTGACTTGATGTGCCAGGTGAGTTGGTACCCATGACAAAACCTCCCCTTCTTTGAGAATGAGAGGGGGTGATGAGGTGAGGGGATGTGAGGGAGGAAATGGGAGGAGAGAAGGAAGGGAAGCAACAATCAGGCTGGGAAATGAATAAATAAATTAACTAATAAAAGAATAATTTGTGGAGGGGAATCGAACTATAGCATTCACCATGAATGTAAAATTTACAGGGAACAAGTGGAAATTTGGCATTTTCACAATACCAAGTACATTACATTGTTATGTAAACATAAGGGCATCCTGATTATCCTCATTTCTTGATCTGAGCTGTGTTATAGGGGTCAACCATTTCTATTTGAATGTTGTTCAATGGAATCAATGTCCTGTGCATACATGTCAGATTAAATTTTAGATGTGAATACTTGAAAGGTAATTAAAATTGAAATTTATTCACATACATACAAAAATAAAAACTAAAATTAAAATTTGTAAATCAGAGTTCACTTACTAAAGAAGAAATCGGGTGAAACTTTCTTATAGGGACAAGCAGAAACAGCACAAAATTTCAACATCCATCTGAAGTGAATGAAATCCAACTTAAGGGAGTGGATATCAAAAGAAGGAGAAGGAGGAAATGGAGGAGAAGTAGGATGAGAAGGAGGAGAAGGAGAGGAAGAGGGAGAAGAAGAAGAAGAAGAAGAAGAAGAAGAAGAAGAAGAAGAAGAAGGTGTACACACATATACTTTTCTGTTTTTCTGTTGTTAAAAAAGAAGGTGGAATAAACAGAAATATCTGTTATAATATCACTTCAAGACCATGAATCAGGTGTAAAGTGTACTGTGGCCTTTTCATCCAAAACAAAGTTGAAGATTAGAATAAATGCAAGAGGGATTATGATGTTCCCACATAGATGTGTACCCTGGTACAAACCCATGGGTATCCAGAAGCAGTGTATCTGTAAACATGTTACTGGATTTCATTGGGTTTGGGTTTCTGTGTGGTGGGCAGGAAAAGTTACCTCCTTACTCCCACCATATCTCTTTCTGAAATATCTGTATGGGAAATGAAGAAGACTGACAATGAAGAATCTTAGTGATAAGTAAAGTCTGCGCAACTGAATTGGAGCAGCAGTAAGCGTGAATAGTGACACTTCCTTTTATTCTTTTACTTTTATGACTGAAATACTGAAGAATACGAGGAGGCATATGGGAAGTGGCACCTTGTGTCACTGAGACTGCATTAGAGAAAAGTCTCAGAGATGCTTGTTTCAGAAAACTAGAAACTAGTGAGAGATGCACGTATACCTAGCTTGCTTCCAGATCTAATTCCAAGAAAGCTACAATCTTGCGAAGATATTACAGTAAGGGAAAAACATTGTTTGGGTCATTTTCACAACTGAGAAAGTCATTTTGCTCCCCCTTCTCTCTCTCTGATAGAGGATGAACAAACAGAAAAAGTCAGCATGCAGAGAAACCGTATTACATGACAAAGCAAAAGTAACATTGCAGATTTGGAGCTATAGCTATTGTAAATATGATGATAGAGTGTCTAGAGACTTGGATATAGTCAGCCCAAGAAAAGGACACATGCCCTCAGTGATAAAGGATCTAAATACATGCTAGAAATAAAAGATATGGGAAAAATAAGAATCCTAGTAAAGGTGTTTCAAAGTATTTATTGACCATTTATATTTCTTTTACTATAGATTATTAAACCAAAGTATGTCTAATATTTTTTCTATGTAGGGATGTTTCCATAGTTAGTACTATCTATCAATTGTCTTTCTTATGATAACATAACTAGTATCTGCAAATTTAAAGTGATACTACATCAGACATGTGTTCCATAAGGTACACCACTGCAAACATCAAACAGGTGTGCTTTAGAAGCAGCACAGTTATAATATGTCATGGAAGCACTGTGCAAAAGAGATCAGTTGTCATCTGAACTCTATATACATGCTAGGTCACACACATGCCCATGTACATGCATGCACAAAAGATAAATAAATGCCTATAATCAAATTTTTATTTTTTGAGATGATATTTTATTTACAAAATTTTTCCCTTCCCTTTCCTCCCTCCAAAATCTCCAATGTACCCTTCTCATGTTCTCCTTCAAATTCAGAGCCTCTCTTTCTTAAAATTGTTATTGCATACATATATGTATTTGTATACATGTTTTCTTAAATATGACTTGTTGGATCCATATGACATCATTGCACTATGTTTTAAGAGATGAATTTTTGGCTTAGACTATCAATACTGTGCTCTTCATTGTAGACAACCACCTTTACCATCCCAGCTTTCCTCAGTTGCCTATAATTCTTGTGAAGCCTGTGGCCCCATGACCTTTTCTTCATTCATTTTGGTATATTCATTTGTGTCCTCCTTGTTTGGCTTTTTTAAAATGGACATATTGGTAATATTTTTCTTGCATAGTTTTTGATATTACTAAAAGGCAAAAAGTCCCAAAATTCTGGCTCTTAAGGTTTTCTCATCTAATCTTCTTCAATGTTCCCTGGGCTTTCAATGCTTGGGTATTTTGTAGATTTATCCCTTGTACTGAGATCCACAACACTGTATTTTGTTTGGTTATGGTCTCTGTACTGTTGAGTCCTCATTGAGAGAAGTGGATCAGTGGCACAGGCTCCTGTCAGAATGTGTCCTTCACTTGATAATCCTGTAGAAGTGGTGGTAGAGAATTCAGCTGATAGGTAAGAAGAGAAGACATGTCACAGCAGCACTCTGCAGCTACTTGGGAAGAATAGATTTGGAAACAGTAAAAATAAGGCCAGGTATGACAGCTGTATTTATCCAGAATGAGACTATAATAGTCTAGAAAAAAGCTGAGATAAGTAATTGAAAGGAGCTTGGTAATTTTGAGGTGACAGTTTAAAGACTGTGCTCAGAAAAGCCCCCAGCTCTCAGCACTTAATGTTCTGATTGGGTAAGATGAATGATCACCACCACTAACCAAAAGAAAAAGAAAAACAAACCCTATAGAAAAAACTACATATTCTACCATACTGTGAATAATGCTATGGAGAAAACAAAAATATTAAAAGAAAAGACTTGTGATGAGAACTTATCAAGCAAGTGTAGAAAATCTGTGAAAGATCTGATAAGAAGATAAAGGGTGAGGTAGAGATGGTGCAGAGGAATTGATTGACAGGTCTTAGTATGGACTTGGCTACCGTCTAATCTCTGGGAATCTCCATCATTCCTTCTTCAGGACCCATAAGCAGTGAATAACCGTCTCTGCCATGTGGAAGTTGAAGTCTCAGTGTTGCTGAAGTAGGCTTTCTGGAAAGTTTGGTTTCCTAGTTTCATGGGATGATTTCTTTCTGAGTTATAGATATTTTAACTGGTATCAGAAAATTAATCATTTTTTTGTAATTCTCTCATCATTTTTATAGCTAGTACTGTTGTTTCAATGGATGAATAAACACTTTATGTATTTGTGGGGCACAACATGGTAGTTTGATTTATGTATGAGATACAGAATGGTTAAATCAATCTGATTAATATACCTTTTACCTCAGTTATTGTGTGTGGTTGAGATAGAATAGATGCATAAAAAGAATACATCATTCTGCTTTTACATACATGAAATATACCTCAACAACAACGATAGACATTACATCAAAATAAAGGGCTAGAAAGAGGTCTTCAGAGCAAATGGACCCATGAGAAAAACTGGGAAAGCCATTCTAATATCTAATAAAATAGACTTTTTACCAAATATATGCAGTTATAAGTGGATATTACCCAAATATAGATGTTCTCTTAAGAGTCTCCACCCAGTGGGAGATTGAGATAGATTCTGGGATTTACAACCAGACTCTGAGCAAAGCTCTGAGTATGAAAGAGTACGGGAGTAGAAGGACCCAAAAAGGTCAAGAGCCCCACAAGGAAACCATTAGGCCTGTGAATATGGATGGGGGTAGGAGCTGCACAAATTCTTTCACCAAACAAAATGAAACAGAGAAGTTAGACCCCCTGCTGATTGACAGCTCATTCTTCACAGTTTGGGGCTGGAGAGGAGCAGGACTGCCTCTGATACGAACTCTAGTGCCCAATATTTGAGCACTTCCCTTGGCATGAGGCCCTGTTGGCATGCAGAGGAAGGTAATGAAGGCTATTCTGATGAGACCTGATAGGGTGTGGTCACAGGGTTGGGGAGGAAGGCTCCCCTCTCAAGGGTCTAGAATAACGTAATATGTTGGAAGAGGGGGGAGGGTGGGAACCGGAAGAAACAAATGAGGATATAACAATTGGAATGTAATGTGAATAAATTTTTTTTCTCCTTTATTAATTTATTCTTGTTACATCTCAATGGTTATCCCATCCCTTGTATCCTCCCATTCTTCCTTCCCTCCCAATTTCCCCTTATTCCCCTCCCCTATGACTGTTCCTGAGGGGGATTACCTCCCCCCGTATATGCTCATAGGGTATCAAGTCTCTTCTTGGTAACCTGCTGTCCTTCCTCTGAGTGCCACCAGGTCTCCCCCTCCAGGGGACATGGTCAAAGGTGAGGCACCAGAGTATGTGAGAAAGGAATAAATTTAATAATTTTTAAATGAAGATAAAAAATGAGAGGGAGAAGGACACTTCAGATTTATCAAAGAAAAAGTCCATCTCAATTCTGAACACCTAAGTCCCAAATATAAGGACACTCATTTTTGTAAAAGGAACATTACTAAAGTTTAAATCATACAATGAACCCCACACATTAATAGTGGGAAACTTTAACACTCCTCTCTCACTAATGGATGGGTCATTGAGACAGAAACTAAACAGAGAAATAATAAAACTAACAAATTTCATGAATAAAATGGAGCTAACAGATATCTACAGAACATTCCATGCAAACATAAATGGATATATCTTCTTCTCAGCATGCCACAGAACCTTCTTCAAAATTTACCACATAGTTGGTCATAAAGCAAACTTTAACAGATAAAAGAAAATTTAAATATCACCTTGGGTTTTTTTTTTTAATCAGAGCACCATGTTTAACACTTGACTTCAACAACAACAACAGAAACAACATAAAGCCTACAAACTCAGGGAAACTGAACAACTCTCTACTCAATGACCACTGAGTGAGGGAGGAACTGAAGAAAGAAATTAAAGACATTCTAGAATTCAAAAAAAAAAATGAAGGCACCATATACACAAACCTATGGGACACAATGAAAGTCATGCTAAAAGTAAAGTTCATACAACTAAGATCCTTCATAATGAAATGAGAGATCCCACACTAGCAATTTAAAAGCACACTTGAAACATCTAGAAGAAGGAGAAGCCAGCATGACCAAGAGGAGTAGACAGCATGAAATCAAGCACAGGACTGATATCAATAGATTAGAAACAAATAAAACAATACAAAGTATTAATAAAACCAAGAGCTGATACTTGGAGAAAATCAACTGGTGAGACAAACCCTCAGCCATACTAATCAAAAGGCAAGGAGACCATGTCCAAACTAACAAAATCAGAAATGAAAAGGGAGACATAACAGGCACTAGAACATCCAAATAATCACTACTTAAAAGCATGTGCTCCATAAAATTGAAAAATCTAAATGAAATGGATGATTTTCTTAATAGATTCCACTTATCAAAGTTAAGTAAAGATCAGGTTAACAATATGAATAGACCTATAACCCCTAAGGAAATAGAAGCAGTCATTAAGTCTCCCAAATAAAACCAACAAACAAACCAAAACAGAAAATAAAAACAAAAAACAAATAGCAACAACAACAACAACAGCAAAAACAGGGCCAGATGGTCTTGGGCAGAATACTACCAGATCTTCTTCCAAGAAGACCTAAAATGAATACTTTTCAAATGATTCCACATTATAGAAGAAGAAGAAACATTGCCAAACTCATTCTATGAGGCCATAGTCACTTTGATACCTAAACAAAACAAAGACCCAATACAGAATTTCAGACCAATTTCCTTTATGAACATTAATGCAGAAATACTCAGTAAAATACTCATGAACCAAATCTAAGAATACATCAAAAGCATCATCTACCATGATCAAGTAAGCTTCATCCCCAGAATGCAGGGATGATTTTAATATACAGAAATCTATCAATATAATCCAACATATAAATAAACTGAAATAATACAATACATGATCACGTCATTATATTTTGAAAAATACAAATTGGAAAGGAAGAAGTCAAAGCATCACTATTCACAGATTTTATGATAGTATACGTAAGTGTCCCCGAAAATCCTACTAAGAAACTCCTACAGCTGATAAACACCTTTAAAAACGTGGCCAAATACAAAATTAACTCAAGTGAGGGGATAACAATTGGGATGTAATCTGAATAAATTATAATAAAAAAACTTTATTCTGAAAAAAGATATCATCAGTAGCCCCCCTTTTTACTAATGATAAACTTGCTGAGAAAGAAACTAGGGAAAAACAGCCTTCACTATAGCCACAAATAATATAAAATACTTTAATATAACTAACCAAGTAAGTGAAAGACTTATATGACAAAAACTTCAAATCTCTGAAGAAAGAAATTGACGAAGATATCAGGAGATGGAAAGATCTCTCAAGCTCATGGATCAATAAACATAATAAAAATAGCCATCTTACCAAAAGCAATCTACTGATTCAACACAATTCCCATCAAAATTCCAAGATAATTTTTTATAGATGTTGAAGGAGAATCTTCCATTTCTAATGGAAAAACAAACAAACAAAAACCAGGATACCTAAAACAATTCTCTGCAATAAAAGGACTTCTGGAATCATCATTATTCCTGATTTCAAGTTGTAATACAGAGCATTAGTAATAAAAACCACATGGTATTGGGATAAAGATAGACAAGTTGATTGTGGAATAGAATCAAAGACCCAGAAATGAACCCACACACCTATGGACAATTGATTTTTTACAAAGAAGCTGACCATAGAATGGAAAAGAAAGCATCTTCAACAAATGGTGCAGATCTAACTGGATGTCTACATGTAGAAGAATGTGAATAGATCCATATTTATAATCCTGCACAAAATTCAAGTCCAAGTTGTTCAAAGACCTCAGCATAAAACTCGATGCACTAAGTCTAATAGAAGAGAAAGTGGGGGAAAGCTTTGAAATCATGGGTACAGGTTTTTGAATAGAACACCAACAGATCAGACATTAAGATCAAAAATTAATAAATGAGACCTTATGAAACTGAAAAGCTTTTGCAAAGTGAAAGACCCTGTCAGTGGGACAAAATAGCAGCCTACAGAATAGGAAAAGATCTTTACCAACCCTACATCCAACAGAGGACTAATATCTAAAATATATAGAAAACTCAAGAAATTAGACCCAAACAAAGCAAATAACTCAGTTAAAAAATGACATAAAGAGCTAAACAGAGGAATATCGAATGGCCAATAACACTTTAAGATATTATCAATGTCCTTAATTATCAGGGAAATTCAAATTAAAATTACTCTGATATGTCATGTTACACTTGTCAGAATGGCTGAGATCAAAAACTCAAGTGACAGGACATGGTGGCAAGGATGCACAGCAAGGGACACACTCCCACATTGCTGGTGGAAGAGCAAACTTTAATAACCACTATAGAAATCAATCTGGAATTTTTTCAGGAAAATATAAGTGGACCTGTAAAATAATAAGTAATAAAGCAACAGTTTCCTTTAACCCTGTTAGATTCCAAAATAATCCACACAAAGAGACTATAATTTATTTTACAAGCTTAAAGCACCGGGGCTGGGCAGATATCAACTCTCTAAGCTATTTAGCTATCTCTCAGCTACATAGCCCAGGTTACTTACCAGTAAGTGGTCCTTTGGGGCCTGGATGTGCTCTATCAGGTATGAGAGAAGAAGAAGAAGGAAGCTGGATTACCATGGGTTAGCATGAAGAGAACCATGTGGCTACTCTGAGGCTATGTTGCAGAGAAGCAGCCCAGGTCAAAACAATGTGAATGCATTTATGGAATTGTAGGTGGGAGGCAGCCTAGATAGGAATGACTAAAGCAAATGGCATGGGATGTGGGGTTAGGAGGGGCATTATATCTACCCAGTTCCAGATTAAATAAGGCTTATTAAAAATACTATCAGGAGCTGTGACTTTTATTGATATGCTAATGGGCTAATAATAACCACTGAAATAATTATAGGCTTTTAATAAAAACATTAATAGCCACTTTTATTCAAGACTCAGTTATGCCACTCTTATGTATATACCCAAAAGATGCTACACCATACCACAAGGACACTTGCACAACTATGTTCATAGCAGCCTTATTTGTAACAGTCAGAAACTGGCAACAACTCAGATGTCCCTCAACTGAAGAATAGATAAAGAAAACGCCAACCCTTTACACAATGGAATACTACCTAGCTATTAAAAACAAAGAAATTATGCAATTTACAGGCAAATGGATATAACTAGAAAAGATCAGCCTAAGTGAGATAACCCAGACCCAGAAAAATCATGTGTGATATGTACTCACTTTTAAGTAGATATTAGCCATAAAGTCCAGGATAACCATGCTACAATCCACAGAGTCAAAGAAACTAAGTAACAATGAGGACCCAGGGGAGAATGCTTGAATTTCACTCAGAAAGGAAAATAAAATAGACATTGGAGGTGGATAGAGGGAGGGAATTGGATAAGAGATGGGGAGGGGAGCAAGGATGGGGATTAGAAATAGGGAGGGCAGAGGAGATAGGGCCAGGTGAGAGAATGGAAATCAGAAGTAGGCGACATCTCTTGGATTTGCCAGAGACCTGGGATAAAGAAAGCCCCAGGAAGTCTATAGGAGTCATGTTCACTGAGACTCCTGGCAGCAGGGAATGGAACCTGAAATGGCCACCACCTGTAGCAAGCCAGGACTTCCAGTGAAGGAATAAGGACACCTTCAACCTGAAATTTGTCCTGCCTACAGGATGTGCAGGAACAAAGTTGGAGCAAAGAATGAGGGTGTGGCCAACCAAAGACTGCTGCTACTTGAGACATATCCTATGGGAGAGAACCAGTTTCTTGACACTATTGATGTATTATGCCATGCTTGTAGACTGGAGCCTGGAATATAACTCCTGTAAGAGGCTTCACTCTGCAGCTGATGGAAACAGATTCAGAGACTCACAACCAAACTTTAGACAGAGCTCGGGAGTCCATTGGAAGAATGAGTCAGTCGGGAAATGATTGAGGAAATCATATGGGTTATGAGATCCACAAGAAGACCTACAGAGTCAACTACCCTGGGCCCATTGGTGCTCACAGAGACTGAACCACCAAGCAAAGACCATGAGTTATCCAGTCCCATGCATGCGTAGCAGATGCACAGCTTGGTCTTCATGTGGATGCCCCAACAACTGGAGCAGAGGCCATCCCTAACTCTGATGCCTTCCTTTGGATCCCACTCCCCTAAAGAGGCACCCTTAACCTGATCCCAGGGAGGAAGGATGTCTGTAGTTCTGCACTTACTTGTCTTAAGAAGGCAGGCTGGTACTCATGGGGGTCTCCCTCCTTTTTTTGAGGAGCAGGGAGGAAGGGGAGACTTGTGAAACTAGAGTCTGAGTGGAGAGGATGAGGGCTGTAATCAGGATATAAAGATAATAATTTTTTGAATATAAAAATAATAATGCACCCAGACTTATCCATGCCATTATAAATGACCCTACTTCCTTCAGTTTTAGGCTGCGTAGAATTCCACATATAGTATTTTGTTTACATACTTATCTGCTGTTAGTATTTGTGTTGATTCTGTCCTTTTAAGAGTGTAACTGATGCCAAAAACTACATAAGGCCTAAGAGACCTCTTCAGTATCTTGACTCCAGTTCTCTTGGGCGTTAGCTGAGATTAGGACTGTGGCAATATGTGATAGTTAAATATTTAATCTGGTGATGACTCATCACGCTGTTTTCTTTGATGGCTAAACTAACTTGACTAGTGAGTGTGATGGTTTGAATTAGAAAGTGTCCCAAAGGCTTTCATATTTGCATATTTGGCCCCATTTGATGAACTAATTGGAAGGATTAGATGGTGTGGCCTTATTGGAGTGCATGTGTCCTTGTTGGAAGAGGTATTCCATGGGGATGAGCTTTCAAGTTTCTTTTTTTTTTTTTTTTTTTTTTTTTTGGTTTTTCGAGACAGGGTTTCTCTGTGTAGCCTTGGCCATCCTGGACTCACTTTGTAGACCAGGCTGGCCTTGAACTCACAGCAATCCGCCTGCCTCTGCCTCCCGAGTGCTGGGATTAAAGGCGTGCGCCACCACGCCCGGCTAAGCTTTCAAGTTTCAAACCCCATGCCAGCTTGTTCTCTCCCTCGCTCCCTCCCCTCTCTGTCTCTCTGTCTCTGTCTCTGTCTCTGTCTCTGTCTCTGTCTCTCTCTCTCTCTCTCTCTCTCTCTCTCTCTCTCTCTCTGACACACACACACACACACACACACACACACACACACACACACTGACTGCTGCCTGTGGATAAAGATGTACCTTCATTCTAGCAGCCATGCTCTACACCGTGATAATAATGGGCTACCCCTCTGGAATATTAAGCAATCTGCAAATTAAGTGGATCTTTCATTTATAAGAGCTGTCTTGGACATCGTGTCTCTTCACAGTAACAAATTGGTGACTGTAACAGTAAGAAAGTGTCTTTTTTACTGTATATATGCACCTACTATGTCTCTTCACAGTAATAAAGTAGTGACTAAAACAGTGAGAAAGGGTCTTTTTTTACTGCACATATGCACCTATACTGTTTATCTTTAAGGATTTATATGGTAACAATAGCATATGAAATAACATCCATTTTGATCATTCTTGAGTAAATAACAATGTTAAACTTTTTTTTCCAAGGCTATGCTGGCTATTTCTATTTCTCCTCTTCCTCCTCTTCAGAAATTTTTGAGTAATGTCTATTCAGATACAACGAACATCGTTTTTAATCTTATCAACTATTTTCTTTTTGCTAAGATTCTTGTGCTTCATTTATATTCATTGACCAAATGAGTGTTTGCAAGTGCTGTCTACTCTGTATGTTATCATCCATTATATTTTACCTATCAATTAATCTATCAATTTATTGTATTTACTTATTTTGTATACATGGGCGTGTATGCATATACCACAACACACATGTTTGGGGTAGAGAGCAACTTACAGAATTTGGGTTTCTCCTCTTAACATGTGGTTCCTGGGAATCAAAATTGGGACTTGAGGTTTGACATTAAGCACTTCTGACTAAAGCTCCATTTTGTCAGATCACACTCACTTTGCTAAATATTTTCTTGGACACATTATTTTTCTTTTGATGTGGGAAATACACACTACTAGGAACCATGTGGGTTTTTTTTTTTTCATGAATAGCCTTAGCATTGTGTATTCTTATTTGCAAGGATCGATTTTGGCCCAAGAAAAAAAATTTCATTCCACTACTTACTTCTTCAGAATTTAGGAGAGTTGGTTGGCACTTTGTTTAATAAGATATCCCAGAATTATATTCTTCCTGTTCCCATTTTCTTGTCCAACAATTTAGGTCTCCATTGGACTGTGTTATGAGCTAGCATAACTTAATTGGAAAAGCCAGACTAGTTTACAAAGGAGAAGCATAAGTATTTGGTAAGATATGTCTTTACATAGAGAAACAACAGTCCCATAATAAAAGTACTTTAGTGCTCTGTATAAGCCTGGGTTTCCAATTCATGTTCTATCAAGTCTATAATAAATGTGACTGATATCTGTCAAAAGTAATCCTCCAGATTGATGTTCTTTTCTGTCACATGGTGAGAGAAAGTGAAGTTTGTGATTGTATCCTGAGGTTCTGGCTTCTGAATAGTGGTTAAGGCTTCCTGCTGAATGTTACGACAGTGTATCCAGGAACTACGCATAATGACACCTAATGTGGAACAAGATTTAGTATGCTGCCAGCCTCTGGCCTCATTCTTTTTGCTTCAACTTTACCATCTAAACATTAGTTTCAGAAAAAAAATGTAGAAAATATATTTTCCCATTTCTGTTCTACTGTCTCTCAATTACTCTTCCTGAGAGCCAGCATCAAGCGCATCAGGTTTTTGATGGCTTTTATCTGCAACATGGGCTTGTTATTGTTTAGAAATGGAAGCATCTCAATAAGCAGGCAGCAGATTACAGACCCCAACATGGAGGATGCTTTAATTAGAAAGCTCAGCATAGTAAAGTGCAATGCAACATCTAAATGTCAAGCTCTAAATTGAAACAAACTTTGACATTAAAATCATGCAGATGTACACATCTTTTCTACAACAAATGGAAAAGGAGCAGTTGTTTTCTTCTAGTTTTCTATAATGAAGTAGGTCCCAAGTTCATAGTGGAAGAAGAAAAAACATAGTATTTGGAGGGAAAACCATATATATGCCTCTCACAATTCAAACACATGTATTATACATAAATTACTCCTGTTTTATGAGTTGTTTCAGGATTTTAGAAGATAGATATCATTTTTCCCACAGACTGGAAAGAAGGTAACTGGAAAGCACATATGAAATAGAAACCAAAAGGACTATGATGTTTTCTACTTTATTCCATGAGAAATGAGTCCCTTGGTCACCCAGGAGATCCATATAGCCCCATGTATACCTAGAAGACTGTTGCTTTCCAATTTTATGCTGTGTAAGACAAAGCTGTGGTTTGAATAATGAGCTGGTCAAACTTATTGCTTTTTATAATTTTACATTTGTGGCTGCATAAAAGGTAATTCCTCATTTGTATAGATCTATGCAGTCTCAGATCACCTCTGTTTTCCTTGGAGAAAGGTTTGGTAGCTCTGCCAAGGGATCTGAGTCTTGTTAAACTGTTGATTCAGAATAGACAGCAACCAACTGAAACTTCTAAACCTTGTTCGTCATCCAAGGCACAGTGCCTGACTGGGTCAGAATCCATTGATGTCACACATATACTGCTGTTTGTAACCTTCAGTGGTAAGATATATGTATGATCTTACAAAGCTAACTCTTTCTACCTCAGTGAGAGGCTTGTGTACAGGTTTTCTTATTAGCAGAGGAAAGGAAGTAGGTGTTTAAGTACGCCCGTGGGTGTGGCAGGCTCTCCAGTAGCCAGAAGTCTATAGTTGAAGTTATCATAGTGGCCCATGTCTTTCTTTTTTTTTTTTAAGACAAAGAAAAACATGTTTTTATTTATGTCTGCAATTCAAGTTGCCTCATGTGCACACTGTGAAAGCACCTATAGATTTCCATGTGCATACAAAGGGCAGCAGAGAAGAGAAAATACAAGCTTCTATATTTAGGAGTTCATATTCCAAAGTAAACCTCCACTTACATTTGTTTTTTTTTTAAATTTATTCTTGTTACATCTCAATGGTTATCCCATCCCTTGTATCCTCCCATTCTTCCCTCCCTCCCATTTTCCCCTTATTCCCCTCCCCTATGACTGTTCCTGAGGAGGATTACCTCCCCATGTAAGGAAATTCCTCTAAAATCAGGAACAAGGCAAGGCTGCCCACTCTCCCCATATCTCTTCAATATAGTACTCGAAGCTCTAGCCAGAGCAATAAGACAACAAAAGGAGATCAAGGGTATCCAAATGGGAAAGGAGGAAGTCAAGTTATCATGGTGGCCCATGTCTTTCAAGAAGCAGAGACTGGAAGGTGATGAGTATGAAGGTATCCTGGGCTCTATATGAAGTTCTATTTTGACATATGACACCTAATGCAAACTCCTCCAACCAAAGAAACAAAAAAGTAAAAGGAGCAGCATTCTAAAAGAGTTGCCAAAGATTTTAAGCCTCCAAATCCACAGACTCTATGAAAGTGATGTGGTCAATCCCATGACCACGTTATGTGGTATGGTTAACTTTTAAAGGGGGCAGATAATCTAGGTGGTTAAGTTTTAAAGGGGGGAATATAATCCAGATGGTTAACTTTTAAAGTGGTCGCATTATTCAGGATGCCTAATTTAACCTTGTGTGTGTTTGTAAAATCTACTTTCTCCCAATCTTTCTAGGAAAGAAAGCAGAGAGAAAAAAAGTATTTAAGTACAGGGAGGATTCATTGAACCATTGATAGTTGAAGATGGACAGGGCCACATGAGGTGCAGAGTAATAGAGGTGACTTCTGGAAAATCTGGGACTGTCACAGCAAGAAACTAAGGACCTCAGACCTACAGTCACACTGAAGTGGATTTTGTCAATAACTTGAATCAAGACTAAAAGCAAATTCCTGCAGTGTCTGCAGATCAAAAATTAGCCATCCAACACCTTCATTAAAAATGTGTGCCACTTAGATAGAGACCCTGGCTGAACCTGCCAGATGTCTGACCAACAGTACTGTAAGTAATTAATCAACTGGCAGTTTTTTAAAGCCACCCAGTTTGTGTTAATTTGTGAAGTATCAATGGATAGCTCTTCTAAATCTTTGGTTTGTTACACTAGTGTCTTCCAAATTTTCAGCCTTGAAACTCAATTCCTTCAAGTTGATCTCCAGTGAATTACTGCTCATTTTTTTTTAGAACAGTCTGCCAGTTTGTGATAATCTGAATTATTGTCTTACTTCCTGGCATTTGTCTGAGTAAACTGTACAATCTATACAGAAATGTTCCTTTTATGTTACTATTTTCTCTTTCCCCAAGACTAGAAGGGTTATTCTATTAGCCAACTCAAGTGAATAAAGCCTGATCAGAAACATGAATTTACCTTAATTAACCACCTAAATATCTTCATGTTCATGGGAGTGCATAGTCCATTGCCCGTAAATGGTAACATACAAACTTTAACTGTTAATTAAGTAAATTTTTTCTTTTCTCTCTTTTCTTTTTCTTTGTTCCTTTTATTTGTTCTTTCTGAGATAAAAGTCTCACTGTGTAGTCCTGCCTGGAACCTGATACATTTCCTTGGAAATAAGGTTTGATATAGATGCCAGATTCAGGCTTGAGCATTTCACAGTTTCTTGTTGTCTACATGTTTGCCAGTTGCAGGTCTCTGTGTTGATCACCATCTGCTGAAAAAAGACTTCTCTGGAGAGGGTTTAGAGATACACTAATCTATATCCAGAAATATGGGAACTTGGTCGAAGGGGATTTATTACCATGTCAATTTAGCTCCAATTATCACAGGGTGTTCTACTTATTTTCCCCTCCCTGGATATTAATCTTCTGTTTGTGTAAGGACTTGACTTTTATTAATGAAACAATCTCTAGTAGTTATTTTCTGGTTGCTGTGACCACAATATAGAGAAGAGCAACTTGAAGAAAAAAGAATTATTTCCACTCACCATATGAGAAGGTTTTGAACCTTCATAGTGGGACAGGTTAAATAATTCATATCAATACAAAAGTACATGCTAGGGACTGTTCATAGCATGGTAGATCATGCCATAAACAGCAAGGTTAGAGCCAAGAGCAGGATTCCAAAGCCCAATTCATGAGCTTCTGTCAACACGTTTCTTTTTAAAAATTTATTCACCTTACATACTGATTGTGGGCCCCTCTCTTTCCTCCTTCTGGTCCCACTCTCTCTCCCTCTTCCCCTCCTACCTTTCCTAGTTCTGAAAAATGGAGAGCCCTCCTTCCCTACTTTCTGACCCCACCCTATCAACTCTCATTAGGACTTCTTGCATCCTTTTTCTCTGTGGCCTGGGAAAGCCACCCAACCAGGGTGAAGTGAGTAATGAGCCAGCAACAGAGTCCATGTCAGAGATAGCCACTGCTCCCATATTGGAGACCCACATTAAGACTGAGCTGCCTATTGACTATATCTGAACAGAGGTTCTAGGTCCTTTACACACAGTCTTCCATTGGTGCATCAGTCTCTGCCGACCCCCCCCCCCCCGCCGAGATTTGTTTAGCTATAAGTCTCAGCTTCTGCATTGATTCCTTGCAGGGTGGAGTGTTTCTGAGGACATCTATGGTAGGCTCCAGTCCTGTTCTTTCTCTTCAAATTCTTCCAGTGTCTATAGTATTTGTCTTTCTGAATGAGTATTAAGCATCCTCCCTAGGGTCCTCTTTGCTATTTAGTTTCTTTAGGTCTGTGGAATGTAGTATGGTTATCCTATATTATATGGCTAATATCCTCTTGAAGTGAGTATATACCATACATGTGTTTCTTGGTTGAAATTACCTCACTCAGGATGGTTTTCTAGTTCCATCCATTTGCCTGTAGAATTCATGGCATAACTCTAGTCAAAAAATTTCTAAAAGGTTCCTCAGTCTCCTCATATAGTGTCATCAGCTGGTGTGAAACACTCAGAAAATGAGCCTGTGCAAAATGCTTCAGATTTCATCTATAATACATCCTTTTCCATTAAAACTGAATCATGAAACTCTAATTCTTATTCTTTGATGACTTTATAACCAAATAAGACAATACTTTAATACTCTGTGGCTTAGAATTTCAACACATAGATGTTAAATACAATGTATCCTACAAGATCTACTTCACAGGCCTTGGTGCGAATAATAAAACATCATGTGTAAAGTGTTTAGCGCAGTTCAGTATGTAGCAAACAATAAACAGGAAATAAATTTTCTATCATAAAACATGCAGCAATTTATTTATAACAAATGTTATACACATGCACTTCTGTTTATTGTTGGCATTTTATCTTTGTATTGATATCTGCTATTTTGCTTACACACACACCTACACACAGACACACAGACACACACACACACACACACACACACACACACACACAAACGCACACACACGGGAAGGACAAGAAGAGAGATAGACAAAATTTTATCCTTCAACTATAAAAGGATTCCTACTATTTGGATTTTAATAGTAAAAGGAAATAATACAAAGAAAATAGGAAGAAAATGACATTCATAAACCTTTAAATGGAGAATAAATGTCTCCAGTTTTTAAATTTTTATATATAGGCAATGTTACACTTTTCTGAGAATGATTATTCTGTGCCTATATAAGTGGCCTAAGGTATATCTACTTTACCAGTTTCTGTTTTGGTTCATACTAAAAAAATGTGACTAAACCATCACTGGTACAGACTGTGCCTTACAAGTGACAGAACTCAGTTACTTTGTTTTTCCATGTGGCATTCTTGCAGTCTCAATCACAGAAGAATATTTTGAAAGCTAACCTCACTATTCCAACAAACCAGTAGATTTATAAAAAGGGATCATTTGCTAGACAACAGCCCTGGTCAATCATACAGTTGTATTCTGCACAAAGAACTCAAGCAAGCAAACACATCAAAACTTCCCCAAACTTTCCACTTAGCAAGGATTTGTTCATCACAGTCTCACAAGAAACTGCTTTTTGGTAGAGAATTCACTGTAGTCTGTCAAAATGAATGTGAGACTGGAGTTTGAATGTCATGGTTAATACACATCTTGCTCCTACAGTGACAGCCCAAGAAGGCACAGGCAGAAACATCCATTATAAAAGGATCCCCGCTGGATGGCTTTTAATAATAAAATAAAAACCTTGGACTTTCATGAGCAGTCAAAGTTCTGTCTAAGCATCCCAAATAAATGACTTTAGCGATTAAATGGAAAAGGATGGTAAATAATTAAATATATGTTAACTATATAATCATATGCTTTGTTTCTTCTTCTTCTTCTTCTTCTTCTTCTTCTTCTTCTTCTTCTTTTCTCTCTGTCTCTATCTCTGTCATTCTCTCTCTGTCTCTGCCATTGTCTCTCTGTCTCTCTCTGTCTCTGTCTCTGTCTGTCTCTCTGTCTCTGTCTATCTGTCTGTCTGTCTGTCTGTCTCTCTCTCTCTCTCTCTCTCTCTCTCTCTCTCTCTCTCTCTCTCTCTGTGTGTGTGTGTGTGTGTGTGTGTGTGTGTGTGTATAGCCTTGTGCCCAGCCTATATATGCAAAGTCAAAAACAGGGTATTGAGTGTCTTCAACTATTGTTCTCCAACATATTGTTTGAAAACCAGAAGCTTGCTGTTTTATCTAAAATAGCCCACTAGTGAGGTCTCAGATATCTGTCTGCCTCTGAGCTCCAAAGCTGGGCTACAGGATATCCTGCCTGTGCAAACTGCATCAACCAAAGACAATGCATGCAGAAAACTTAGACCCCCTTGTTCTGATCTAGCCAATGGACAGCTCATTCTCCATGATTTTAGAGAGAATGGAGACTGCCTCTAACATGAACTCTGGGGCTCCCTATTTTATCACTTCCTCTTGGTGGGGAGGCTGGGTGGGCACACAGGAACTGTATATTTGCAATGAATGTTGACAGTGTGGCCACATGGCAACAGAAGAGGTGCTTCAGAAAGACACTGGAAGAGCCCAGAGTATGAGGGTCAGCTTAGGAGTATAATAGAAAAGAGATTAAAAATTAAAAGGGCAGACCACATGGCAGGGGGCCCACAGTGCAAGGCAATGGGCTATGAGGTCTATGGAAAAGGAAAGTGCACTGTCTAATTAAGGAAATAATAATGATCCAACTCCTTTAGTGTTGCTCAGAATGCCAAGTGTTCTTTCAGGCCTATATGTAGGAAGTAGAAAACCGGATATGCCCACCTGCTTGCATGATAATTCAATTGTATGATAATCCACAGAATAGCTAAGGTGATGATAACATTCTAGTCTGAAATTGAAAATAGGAGGAGGGGTCCAGTGCTTCAGTAGCCTGAGCATACAAGAGCAGGAGGACAACATAAAACCCAACTCACTAAAGGTGAATTCTCAGAATTAAAAATAATGCTTATGAAGTCTCCTGGCCACAGTCAGGCATTGGCAGGATAAAATGATAATTCCCATCTCTTTAAAGATAGGAGAATGAGTAGTTCAAAACCAGACTGGGCTACATGACAACTTGTCTAGAAAATAAAAACAAACAAAACCAAAAATTGTTGACTTTATGTAATTAAACATGAGTCCGATTACCAGTAAATGTACTGAAAATGCAACATTGAATGAATTATTTGTTTTTAGTTTTAAGTATATAACGCATCTCTGGGTTTGTATGCACACATGTATATAGGTGCTTGTGGGGTCTTGAAGAGAGCACAAGGTTTCTTGGAGCTGGAGTTACTGGCAGTTGTGAGCTATGAGATATGGGTACGAGGAACTGAATTTAGTCCTCTGCAAGTGCAGCACATGTCCCTAACTGCTGAACTACCTGCACATATTCAATAGATACTAATTTTAAGAGCCTTTAAAGCCAGAATTATAATGGTCTCTTGTTGCCAAGTACAAAGCATTCCCAAGCCTGCAAATGTCTATAAATAGTAATAAATGTTCAGAGACTATATAACCCCTGAGAGAGCTATCTCTCCAGTGACCATTGTCAGGATTATGGGAGGGAACAGGTATGTGTGCTGTTCAGATGGAAGAGCCTGAGGGCTGTGAAGGGAAGGAGCAGCAGAAACAAGAGTTCCCAAGTAGAATTATCGTTAACTGAAGACGGCCCCACTTGCTTCCTCCCGACCGGTATTGGTTAATTACTCTAAGACACTGGTAATCCAGCTTTCTTGTTTTATTTTGATTTTACTTCAATTTTCCAATTACTAATAGCTCAAAGAAGTTTTTATTGCTGTTATTTATTTCCACTTGAAACTTATTTTTACCTTTTTATTACATATACCAAAGTTAACAAGGAGTACATAGATGTTGTTAATATACAGTTGTAGAGGCAACCAAAGCCGCACTGTGACTGATGGAAAGGTATTCATATTACCTGTACTCTGGATTATAGTTCCCAATAGGCAAACACTAATTACTACCTGTAATTAATGGAGAGGGTGTAATATGACTATTTCATATAAGCAAAAGGGACTGATTAAGACCTGGGAAAATAAGGACTATCACAGAGACAGTATCTGCTACCAAATATCCCCTTTTGTTTTACTTCTTGAAACAATTTTTATTTTACTTGCTTCTGACTGTGTTCACTGACACAAGTATGCCACTTTCCATCTTTTTCTGTAGACTGCATGTTTTAAGAAATTGCTGGTGGTGCTCTTGGGGGTTCGCCTTAAGACTGCTGATACAGCCTTGTTCCTGTGGTCTATTCCTCTCCCCCTGGGATGTATGTAAGCTTTTTAATTGGAATCCTTTAATCAAGCATGTGGATGCTAGTAGATGTATGTCAATGTCTTTGAAGGACAAGAGTCAACCTTTGATGTCACAGTTTAGGAGGCACTCATCCTGTTTTATGAGACAAGCTCCTTCATTTGTATCTGGAACCTGAGAGCAGGATCCTGGGATTCATCTCTGGGATTCTTCCCCACTCTAGAATTCCCAGTGTACGGCATCATGATCAGGTTCTTGCTTGAGTCCTGAGGATCAAGCTTAATTCCTCATGCATGTGCCATCTCCACAGCTGGAGGACTTTAATAATCTTCCATGACCTTGTGTACGCTCAGGCTTATTTCTGTGCCTTCCTCTCATCCCTTTGAAATGATAAAATACACAAGTGTGTTTTTCTTTCCTAGCCAGGCAACATTGACTGAAAGACCATGCAGTTTCTAATTATTTAGAAGCTGTATGATGAAACTGAGTGAAGAAACTGCCCATATAAAGAATCCAAGCAGATTCTGCAGAATAAAGACCAATGGGTATTGATCAAACTAAGGCACCAGCCAAGGACAATACAGGTGGTAAACCTTAAGCCCCTACCCAGATCTAGCCAATGGTCAGAACACTCCCCACAGTAGAGTGGAGAGTGGGATATGACTTTCTCACATGCTCTGGTGCCTCACCTTTGACCATGTCCCCTGGACGGGGAGACCTGGTGGCAATCAGAGGAAGGACAGCAAGTTACCAAGAAGAGACTTGATACCCTATGAGCATATAGAGGGTGAGGTAATGCCCCTCAGGAACAGTCATAGGGGAGGGGAATAAGGGGAAATTGGGAGGGAGGGAAGAATGGGAGGATTCAAGGAATGGGATAACCATTGAGATGTAACAAGAATAAATTAATAAAGGAGGAAAAAAATAAAATAAAATAAAATGCCCTAATCTTAATTCCTGCAAGAAAGATAGTAAATATACACTGGATTGAATTTTTATGACTGCAATTATGCATGCTATCATTTAAAAGTAAAAAAAAATTAGATTAAATGTTGACATATAATTCATTTAAATCTGTAGAAGTAAAATTTATAACATGAAAAGAAGAATTTTATCAAACATAAAGGGGCAAAGAAATAAATATGAAATATATAAAAAGCAAGAGATGCTAGCTGTACAATTATAGCTCCCAGGAGACAGAAGCAGGGGTGTTTCATGTGGGAAGCAAGTCTGTGGTACAATGCAAGTGCCATATTTTCTGGTATAGATGATGACTGAGCATAGAAGATGATGTCCAAGTTTTCTAGTTAGAATATAGCGTTTGTAATATACTTACTGTATAAGACTGCATTTTTCTTAAGAGATGTTGAAATGTTTGTGAGTTTATTAGCCATTTACAGTTCTTTTCAGAACTAAGTTTTGTTAACTTGCCTACTTGTTGGCTTGATAAGGGGTTCATTGATGTTTATTATTATGGACTCTTTGCAGACTCGGGACACTAGTCCCATGCTGACTGAATAGCTGTCAGGGACTTTCCTCCTATCTGCAGGTTGTCACTTCACTACAATCATTATTTCCTTTTTTTTGTTCAAAAGCCTCTTAAGATGATAAAGCCCCCTTTTTTATATTTCTGTCCTAGATCTCTAGGTAAATAAAGCCATTCTCAAGTTCCAGATGTGTACATTGGTTTTATATTGATTGATTCTTTCAAACTATTTATATTTTCTAGTGCCTTGATTAGTATTGCTTATAGAGTTCTACGACATCTTGCCTGACACAACATGTGGCCTTAATTGTTCTTCTTTAAATTTTTACCTGGGAAGTCATATTTGTAAAACATAGATGATGATTAGTAGCTACCACAAAACTCATTGAATTTCACTTTTAACTTTTGTGTTCTAAGTGACTATTAATGAGAAGGAGTTTATAAGCGGGTAAGCCAAAATCTCATGGATTCCAGACATGCATTATGTAAATTGCTTTGCCCCAAATCCTGCATCCTGATCACCTGCTATGATCCAGCTGTCATGCTCCCCAGTGAGCTTGCAAAGTTTTTTGGTTGAAGCACACATTTTTTTTCTGGGTGGCTGCTGTTACAGAGGCCCATTATTACTGCTTTGGGATCAAAGGCATGAAGTTGAACCAAATGAAATCAGCTTATGGGATTCAAATTTGGGTAGATCAAGCAAAAAAGATGCACTCAGAGGAGATGTAGGCCCCTCTGATATAGCATTGAATGAAACAGTATATACCAAAGGAAAACAAAACAGCACAAAAATATTTTTGTAGGAATCTCCAAGGGCCTATGGGCCAATATCAATTAACTTATAATCTAGTTCTGTGAAGATACAAGGTGGAATTTGATTTTTATTTTGGTGATTATCTGATGAAATATTGAAAACAAGTAGAAGAAAAAGATATCCCTAATTGTCTCCAGTTGTTATGATGATTAAGTGTGTGTCTCCTGCAGAGGAGTTCAGTTAAGTTCTCATCACCCATGTGGTACCTCAAAACTGCCTATAACTCGAGTTCCGGGGGATATGACCTGCATGGTCACTGGAAACCACATGATATACATATGTACATGCAAGTAAATACTATCCATAAAAGAAAAATGAATAAAATAAATTTAAAAGGTTAAAAAGGGAAGAAAGAGAGAAAGAAAGAAAGAAAGAAAGAAAGAAAGAAAGAAAGAAAGAGGAAAGAAAAAAGAAAGAAAGAGAACAGATGGATGAAGGTAGCAACATGGACTATGGTGCAGTTGCACAGTGAGCAGCTAGCTTCCCTAGAAGGGTATTACCAAGTTTCAGCAGGATCATGGTTCAGATGCATTTACTGAAGAGCATAAACTATTGTGCAGCAGAATAAAATGGAACTAAGACTGCTAATAAGGACCACTTGGTTACTGCCTATAACCATTTTTTGAAAGTAAGTGTTTCAAAGATACTGAAACTGTAAGTAATGTGTCTGAGCACATGGAAAACATGATCCTTAATGATGATAAATCAAAAAAAAAATACAAGTCTGAAGAGACTATTGATGAAGATCCACTGATATATAAAAAATCTGTTCTAAAAGGAGAGAGAAAACCCACTTTCCTAGAAAGGGAAATGTGATTAGGTGCTAGAATACAGGGACACTCTGAAATGGAACTGTTTTTTTATACTAATATTCAAACAAGCTTAAAGAAGAAATGCCAAGCCTTTAAGTTACTATTTTTAATATGCTGTGGTACCAGATTCACAGTATTGGAAATTTTCTATTGTTTTGAAAAGCATTTTCCCAAGACCTTATGAATTACTGTTCTATGCTTCCTCTACAAATTTGCAGATCTTCAGTTTATCCCAATTATTACCTTTGGATACTCTATAAATGACCACCTGGCATACTTTACAGATGGGCAATATTAAGAAATTTATTTTCTTTCCTTGCTAGCAGCAGTTCCTTATTTGAGTCCAAATCTTTATGGATACATTTCTGTTGGATTTAGTCATGTTAACTTGTTCCTGACTGTTCATAATAGAACTGTCAATTGCCAAATGTGCTATGCACTCAGTAGCCTCAGTTCCTACCATAGGACTTGCCTACTGTATTACTTTGGTTGGATATAGTAAAAAGGTTATTGCAGCATAAATATGGGCATATTTTATCAATGTGTGAGCAACATTTATCAAAGGTGAGCTATATAGAAGAATAGTTACACACCACTCAGCCTAAGGACTTCTTTTCTATAAGGAATGCCAACATTAGAATACTCTGTCCTCAAAGAACTTAATGTAGATAAACACTGACATCACAGACCTTTTCATAATTAAAATGTAGTTTTCTCTGTGAAACACCCTGTAAAGATGAGGAAGTTACAAGCTACACTTGCATGAAGCACTTTTTAGCTGCATATTCAACCAAGAAAATGCATCAGTAATGTTTCAAAAGAAAATTAAACTCAAGTGTAAAACAAAAATAATCCAATCAGAAAATAGGGAAAGCTGAGAAGAGACAATTCATTGAAAAAGGCAAGCAGATGGCAGGAAAGCACATGAAAAGATGCTTAGCATGATCATTAACCATTAGGGAAATGCAAATTAAGACCACAAGAATATGTCATTATACACCTCTCAAAATGGTCAAAATTTTTTAAAAATAGCAGTAATCTAAAAAATTATGGGGCTATAGAACAGGGTCACTCAGACATTGCTTGTGCCAATTCAGAAAGAAACAGCCATCCTGGAAAATGATGTGGTAGCAATAAACAGCAATGAAAAATCAGAACATGCAACAACTCAAATGACTCTGAAGGCAATTATGCAGAGAGAAATAAAGGGAACCTGTAACAAGATATTCATTGTACATAAATTATGTAGACTGACATCATGTTATAATATTTATATACAATATTTTGAAACAAATATGTAAATAGCATAGTGGTAGCAGCTACGTTTCTTTAGGCCCACCCTGATAGGCGGTGGAAGGGTCTTTGTCCCAACAATTTCAGAGGTGAGATAGTCCTATGTGTATTAGGATCAGCATCCTGCTCATGAGTTTATATCAGAACTTATCAGTCTGCTACTGGTACAGAATCTGAATACCAGCTAAACTGTTCTTGGTGGACCTTCTTAACCACTGCAGGAAAATGAATGATTATGTCAGAGTAAAAATGTTTAAAAAGTTTTATTTTACCTACTCCTTTCAAATTGTTACCATATATATCCTGTAAGTTTATCTATGTGACTTTTTATTTTGGTACATTTCAATCAACAAAGGTTCAAGCTAGTAAGCTGAGAAATTTGAAATAGGAGGAAGTTGAAGCTTTCACCTGAAATTCAAGTTTAGGTTGTTATTTAAACTGTGCCTCTGGTCTGGTAATTAATGGTGGTTGTTAAATTAAGCAATTTGTTATGTACTATAGCTTATTATTAATAATCTCTGCTCAGTTCCCATTCTTTACTATGGGCAATTGTGTTATATTTAAGTGTGTTGGCTAACCTTCCTTTTGATTTAGCAGATATAAGGTTATTAAAGTAGTTATGAAGAATTATGACATCTTAATTTGACCTGATAATTGGTGTCTTTCATTTTCTAAAGGAATATTAGTGCTGGCTGACATTCACTGCAGTGAAGAAAGGGAGAGGAAACATTAGCCTTCAAAGAGGTCATATGGGTATAGGAACAAATAATGTTGTATAGTGGAAACTCTAGCTAAGACCAGTTGATTAAAGATGTAGTGACAGTTTTCGTGTGGTATAAAGTGTTTAGTTCTACCAGTAAGAGCACAGGCTCATCTAAGTTTCTTATTTGGGGAAGGAATGCTCACACACTCAAATGGCAAGATAGAAATTGCTAAGACCATCTTAAAAAAACACAACGATTAGCAAGAGTTTGCACCATCTGTTTGAAAAAGCATCTGAGACTGAAGAGATGGTTCAGAGGCTAAAAATACCTCTGCTTTTCTAAAAGATCTAAGGTTGGTTCCCAATGCCCACATTGGCTAGCTTACAACCACCTACCTACCTAGCTGCAGAGGATCTATCAACATATTCTAGTCTCTGCAGAGACCAACATAGCATAAACACATGAACACACACACACACACACACACACACACACACACACACACACACACACACATGCACGCACACATGACTACCATACTTTTTGAGGTGGGGAATTTTCATACCATTATACAAAAACGAAACAGAACAACAAAAAAAAAACAAACAAACAAACAAAAAAACCAAATGAACAGGAAAGCTACACACACACACTTCCATGTGTGTGTCTCTGTGTGTATATTTGTTTGTGTGTGTATGCGTGCATGTGTGTGTCTGTGTATGTGTTTCTGTTTTAAATTTCAATCACTTCTAAGTTTTGGTTTCATTAACTTTCTCTTGTCTATTATCTGTAAATACTGAAAGAGTATGAAATTCAGACTTCTATTGTCTGAACTCTTATTGCCAGAAAATATCAGATTTTTCTGATGGGTCCCTCCTCAGAATAAAAACAAATCAATTCAACACTGACTTTCTTTTTCTAAAATTTACAGTTCCAACATAAAGATTTGACTAGTTGTTCTCCTCTCTCTCTCTCTCTCTCTCTCTCTCTCTCTCTCTCTCTCTCTCTCTCTGTCTGTCTTTCTTACCATCATAAAGCATAAAGGCATGCAGAAACAGTTGCTCCAGAGATTGTTCTACATAGAAAGTTAGAATACCTTGACCTCGACAATCTAGAATTATTATTTTCTCTGTAAATGAACCACCCAGGGGGCTGTCATTTCCCAACACAGCATTTAGCAATTCTATTGTTCACTGGGATTTTTTTTCAAATCAGTCCCTTCTCCCCATAAACCCTTTCTAATCAATTTTAAATATCAATTCCATATTTCTTTTTATATTGTGCTACAAAATGTTATGTCTGAGTGATCTTTCATCATCATAGAATTCTTGTATCTATGCTTATTTTAAATGATCTTGCACAAGTTTTCTATTTTCAAGTTCCTGGCTACACCTGAATCTCCTTAGAATCTGTGTGAAGTCGTGTGCCTAACTGCTTTGTGCAACTGCCCCAAGAATGTTACTCTGCACGCTCTTGACCTTGTAAAACCACCATTGCACGTCTCCCTCCTACTGCACTCCTTGTCTCTAAGTCCATTGTTTGAGGCTGGATAGGAATGAGTGATTGCTCCCCACAGTGAAGATCTCCAGAGTGAGAACATAATGGAAAACTGATTTTCTAGACTATATCAGTAATCCTGCTTGGAGTCTGTGATTCAAGGAAATTTTTTTTTATGAATAATAAAAGGAGGCTCCCCACAAAAATTTTCTGTTGCAACTTAGGCCTATGAAACAGGAAGAACGTGTGAGCATTCCTTGCTTAGACCTTTCACCATCAGCACAGAAAGAGTTGTCACATTAATTTCCTAAACTATGATAATTTCGCTAGTTATGAAGAGTTACACATATTTCTGTTCATGCTATTATCATAGAACTGAGGACCCCTTACTAAGCTCTGGAGTAAATGAACAACATGATCCATCATTAACTGTGGTGACCTTCAAAACTATAGCTAAAATTTAAGTGTAATTTTTTCCATTGTGGCAAATAATAATAATTCCAAATTCTCCTTTGACCAACATCCAAATCACAAAGGAAGAAACTCGCTACTATTCCATTCATGATTGAGTTACTGGAAAAGAGATACACAACACTATCATTGCAGCACCTAATCAATTAAATTGATTAAGATTGCTTCCTCCATGGCTACACCAGAACTGTAGAGATAACCACATAAAAATTATCCATCACACTTCCAATAAAAAAGTACTAAGTAAGTGCAATCTGAAGGCTTAAACCTAACAAAACATGTTTCAAGTTGTCAAATGTCTGGTAGCCACGAACTTCAATCTCAGTTAATACCTTACAGAATCATTATAATATAATAAACATAACTAAAAACTAAAAAGATGGACAAGTGGTTAAAAACAGATTGCTCTTGCAGAGGACATAAGCTTAGTTCCCAACACCTATGTTAACCTCACAGCCATCTGTAAGTCCATATTCAAGGAATCAGACACACTCTTATGACCTCTGTAGGCACAAGTACTCATGTGAACATAAACACGCACACGCACACACACACACACACACACACACACACACACACACATGCAAAACACACATACATGTACAAACACACACACACCATACAGTTAAAAATTCTCTTAAAATATTTTGGAAAATTTAAAAGCAGATAATAAGAAAGCCAATGGACAGAACACTCTCCACAATAGAGTGCAGAGTGGGATATTACTTTCTCACATACTCTGGTGCCTCACCTTTGACCATGTCTCCTGGAGGGGAAGACCTGGTGGCACTCAGAGGAAGGACAGCAAGTTACCAAGAAGAGACTTGATACCCTATGAACATATACACGGTGAGGTAATCCCCCTCAGGAACAGTCATAGGGGAAGGCAATAAGGGGAAAATGGGAGGGAGGGAAGAATGGGAGGATACAAGGGATGGGATAACCATTGAGATGTAACAAGAATAAATTAATAAAGGAGAAAAAATGTTAAAAAAAGAAAGACCAAATTATCAGTAATTGATGAAACAAAATCAAGAGATGATGTGGTACAATCATCTGAAGACAGATGGAATTGGTGTGTGGAAAGAGATGAATTTTTAAACCAATATACTCGCTCTTTCTTTTTAGATCTTGCTTATAGATGTACATATTTTATTTTCAAAATTTCTATTACGTTAAAGTTAGGGTGGAAAATTATTCTCATCATTCACATTGGTAAGGCTGAAGACACCCTCTATAGGTCTGCTTTACTAACTTACCTGAGGCATTGACATTCAGACTTGAGAAGCTGCTCAAACCCAACAAAGTTACCCAAGAGCACTGAATTTACTCAGATTCCCTTATCCATACCTTCACAACTATCAGATACCCTTTATTTTCTCATGAGATTTTATTATATCATATCATATCTTTTTTATCATATTTTCTGGCAACATGGCTTTGATCATCTTTTACATATCCTTAAAACATTCTATACACTGAATCAGCTCCCCTGTTTTGCACTACAATAACTACAATGAAAGTAGCAAAATCAATAGCCAACAATTTATACACATTCCTTTTTTCTTTACCATTTTCTGTTGAAGTAATATTATTTTACAAGTGAAAAAAGCTCAGATTTCCATCCCTGGAATAGTTATTCACATTTATTGATTGATTTTCTTAACAAAATGATAGTTTGAGCTATTGCAAGCCCCATTTGAAAGATGGGAAAATAGTTCTTATAGCCATGAAGTCTACCTCCTTGATTTTTACCTCTAATGTGTCTACTACAGTATGTATTCAGATACCACGGATCTGTGTTATGTCCCTTTCCCCTGCAATACAGCCAACTCAAGGATAAAGACTGTGACAGTCTTTTTTTTTTAATTATCAAATTATGTGCTCATAGGTACTTATTCAAGCAGATGCTCCCATATGTTGGTCTTTTCTTTTCACTGAGTGCGTTTCCATAAACCAGCCCAACTGTGCTTCCTCTTAAAAAGTCACTAGCAATTTCATTGCATATTCACACCTTCCTTGCATATTCTTTCCAAAGGGTCATGGTTCTAGGCCCAACACCTCAGTTGGTTGCTGCTTACTCTTTCAGGTTCTAGGGCAGAAACTTTCTCTGGAGCTCAATGGTTTAACATATATTTCTTTGTAGGCCATAAAATGTTATAAAATAACAAGTCTTGAAATTACTTGCCCAATTATGTATAACTCAACACTATGATATCTATATTAGAGAGTACTAGACAAAGCCCCATGTTGCTTTGCATTATAAACTTGATTGTGAAGGGTCAGGGACAACTCACAGTGGACACTAGACCTTTTCCACAGAAGTAATGAGGAAATTCAAGGCAATTCTCATTAACAATCTTTTGTTTATTTCCTCAGGCCTTAGAGAGCATGTTCTCTGATCAGCCTTTCTCTTCAGGGAATATGAATCTGTATTATTCAGTGGCTTCCAAATAGAAATAAAGAAAGCATCACAAATGTCACAAGGGTTTCCTTTTGAACCCTGTAATCTTGTCATAGACACATAGTATTAGTACAGAAATATGATGTGGTTACACACTACCACATCAGAATACACAGTGAAAGTTATTATGAAGCCTCGGCCAACTGATGACTAACTGCACAGGGGTAATGAAGGAAAGTCCTATTCCTGCACAGAACAATCATGGGTGATAAACCACAGAGGCACTTGGGGCTGCACAGTAATTAAATTTCACCCCTGGTGCCAGGGAGCATTAATCCCACTGCTTTGGTAGCCGAAAACATGTCATACAGCTGTCTGAACATTACTGAATTTTCCAGAAGTGCTTTTCCTCCCATCCCAATTGAACATCTAAATCTTTTCTCTACATGATAAACAAAAATGAATGGATAAAAAAAAAAAAGACTGTAAATCTTGTTCCAGCCACCAAGAGCATTATAATCTTATGAATGAAGCTAGTTCTCTTGTGTCCTGGGAGTCTGTAGGGACTGATTTATAAATGAACTAGTAATGCATTGATCTCTGCTCATTACATTTTCAATAAATCTCTTTTGGTGAGTTATCTGCATGCCATGCCCAGAAAGTCACCTATCCCTGTCTAAAGTCTGGCCCCTTCTACAGTACAGCAGCCAACATCCTGAAATAATGTATGACTGTAGACCTTTCTGTCCTTGGAATAAATAATCCCCAAATCCCTTCATACATTTGCTCATTATTTCTAGTGCAGCAGAAGATAATTTAGTTTGCATCAGAAATTCGAAGTGTTGTTAAATATATTTTATGTATTTAATGTATTTTAAGACACATTTTTTTTTTGGTGTGAAGCATTCAACCGGTAATTTATAGCCATATTATTTCATTTCTGAAATGAATCATGAAGGACCTGTTCAGAAGATTTAAAACTAAAAGCACATTTATTGTGCAATTAGACAAACGGTAAACAAAGCATGTGTATGGGGAAGTCTGATGTGGTAGCGTATCCCTACAATTATTTGGCAGGACTGTGGAAGAACTGTAAATTCAAGGCTAGGCCGGACTACACAACAACATGTTGTCTCAAAAGGATTAAGACAAAACAAAAAGAAAAATCAGGGAAATACATGTTCATGTTGTTTTAGATATGGTTTCTAAGGAGGTTTATTTTCACGTTGTGTTTCTTCTGTGCAGTCCTGTCATCTGCCTGCTTTTTGAAGGCTAGGATTCAAAACATCACACCGCCTCATAGGGATACACAATAAATGCTACCCAACTAACTGGCAGAGATCCAGCATTCTGGAGAACATCCCAGTTGAGCAGGTGAGCAACCTACAGTTGACACCCACACCCACAGGCATCAACTCCTTCTGTCTCCTATCAGACAAAGCTGTTACTTTTCTATACAAACAGAAAGTCTGGAAATATGTACTGCAGCACCCTTTAGATGTGGAGCTTCCTCCTTCCTCCAAATCAGGCTATGGCCCACTGCATTCTCCTAGTCAATAACAGGGAGTTGGTAAGTAGCTCTTCTGGCCTTTGTCCTCTCTCCTTCCCCTGAGTAGCTGTAGGATAAGCACACTGTCTTGCCTGCTGCCTGCCCATGTATTTCTTGGCAGGTAGACTGAGGCAGGCTAGGATACTAGGTATAGAGCAGGCCCACATCCCATGAAAGCTTTGGAGTCAGAAACTACCTTTGTCCTATGGGGTCTGTACTATGCCTCTACCTTGAGGGACCCATTGTGACTGCTGTGCTATAGTATTCTCTCCCATGATGTTCTCTATCTTCAAGGGCCTTTCATGATTGCCTGTGGCTATGATGTTAGAACACCCCTAGTAAAGTATATCTAAAGGATAATTTTGTATTAGCTCCTTTCTATGAACCTACATTCTACAGCACTTTTAAAGAGATTACTAGAGTAAACATTTACCCAAAGACCTAAGAATATAACAACCCTTTAATCTAAGAATGTAAACTCTAAGAAATAAACCTAAATAAAGAGAGCAATACATTGTAAATGGAAAAATAGAAAAGTGTTTCTCAAACTGTTGTTATTGCCAGCAAAATACATAAACATCTTAAATATTTAAAAAGGAATATTTAAAGAACCATAACTTACTGAATCAACATAACACAATACGCCATTTAACAAGGAAGTGCGTGTTTATGTTCACAGTAAAAGCAAGAAAACAAACACATTAATGAAAAATATTTCTTATGAATGGATTTATAAGAGCTGTAATTTATTATTCAGTGTCTTTGTATTTACTAAGTTAAGCACATTAAATATACTCTAATTCTAAAATTTTTATAAAATGTTTTAAACAAAATTTAATAATTTAAAATATAATATCAGAGTAATATACGTATTTCAAAAATGTCTTACAAGCAAACATCCACTGCCTACAATTTAAATTTAAATGTTCTATTTAAACAATTCCTTTTAGTTAACAATTCCACTTATAAAACTTGCTCACAACCTTTAAACATTTGGATTCTTTATAGTTTGTGTTTTTTGCTTAGTTTCTTTGTTTGTTTTGTTTTCATTTAGTTTTGAGGGGTTTTTTTTTGTATACTCTTTCCTTTAATTTACTTATTTTATGTATATAAATGCTCTATCTGCAAGCCAGAAGAGGGCATCATGTCACATTATGGGTAGTTGTGAGCCACTATGTGGATGCTGGGAATTGAATTCAGGATATCTGGAAAAACAACCAGTGCTCTTAATGGCAGAGCCATCTCTCCAACCTTTGCAGTCTAGAAATATCTTTAGTCAATGATATTTTTGTTTGTCTGCTTTATACTGCCAGAAAAAGTAGAATTTTATCCCTATTTTGATGGAAATATCTTATAAAATTCATAGTCTGTTCATCACATTATTAAGCCTCACAAGTCTCAAATTAACTAAGGCCCACATTTCTCAGTAATCCACCCTTTTCCTAGCATATAACTAGAAAGTGTATGCCAGCAGGTATTAAATTCCATGCCTTAAGCATGCCAGAGAGCTCTGTAAATGTGTGTAGTTTGCCTATATGTATATTTTAAATGCAAATTCTGTGACAATTTTATGAACAGCTGTAGAGTTCAAAAAAAGTGCATTTCTTAATTCATCCTATCTATATGCAAAGTCACGAAAAATATCAGATACTATATGCTATAGCTTGCTTCAGCAAAGTATAACCATCTGTATTTATGGCACACAATCCCCTCTTTCCAAAGCACTTCCTAAACCTATGAAGAAAAGATAGTTGCCCTGCCATTACCATAGAACCATCTTCAGGAATGAAATAGAGACCTCGTCCCAAACACGAAGCAGTGAGCTGCTTCAAGCAGAAGCAGACTATGGCTGATCAAGTGGAGAAATTGTAAAAGCTATAAATGAACATAAATCTCACTTCAGCACCAAACAGCAGCATAATTGAGTATCAGACTGAAAATTAGCTATGTGTGTATTCCATCACCAAAGGGGACAGGCAAGTATGAATGATCAAGTCATTCAAACCTCTGAGGTCCTAACAAAATCAAGAGTGGAATCAACTATACTCTAACAAGCTATTCACTTCCATGATTCATTGGCAAGAAATACAGTCTCCAAATTCCTAAGCAACCCTTGACCAAAGGGTAGTGGACATAATTTTATGACAAGGAGTCAAAGTAAAAGGGAGGATTAATGGTGAGGTGAGGTACACTATCCTCTGCTATGCCAGTGAAGAGTAATAGTGAGAAAATATATTAAAAATAAATACATTATTAGAAACAAATTGTGTCATCAAGAACACACACCTTGGTGCTTAAGAGATGGCTCAATGGTTAAGAGCAATTCCTGTTCTTCTACAGGACCAAAGTTCTGTTCCCTGTACCCACATTAGGTGTTTCATAGCATCTGTAACTCCAGTTTCAGGGAATCTAATGCCATCTTTAGAAAAAGAAAGAGAAGCTGGGTGCAGTGGTGCATGCTTGTAATACTAGCACTCAGGGAAGAAGTGGCTAGCCTGGTCTGCAAAGCAAGTCCAGGAGAGCCAAGGCTACAAAAAAGAAATCTTGTATCAAAAAAAGAAAGAAAGAAAGAAAGAAAGAGAAAAAAGAAAGAAAGAGAAAAAAACCCATCTTTGTCCTTCTTTTGCTAGATAATTGACTTTCAACTTAATAATTACAAAATTAATATGTTTCACAAAGGAGTATTCAAGGCTGGTATTGGTAATATTTTTTTTAAATAGGACCTGATAAAATGAAATGTTTTGCCAGGGACAGCTGGCCAAGGTGGACACTAAATGATGCTGTCAAATTTATCATGCCTAAAATATTTACTTTTTTTCAAATTTAATCTTATAAAATTCCATGAAATAAGATAAAGCTAAATAAATTATAGCAAAAAATGCAAATGAGACTGTTAATATAATGCAGAGATGTGGATATCTCCAAACTGACTAATAGCTTGATGCCTTTTGTTTCAGTAATTTTTTATGGAGATCCTAGCTATTCTGTGAGTAATAAGTTATAAAAGATAATAAATATTCATGTTCCAGAAAGTTAAGAGCTGTTTGATAATATATACACAAAATTAAAATGAAGAAAAGACATTTACAGTGACTAACAGGAAGTTGATTGCACAACTTCTCAAAATTTTGGAATCAAATTAAACATCATCACTCTAATTTTCTGCTACATATTGATTTTCAAGAAGTGCTTATTGAATTCACAAAGAAAAAGAAAATAAGCCACCTAAAATGCATACTATTATTAAAACATTTCTGACATATAAGATGTGAAAGGAAAAAGTTAAATTGTTCTTATTTGTAAGTTATATGTTAAATGTAAAAGACCCTAAGGTTTTTCAAGAAGAATCAGAACGACCTCATAGTCAGCTTTACAAATACTTCAGAATAAAAAAGCAATGTTGACTGTCAGACATTTTTCTACACACACACACATACAACTAATAAATACACTGAGAAAAAATGAGGAACACAATCTCATTTACAATAGCCTCAAACTAACAATAACCACAACAGAGTACCCCAAGAATACATTTAACCAATGAGGTGAAAGACCGCTACAATGCAAACTATAAAATACTCATGAAAATACAATGGAAAGGGAAATCTAAGTTGGCAGCACTGAAAACACTTGGTGTCTGATCTGCAGGACCGAGACTAGGGACCCAGCTGGGAGCTACAGACCAGAAGACCTGGAGAGCTCTAGGTGAGAGGGGTCCACACAGTGCAGAGCCCAGGTAGCTCTGACCTCGGGACACTGGCCCATGGAGAATGTATGCCAGTCCCCAGAGTCTGGACGCATGCCCACCTGCAAGCTGCAGCTCCACTCGATATCACAGACTCCATATCTGGGACTGAACTGTGGGCAGTGAAGTACAAGTGTTTGGATCTGCTGGCCTGCGAGAACCAAGAAAGATGGGTAAACTTGTGCTCAGACCACTCTGCCAGTCCACCAAAAGCCCCCAGGGGCCTGAGACCACAATGACACAGTACCTAAAGCACAGTGCAGCCTAACATGTCATGCTGTACCTGCACTCTTTCTCTCTCCCTCTCTGACTGATCTTTGGGCCACAGAGGAACAGCGTCATTGTCTGATGGCCCAGGAGGAGCGAAGAGTATGAAACTGGGTTAGAGCTGACCTCAGATCATCCCACCAGTCCGTGAAGGGAGCCAGGGCCCATGCAGGGCCCAGGCTGCTATGGACAAGTTCTCCAACTACAACTCCATAGCCACGCTCTCAAGTTGACTGATCTAAGGCAGTATGACCTGAAACCTAGTCAGCCACCCCGGCAGACTGTTCCCACACACTTGGGTGGGAGTGAATTGCCCTGAATGGATGAAGCCTAGCCAGCTGCCACAACCCAGCAGACATTCCCTAGCCAACCACCACAAGCCAGATGGTGGTATCTGCTCTCACAAGCAGGATTGAACCTAGGACCCCAAGGCCTGGATGTATCAGGTGGAAGCCTAGCCAACAGCCACAAGCCAGCAGGGATTCTGGCACTCTACAGCCGACTGAGCCTAAGGCCACAAACCCCAGTACCTGAGGGCAGGGTTTTCAAATCCCAGCCAATGTCAAGATAACTGGCTATACCTACATTGCCCCAAACTGATCCTTGGGCTTAAGAAAACCAACACCAGCCTCTGCTGACCCAGTAGGGAACCCAGTGTGTAAATCAAGGTCCTCTGGACCTGAAACTAGGTCATCTTGCTGAGCCATGGAAGGGTTCCTTAATCAACACAGGTGAGGGTTCTCAACCTATAGACACTCACCAACAAACTGCTCTCAAAGACCAGTCAAAGACACCAGAAACTACTTCTCAACATCAAAGACAACAAGATGACTAAAGGGCAGCATAAAAACACAAACAACAAAAAGCAAAACAATATGTCATCTCCAGAACCAAGCTATCCCAAAGAATTCAAACTTGGGAACTCAAACACACCTGAAGAAAAAGAAAATGACCTGAACTCCTTAGTAAAGGAAATGATAATGGATGAAATGAAAAAATTCCATAAACAAATACAGGAAGATGCAGCCAAACAGACTGAGGACATTAGAGAGTCAATTGCAGAAACCTATAGAGAGGAAATGAATAAGTGGAAGAAATTCAGTTAAAAATACAATTAGATGAAGAAAAACAATGAAAATCTTCAATGAAGATGAAAATGGAAGCAATGATAAAAATATAGACAGAAGAAATTAGGGAATGAGAGAACTTAGAGAAGAAAGCAGGAAATGCAGAGGTAAGCTTCTCTAACCAAATTCAAGATATGAAGGAAGAATCTCAGGAGTAGAAGATACAATTAAAGAACTTGATGCAACTATCAAAAAAAAATGTTAAGGCTGAAAATTCTTGACACAAAACATCCAAGAAATCAGGGACACCGTGAAAAAAAGAAACCTGAGGATAATAGGAATTGAGGAAAGAGAAGATGCCTGGCTCCAAGGCCCAGAAAATATTTTCAACAAAGTCATAGAAGAAAATTTCCCCAATTTAAAGGAGATGCATATACTTATACAAGAGGTCTACAGAACACCAAATAAAATAGACCAAAAAAAAAAAATAAATCCTCCCATCACACAATAATCAAAACACAAAATGTACATAACAAATAAAAAAAATATTAAAAGCAGCAAGTGAAAAAGACCAAGTAACATATAGCAGCAAACCTGTCAAAATTATACCCGACTTCTCAGCAGAGACCATAATGCCCGACAGAGAGTCTCAGGTACTGGACACAGATGTCCCTTCCAATTCACCTCATCTCTTGGGTATCCAAAGCTGATGGCTTAGGCAATTGATAAGGATCAAAAGAAGAAAGAGGTAAGGGAAGCTTAGGGTTTCCTCTCTAGGGACCGGCTGTACTGCAGCCAAGATGGGGAAAAACTGACCACAATTTTCCTATGGCTGAGGCAGTAAAAGAAGCTTCCAGCTAGAAAATGCAGGGGGGAAGGGGTTGTAAAAGGAGGCTCTTTGATCTTTACATGGGCCTCTTTAAAGAGATGTCCAGTAAGCTAATGTAAATTTATACCTGTTAATCCTAGAAGGCTGATGGAAAAGCCCTGAGTCTGCTAATTTACTTGCAAATCTACAGGGAAATAGGAAATAAGAAAGAGATAGAAAAATAAACCACTGACGCACACATATGCTCAAGAGGAAAAGGTGAATGAAGTTAAGCACTTTAACTTTAACTGAAGTTAAGCTTCCAAATTTCAATGCTGTTTACTATTGGTCATCATATTTATACTCCTGAGAAAGAGAAATTACCTTATAGTCAAAAAAGGGCAACTAATCACAAAAACAGATGAACTCTAAAATACAACAGATTATATGTTTTAAAGCTAAACATTTCTTATGTAGGTATCTATTACATAAGTTCACAGTGATTTCAGAGTGACAAAGGTAATATATGACTTTTCAGTTAGGACTGATCTAACTACATATTATCCAGCTAGCTCTTAGTTCTTAATGAGTTCATGACAATACTTTTATCTGTCTTTCATTTTAAAATATAACAAGAATAAATTAATTAAAAAAATTTAAAAAAAAGAAAAAGTAAATGACAACATATGATGCCACAAAGTGACAAGGTATAAGAAATTATAACAGAACAGTTTGTATATATAAACATTAAGGTTTGTGCTTAATTTAGACGTCTCTAGGTAGCCCCATTCCATCTTGGGTTTATGGAAAGTTTAAACAAACTTGCATATATTTGTGGTAAAATACCATGTTTCCTGGTGCCGTCTGGAGTGGAGTCTTAGCTGAAGCCCAAATCTGCTACAAGGCTATCCCTAATTAGCTATCTGGTGGTACACAAAGGTATTTATTGCAGTCATAAACTCCCTAAAATTGTTTTAGAATATCTAAATCAATTAATTTTTAAAACTATTTGAATCATTATGATCATTTCTAGCTCAATCCATTTGTCCACAAATTTCGGGAATTCCTTGTTTTTAATAGCTGAGTAGTATTCCATAGTGTATATGTACCACAGTTTCTTTATCCATTCTTCTACTGAGGGATACTTAGGCTGTTTCCATGTTCTGGCTATTATGAATAAGGCTGCTATGAACATGGTTGAGAAAAATTTCTTGTTGTGTGCTGAAGCATCTTCTGGGTATATTCCAATGAGTGGAATAGCTAAGTCTTGAGGAAGCCCTATTCCTAGTTTTCTGAGATAGCACCAGATAGATTTCCAAAGTGGCTGTACTAGTTTGCATTCCCACCAGCAACAAAGAAGTGTTCCTCTCTCTCCACATCCTCGCCAGCATGTGGTGTCGCTTGAATTTTTTGATCTTAGCCATTCTGATGGGTGTAAGATGGAATCTCAGAGTTGTTTTGATTTGCGTTTCCCTGATGACTAAGGAGGTTGAGCATTTCTTTAAGTGTTTCTCAGTCATTTGTTATTCATCTGTTGGGAATTCTCTGTTTAGTTCCAAGCCCCATTTCTCAATTGGGTTATTTGGTTTGGTGGTGTTTAATTTCTTGAGTTCTTTATATATTTTGGATATTAGACCTTTGTCAGATGTAGGGTTGGTGAAGATCTTTATGAGTGAGTTAACTCAGAAGCAGAAAGACTCAAATGGTATATACTCACTTATATCTGCATACTAGCCCAAGTGGCATGTCCCATGAAAGCCTTTCCTTTCCAGGAAACTGGAACAGAGGGGAGGACATCCTATTGGGACTCTAGATGAGAGAAGCATGGGAGAATAGCAAGGTAGAAGGATCCAGAGGGTCCTAGAAACCTACATGTAGAACATTATGATAGTCAAATTTGGGCCCAGGGGTCCCGCTCAAACTAAGGCACCAGCCAAGGACAATACAGGAGGTAAACTTTAAACCCCTACCCAGATCTAGCCAATGGACAGAACAATCTCCACACTTGAGTGGAGAGTGGGTATGACTTTCACAGGGACTCTGGTGCCTCATATTTGACCATGTCCCCTGGAGAGGGAGACCTGGTGGCACTCAGAGAAAGGATAGCAGGATACCAAGAAGAGACTTGATACCCTATGAGCATATACAGAGGGGAGAAAATCCCCTTCAGGAATAGTCATAGGGGAGGGGAATAAGGGGAAAATGGGAGGGAGGGAAGAATGGGAGGATACAAGGGATGGGATAATCATTGAGATGTAACAAGAATAAATTAATTTTAAAAACTACTAAAAAATAAAACAATAAAACTATTTGAATCAAATCAAGAATTCCATAATTAGGGATTAATTTATGTGAACAACAAATAGTACACCCTCCACAAGATCCTGTAGGAAATTTCTTCAATCAAAGCTGGTCAATACCCAGAATGTGACAGTTCACACCAATGCCAGATTTTTTTATTTTTGGTTTTTTGAGACAGGGTTTCCCTGTGTAACCTTGGCTGTCCTAGACTCACTTTTTGTACAAGGCTGGCCATGAATATAGCCTCGGCTGTCCTGGACTCCATTTGTAGACCAAGTTGGCCTTAGACTCACAATGATCCACCTGTCTCTGCCTCTGCATCCCTGGGTGCTGTGATTAAAGGCATGTGCCACCATGCCTGACTCTAATGCCAGATTGGAGAGGGATAGATCAGTGCACAATTGACAGAGTAGTCTGAGGTTGGAAGCAATTCTGGAGTGCATCATGGTATAGACCTTGCAAACTACTGGATATCTTCCTGAGATCTCTCATGCCTATTGAATTTTCCCCAAATCAATTGCTCCTGACAGCAAGTCAGAGGCTGGAAATATTTCTGGAACTGCATCACAGTGCAGACCTTGTGAAAACCATATCACCTCCTAGACAGCCTACATGCCTAGTGATCTCCTTTAACAGCATGGTTCTTGACACATAAAAGTCAGAAGAGCCTGGAAAGAGGTCCTGCAAACCCTAAGAGACCACAGATGCCAGTCCACACTACTATACCCAGTGAAACTTTCAACAACAATTAATGGTGGGAACACGATATTCCATGACAAATACAAATTCAAACAGTATCTATCCACAAGTCAGGCCCTACAGAAGTTACTAGAGGGAAAACTCCAATCCAAAGTAAAAAACTATAATGAAAATAACACAGGAAATAGATTACTTCACTGTTGCAAAACTTAACCACACACTCTACTGCAAGCAATATCAAAATGAAGGGACTTAATAGTCACTAGCCATTAGTATCTCCCAACATCAATGGTCTCAATTCTCCAGTAAAAAGACACAAACTAACTGAATGGATGCATATAGAAGAGCCAACATTCAAGAAACATGTATCAGCCAAAAAGATAGACATTACCTCAGGGAAAAGGCTGGAAAAGGTATCCCACACAGACACAAGAAGCAAGCCGGTGTAGCCATTTTAATATCTAATAAAATAGATTTCAAGCAAAATTAATCAGAAGAGATGAGGAAGTACACTTCACCCTCTTCAAAGGTAAAGTCAACTAAGATGACATCATAATTCTGAACATCTACACTAAATATTATCAAAGCATACACCACACATTGACCCCCACGCATTGACAGTGGGAGACTTCAACACCCTATTTTCCCCAAAAGATAGGTGAACAAAACAAAATCTAAGCGAGAAATAATGACACTAACCTATGTCATAAATCAAATGGATCTAATAGATAACCACAAAACTTTTCACCCACCCAGACACAAAAGATTATACTTTCTTCACAGCAGCTCATGGAGTTTACTCCAAAATTGATCATATAGTTCACAAAGCAAGCCTCAACAGATACAAGAAAAATGAAATAATATCTTATATCCTACCATATCACCATGAAATAAAGCTTGACTTCAGCAACAACAGAAATTTTAAAAAGCTTAGACAAACATGGAAACTAAACAACTCTCTACTTAATGAAAACTGGGTCAGGGAAGAAATAAAGAAAGAAATTAAGGACTTAATAAAATTCAATAAAAATGAAGGTACAACATATCCAAATTTATGGGACACATTGAAAGCATTGCTAAGAGGAAAACTCATAGCACTAAGTGCCTCCATAAAGAAATTGGATATCAAGCCTCTTCTTGGTAACCTGCTGTCCTTCCTCTGAGTGCCACCAGGTCTCCCCCTCCATGGGACATGGTCAAAGCTGAGGCACCAGAGTACGTGAGAAAGTCATATCCCACTCTCCACTTTACTGTGGAGAATGTTCTGACCCTTGGCTAGATCTGGGTAGGGATTTAAAGTTTACCGCCTGTATTGTCCTTGGCTGGTGCCTTAGTTTGAGCGGGACCCCTGGGCCCAAATCTGCCTATCATAATATTCTACTTGTAGGTTTCTAGGACCCTCTGGATCCTTCTACTTTGTCATTCTCCCATGCTTCTCTCATCTAGAGTCCCAATAGGATGTCCTCCCCGCTGTCCCAGTTTCCTGGAAAGTGAAGGCTTTCGTAGGACATGCCCCTTGGGCTAATATGCAGATATAAGTGAGTATATACCATTTGAGTCTTTCTGCTTCTGAGTTAACTCACTCATTATGATCATTTCTAACTCAATCCATTTATCCACAAATTTCAGAAATTTCTTGTTTTTAATAGCTGAATAGTATTCCATAGTGTATATGTACCACATTTCTTTATCCATTCTTTTATTGATGGACACTTAGGCTGTTTCCATGTTCTGGCTATTATGAATAAGGCTGCTATGACAGAGTGAGGAAATCCCCCTCAGGAACAGTCATAGAGGAGGAGAATAAGGGGAAAATAGGGGGGAAGGAAGAATGGGAGGATACAAGGGATGGGATAACAATTGAGATGTAATAAGAATAAATTAATAAAAAAATAAAAAAAATTTTGCAACTCAGAGAAAACTTATATCTCAGGATAAATCAAGTTGAACCTTTAGGATTAAAAACTATGTTCTCTAATAGATGTATTACTGTAATTGAAAGTGATTGTGTCACTTAAAAGGGTCTAGGGTTAAAATAAAATTAATAATTTACAAAAAAAAAGAAAAAGAAATTGGAAACGTCTCATGTAAGCAACTTAATGAAACATCTAGAAAGTCCAGAAAAAATACACAGAAACACCCAAGAGGAATAGATGGCTAAAATAAGCAAACTCAGGGCTAAAATCAATAAATTAGCAACAAAGAGAAAAATTCAAAATATCAACAAAACCAAGAACTGGTTCTTTGAGATAATCAATAAGATAGAAAAATCATTAGCCAAACTAACTAAAAGGCAGAAAGAGACAATCCAAATCAATAAAATCAGAAATATAAAGGGAGATATGATACAGACACTGAAGAAATACAAAGAATCTTTAGGTCCTACTTCTAAAGCTTCCATGTCACAAAAGTTGAAAATCTATGGAAAATGGACAATTATCTTGATTGATTCCACTTGCTAAAGTTAAATCAAGATCAGATAAATGAAATAAATAATCCTATTTTTCCTACAGAAACAGAAGCAACCATTAAAAGTCTCCCAAGCAGAAGAAGTCCATGGCCAGACAGTTTCATCACAGAATTCTACCATACCTTCAAAGAAGAGCTAACACCAACACTCTTCAAGCTACTCTACAAAATAGAAATGGATGGATATTACCAAACTCATTCTATGAGGTGACAGTCACTTTGGTGCCTAATCCTCACAAAGATCCAACAAAGAAAGATAATTCCAGACTAATTTCTCTTATGAACATTGATGCAAAAATACTCAATAAAATATTTACAAACTGAATCCAAGAACACATCAAAGATAACATTGCTGGTGGGAGTGCAAACTTGTACAACCACTTTGGAAATCAATCTGGTGCTTTCTCAGAAAACTGGGAATAGGACTATCCCAAGACCAAGCTATTCTATTCCTTGGAATATATCCAAAAGATGCTCTACCACACAACAAGGACATTTGCTGAACTATGTTCATAGCAGCATTATTCATAATAGCCAGAATCTGGAAACAACCTAGATGTCCATCAGTTGAAGAGTGAATAAAGAAACTGTGGTACATTTACACTATGGAATACTACTGAACTAGTAAAAACAAGGAAACCATGAAATTTGCAGGCAAATGGATAAAACTAGAAATGATCAAACTGAGTGAGTTAACTCAGACCCAGGAAGATACACATGCCATATTCTCACTTATAAGTGGACACTAGCCCAACAAGGATGTCCTCTGAAAGTCTTTACTGAGTAGGACATTGAGATAGACATTGGGACTTCCTATTGGGACTCCAGGTGAGAGGTATGGGAGAATGGGGAATTAGAAGGATCCAGAGGGTGCTAGAAACCTACAAGAAGACCATCAAGGCTGGTGGATCTGGACGCAGAGAGGTCTGTTCAAACTGCTATGCCAACCAAGGACAATGCATGCTGCAAACCTAGAACCCCTATTCAGATCTCGCCAATGGACAGCACATTTGCCACAGTTGTGTGGAGAGCAGGGATTGACTCTGACATGAACTCTTGTGTCTCCTATTTGAGTACTTCCCCTTTGTGCATAAGGCATGGTGGCACTCAGGAAGGGTAACAAGCTACCAGGATAAGACTGCTGTGATCATATGGTGGGGGAGGAGATCCCCTTCTGACATAGACCTAGAATATGGGAATAGAGTAAAAATGGAGGAAGGAGGACTGGGAAGATACAAGTGAGGGGATACAAGTTTAGATGTAATCTGAATACATTACTTAAATAAAAAAATAAGTAAAACAAAAAAGAAAATTCCCTGGAAGATGGAAAAACCCTTTTCCTGTGCTGATGGTTCAGCAGAATTGATATTTTAAAATTTGAAATGTTATTAAATATAAATTATAGATGCAATACAATAAAATTTCAATTCTATTCACTATAGGAATGGGAAAACTTAATTCATACAGAAGCACAAAATATTTCAAACATACAAAGCAATGACATAATAAATTGGGTAATGCTAGAGTTATTACAATAACTAGTTTCAAATTATGTAACAGTGCCATGGTGACAAAATCACCAATTAGTGAAACAAAATAAACACATAGACTAATGTAATAGAATAGATGACTCAGAAGTAAAACCATGCAGTTATAGGCATGTGATTTCAACAGCTTATCACCAAAAACATATTTCTGAAATGAAGAATGTATTGGACTGGTGTTATAGGTACTGGAGCATTGCTCATGCAATTGGCATTTTACCAAGAAGAGTGTTTCCAGAGTCAGCTGGGCAATAAGAACATGAAATAATGCTAATAAATCTGCAATGCATCACTGAAATGAATCAACATGTATTGATGAAAAGACTGCTACTTATAAGTCAAGCTCTTAAAATTGAAAACCCATATGTAGAAATAGTAGCTGGAACCCTATGGTTCATTTGTTCAAAAATAAACACAGAATGGACTGTAAGAACTAATGTAAGATTTTGAAAATACTATAAGAAAAAGTAATTAAATCTTTAAGATATAGGCCTAGTAAGCCAGATTATAGTAATTCCTTTAATTGCAACATTAATGAAGTAATGGTAGGGAGATTGCTGTGTTAGAGAGCAATGTGGCTACATAGCAAGACTATCTCAAAAACAATGTATTGTTAAGTAGGTTTTGACTAGAAGCTCTAAGAGTTCATGAAATAAAAGCAATGGTTGGCCAATGAATTTGTATCAAGTTATGGAGTGAAAATAAAGCTGGGAATATTAGGAAGGAAATAAACAAGAAAAAGAGAACAATACAAAGAATCAATGAAATGAAGATCTGGGTTGTTTGTTTGTTTTTTCTTTTTTGCTTTTGTTTTTTGTTTTGTTTGTGTTTTTGTTTTTAGATAAGCACAAGACAAACTCTTAGCTAAACTAACTAAAAGGCTGAGTGAGATCATCCAAATTAACAAATTCAGAATTGGAAAGGAAGATATAACAACAGACCCTGAGGAAATTCAAAGAATTATTAAATCTTTCTTAAGCAGTGTTTATTCCAAAAATTGGAAAATCTAAAGGAAATGGATAATTTTCTTCAAATATTTCATTTACCAAAATTAAATAAAGATCAAAACTTTAGGTGTGAGAAGCCTGGGAGAAAGAGGAAATGGAAGGATCCAGTGGGTCCTGGAAAACTACAGGCGAGTCTGGGCCCTGGGGTCCTCCGCAAACTGTGGCAACAGCCAAGGAAAAAATAGGCAGTAAAAACCTTGAACCCCTACCCGGACTAGCCGATGGACATTCTCCACTGTTGAGTGGAGAAGAAGATCTAACTCTCACACAAACTCTGGTGCCCCATATTTGATCATGTCCCTTGGATGGAGATGCCTGGTGGCACTCAGAGGAAAGATAATAGGTCACCAAGGAGAGACTTGATACAGTATGAGCATATTCAGGGGGAGGAGATCCCCCTCAGACACAGACATAGGGGAGGGGAGTAGGGGGGGGAAGTGGGAGGAAGGGAGGGATGGGAGGATACATGGGATGGGCTAACAACTGAGATGTAATATGTATAAATTAATAAAAATGTATTAAAAAAAATAAGAAAAAAAAAAAGATCAGGTAAACAGTTTACACAGTCTTATAACCCTCCATACCTCCCCCAAAATAGAAGCATTCATCAAAAGTCTCCCAACCAAAAGGAAAAGCCCAGAAGTGTATCAGATATTCAAAGGACAGGTAATACCAATCCCCATCAAAATACCAACAACAATTTTTACAGACATTAAAAGAAGAGTTCTAAACTTCATGTAAAATTCACAAAACTAGTAACTTGCATCCTCCATCTAGAGTCCACTTCCAACAGCGTTCAGTCAAGGTAGAATAACCTGAAATAAAAAGTACTTGAAATGGATAGAAACTATATAATTTCAATTGCTCAGAGAATGAAAATCCCATGGCTTCTTACCAATGAGGCTGTGCACCCAGATGTTTGCAAGCATTTTGTACAAGAAAAGATAGTGAATATTTTATAATAATTTACAGGTTACATAAGTGGTCTCAAGAACTAAACTCTGCCATTATGGAACAAAAAAATAGATGAAATAATAATGAAATAATAGGGCTATCTATCAGCAAAATTTTATGTAAAAAAATAGGAATTGTGCTAGATTTAGACCAAAGTTTGTAACTTCTCATTTCTCATATATATATATATATATATATGCCTGTGTGCATATATGCACAATGATATAACCCTTTATTCATAATTGATCAAATATGGAAGTCCCTGACATATCCTCTGGTCAACAGATAGTTATATAGCAGCATATTCCAGAAATACAATACTATTTGCTGGCTGTAGAAAATAGGTAGATATCAAACTGTAAGAAAAAATAAAGAAAAGGAAGAACTTATATACACACTAACAAGAAAAAAATCAATATATATTTTTTTCTGATTATTTGATATTCATGGAAATATTAATTGAGGTCACAAAGAGAATAGTTCCAATGATTACATATATAAAACACTACCATACCTAAAGGGAAAATTGAGGAAAATATGGTAGAAAAATTGTAAGAGCAAGGGGTCCATGTGGTGGGAGCAGGTTATAGTGTTCAAAAGATGAGGACCTCAATGCATTCTGAAGAGGAGGATTGTGTTCCAGAGCTACACAGAAATGTTCAGCCCTGAGAGTTTCCCGATTGGGAGGAAACGCTTAGCGCAATGTATTAGAAATATCATAGCAGCCTTATTCATAATAGCCAGAACATGGAAACAGCCTAAGTGTCCCTCAGTAGAAGAATGGATAAAGAAACTGTGGTACATATATACTATGGAATACTACTCAGCTACTAAAAACAAGGAATTCCCAAAATTTGTGGATAAATGGATTGAGCTAGAAATGATCATAATGAGTGAGTTAACCCAGAAGCAGAAAGACTCAAATGGTATATACTCACTTATATCTGCATATTAGCCCAAGGGGCATGTCCCACAAAAGCCTTCACTTACCAGGAAACTGAGACAGAGGGGAGGACATCCTATTGGGACTCTAGATGAGAGAAGCATGGGAAAATGGCAAAGTAGAAGGATCCAGAGGGTCCTAGAAACCTACAAGTAGAACATTATGATAGGCAGATTTGGGCCCAGGGGTCCCGCTCAAACTAAGGCACCAGCCAAGGACAATACAGGCGGTAAACCTTAAACCCCTACCCAGAGCTAGCCAATGGACAGAACATTCTCCACAGTAGAGTGGAGAGTGGGATAGTACTTTCTCACATACTCTGGTGCCTCAGCTTTGACCATGTCCCCTGGAGGGGGAGACCTGGTGGCACTCAGAGGAAGGACAGCAGGTTACCAAGAAGAGACTTGATACCCTATGAGCATATACAGGGGGAGGTAATCCCCCTCAGGAACAGTTATAGGGGAGGGGAATAAGGGGAAAAGAGGAGGGAGGGAAGAATGGGAGGATACAAGGGATGGGATAATCATTGAGATGTAACAAGAATAAATTAATAAAGGAAAAAAAGAATAATAGCTCCAATAGAGTTTCTTAAAAAATAAAGAATTTTCAATAAGAAAAAAAAAAGAAATATCCAATCTGAGATCATCTAAGATGACGTCAATCAAATGCTGTTTCTGATCCATGGAACAGCAGAGACTGCACAGCCACCAAAGGACCATACTGAGAGCTCCAAAACCCAGGAAGAAGGAATTCCTGTCATGTGGATCATCCATGCTCTTCCACTGCAGGACCATGAGACCATGCTCAGGCCACTTTTTGGATTGTGGCCCAGTGCAGTGCGTGCCAAGGAGATAGCATTTGAGGAGGGGGTACTGTTCAAGTCGAGGACTGCACCACCCACACCACAGGCCTCATGGACCTCCTCTCACAGGCCAGGACCATGCTCAGTGCTGTGAGCTGGATCGTGCAGAGGTGGATACTAGGGGCAGCACTGAGGCGGGGACCCATGGCTGATGGAGCACATAATGGAAGCAGAGACTCAGGAAGCAGAATCAACTGAGCCACAGGTTCCCTAGGACCAGAAGATGAGCTGGGCCAACACCAATGGTTTCTGTGAGCTACTCAATGAATACTTTGAGGGACTTTTACTTGCCACCTGCTAGATGTCCCTCAAGATCCCATAGGAGTTGGATGCCATCCAGACCTTGATGGCCAGGAACAATCTGGCGAATTGAAGGGGAGCAGGACAGCTGATCCTGGGGACATGGAAGTAGGAGAGCTGACCCTGAGGACACAAGAACAGAAGATCTGGCCCTGAGGATGTGGGAGCAGGTGAGCCATCCAGAGGGACATTGGAGCCTGGGAGCTACCTCTGCTTGAGGACACAGGAGATTGAGTTGGCCCTGCCCTGAGAACATGGTAGTGGGTGAGCCAGCCATGTTCTGAGGACATGGAAATGGGAAAACTGGCCCCACCCCAGCTGGCCCTGACCTGAGGACACAGGATAAGGAGAGCAAGCCCCACCCTGAGGACAGGGGAGCAGGGGAGCTGACCCAGCCCAGGTAAGCTAGTGCTGCCTGGAGGTCACAGGAGCAGGTGAGCAGGCCCAGCTCTGAGGACACAGAAGCAGGTGAGCCAGCCCTGCCATAACATGGGACCAGGATAGCAGGCACTGCCCTGATGACATGGGAGCAGGTGAGCCAGCCCTGCCCTGAGGACACAGGAGCAGGTGAGCCAACCCTGCCCTGAGGACACAGGAGTAGGAGAGCAGGCCCTGCCCTAAGACACAGGAGCAGAAGAGTTGGCCCTGCCATGATGATATGGGAGCGAGAGAGCAGACCCTGCCCTGAGGACAAGGGAGTGGCTCTGATTAAGGGCTCTGAGTGAAGCTCACTACAACATCTACCCCATGTATTACCTGCTAGAATACATGAAGGGGCCAGACCTGCAGATTCAAAGATTAAGAATCTCCTTGACACATAGAAACAATGTGTCAGCAGTTTCCGACACAATATCCGACAGCAGTCCCAGTGAGGATCTGGCAACGATAGTGTAGACCTCCAACCAGACCCATAACTCTTAGCAATGAACATTTGAAAGTAAACATAGATGGACAAAAGGCTATACTGCATCATACATTACAGCTTCTGTGACAAGATTTTTTGTTCATCTGTTTGTTTTATTTTACTGGGGGGCGGAGAGGGATTTAGGTGCATGACGTGTAAATCATAGACATTCAATAAAAGTTAAAAAAAAAAGATTGTAAAAGCACCATAAAATCTGGGAGTTTGCTATGAGATTGTGTCTCCTGGTAATGTCAAAGGCTCCTTAATAGAATCACACCAACATAACTGCCCAAACATGATCTGAGCAAAGATGACAACAAGAGACATAAACTGGACTAGGGAAAGACCCTATACAAAGAATCACAAGCAACTAAAGACGACTAAGAGCAGGGGAAATTGTCTATTTATGGGAAGAGTGCACCATTGGTTATCCAACACTAAATGGTCAGAACTAGAAACATGCATACAAATAAGATTATGTTATACAGACTGAGCATGTCACACTTAGGAGTATATTCATGTACATATGCATATATGTAACAAGAGAATAAAAAAGTTAACGAAAAGAGATGCTATGGATTTAAAAGACAGTAAAGAGGAGTATATGGGAAGGCTTGAAGGAAGGAAAGGGAAGAATAATATTATGTAATTATGATATCAAAGATAAAATAAATTAAATATATCAGTGGATGCAGTCATTATGGAATAACAAATTTGAACATGCAAACATATGACTGATATGACGATGAAGCTAATCTGAAGCAGTCATGGTGGCTAAACGTCATCATAGGTGCTGAAGACCAGAGACTCTGCAACTGGAAGAGTGAACCCCCAATGTGAATTATGAGGTGATCAGATGTAGTCACTTGTTTATATGTTCCACTTTGATGAAAGATATGGATCACAGGGAAGGCTTTATAAAATTAGAGCTCATGGATTAAAAAAAAATAAAATAAAACTCCAATCCAGGAAATAAAGCATGGTTTTAGTCTGGGACTTGGCATTAATCCCAATAATAATGTGTGACAATGACTGAAAGAAGTAAGATCTGACACAGATCTAAAATCCTAAAATCTCCACCACCTGGATTCTGTGAACTACAGCTACCCATTGTCCCTACCCACTAAGCCTTGGCTTTCTACATTTACTTTCCTCTGATGTTGCATTTGTTTTTTGTCTTTCTACCCATTTTGTTGGCTGCTAAGTTTTCATTTTCAGAACCATTATGGCTTTATTTCCTTTTCCTACAGATGGAGAATGACATGGTGGTTAATAATATTTGTCTAAATTTAACCTGCACAGTGCCACTGATTACTATTTAAACTCAGGGAAAGTATTGTTATTTTCATTACCTTTACATGTGCAAAATATGTGTAATTGCAGTACCTTTATTCTAGAGACATTAGGCATATTTTTCTTAATTAATCACTACTTCATAAATTCTTCAGATATTTCCTGGAAATAGTAGACACTAGACAAATGTTAAACATTATAACACTGGGTTATTTAATTTATGAATACTACTACTAGTAGTTTTTTTTTTAAACAGAAATGTGGACACAATATCAATTCAGCTCAGGGTAGCCTTAAACTCCCTATGATTTGAAAATAATCTTGAGCTTTTAAGTTTCTGCCCTCATCTCCCAAGTGTTACAATTAGAGGAATGTTCCACCATGCTTGCAGGTTCATACATTGCTGGGGATTTAACTCTGGACTTCCTGCATTCTGAGGAAGTGCTTCTACATATGATCAACATCTGTGGATCTACAGTCAATGATAATGAAATCTTAAAATATACTTATTGTCTATAGTAATTAAGATACTGTGAATATGTAATCTACTTAGCCATGCTACTTTATCTTTTCCCCTACTCCTTCCAGGCAGTCTCCTGACTGTCCACAGGTAATATTTTTCTACTGTATTATTATATTCTCTCTCTCTCTCTCTCTCTCTCTCTCTCTCTCTCTCTCTCTCTCTCCTCACCTTCTTTTTTCCCTCTCCCTCTCCCTCTGACCCTCTCTCTCCATCTTCATCTCTATATCTCTCCTCTTTATAAAATAGATGGTCTGCAAATAAAAGACAATATATGAGGCCTGTCTTTCTAAATCTGATTAATTTACTTAATCTTGAGTCAAATCCATTTTTTCTTTTTTATTAATTTATTAATTTACTCATATTACATCTCAATTGTTAGCCCTTACCTTGTTTCCTCCTATTCCTCCCTCCCACTTCCCCCCTTCTCCCCTCCCCTATGTCTGTGATTGAGGGAGACCTCCTCCCCCTATATGTGCTCTTAGAGTATCGAGTTCCTTCTTGGTAACTTGCTATCCTTCCTCTGAGTGCCGCCAGGCCTCCCCATCCAGGGGACGTGGTCAGAAAAGGGCACCAGAGTTCCTGTGAGAGCCAGATCTCACTCTCCACTCACTGGTGGAGAATATCCTGTTCATCAGCTAGGTCTTGGTAGGGGTTCGAAGTTTACTGCCTATATTCTCCTTGGCTGGTGCCTTAGTTTGAGGAGGACCCCAGGACCCAGATCAGCCTGTCATAAAGTTCTTCTTGTAGGTTTCCAGGACCCTGTGGATCCTACTATTTCCCTGCTCTTGCATGCTACTCTCACCTAAAGTCTCAATAGGATGTCTTCTCCTCTGACCCACTTTCCTGGTAAATAAAATTTTTCATGGGATGTATCCCTTGGACTAGTGTCTTGATATAAGTGAGTATATACTGTTTGTCTCTTTTTGCTTCTGGGTGAACTCACTCATTATGATAATTTCTAGATCAATCCATTTGTCCACAAATTTTGGGAATTCCTTGTTTTTAATAGCTGAATAGTATTCCATAATGTAAATGTACCACAGTTTCTTAGTTCATTCTTCTACTGAGGGACACTTAGGCTGTTTCCATGTTCTGGCTATTATGTATAAAGCCACTAGAGTCAAATCCATTTTAAGAAGGAAATATATATATATATATATATATATATATATATATATATATATATATATATATGTGTGTGTGTGTGTGTGTGTGTGTGTGTGTGTGTGTTTGTGTGTGTGTGTGTGAAAATTAGTATTTAACATAAATATTATATTAATGCATAATGGTTTATATCTGGAATCCCAGCACTCAAGAGGCACAAAAATGTCAAGTTTGTTATCAGCCTTGACAACAAAACATGGCAATAAATAGAAAAAAATAAACACTCCCAAACAAATTTTGAGAAGCCCCTTATTTGAATTTGACTATACAACAGGAGTGTTTAGTTATATCTCTCTGTGATCCTATTTCTCAGCAATCAAAAATGAAAACTTAGTCACTTCCCAGGCTGTTTATTCAAGAGGGGTTTTGGAAAATTTGTCTCACAATAAATTTTCATGAGGATTTTGTAAGACACTTTTTTTTCCTTAGGTCAATTACTTCACTCATTTTTTTGTCCTAACTACGAAGCTTGAACATGAGCTTTGGAGGTAGCTCTATACCAACAGGTCTAACTTTACTTTTTTACTAGTTACCTAAAGTTGGATGAAATCTTGTACTTCCTTAGAAATATTTAGTTCTATTTGTGGGTCAAGCAATCTATTGCATATTGAGGGATCCTATGACTGCAGCTATTGCAACTCAGGACTGTACACTGAGCTCTTTATTATATGAAATATTAATAAAGGTAACAAATTTATTCTTCCTACCAAACATGTTTAAATATAATTAGACCACAGAAGAGTAAACCCCAGCATGTTCTCATTATATTTTAAAAATACATAGCTAAATGTTTTCATCATTTTAATAGACTCAAAATGCTCCCAGTACAATGAGATGCCAATTTTTAAATAATATAAAATTTTAATTATGTAGTTTTAATGAAAATGAATGGGTTTAGTTTTATTTTTGATTCAGCAATACTTTATAAAACATCATCCTTCTTCAAGAATTTATTTTGGAAAACTAGAAAAGATCTGTGTTGAAGAAAAGAAAATGTCACAATTCCTCCAAGGTGTCAGAAAAAATGGTTTATTTGGTTTGTATTTCCAAGTTACTATGCATCACAGAGGGAAGTCAAGACAGAAAACCAAGCAGACTGTACATTTACAGTCAAAAGCAAAGTGTAACAAATATATCCCTGCTACTTACTTGTTTGTTACTTAGGTTCCCAGTCATGTATAGTTTGGGGCCCAGCTATGAACCCATACATCCTACAGCGGGCTGGATCTTCCCTAATTAAGCAACAATCTAAATAATCCCCTACATATATGTCTAGGGGCCAACCTGATCCACATAATTCTAGGTTGTGGCAAATTCATATTTAATTATTATTATTATTATGTCCTTGTTTGTATCGTAATGAGGAAGAGAAAGAAATAGTGTGGGTTTGGGTAGGTGGAGAAGTGGGAGAGGATCTGGCAGAAGTTGTGGGAAGGGAAGCCAAAAACATAATATATTTACATTTTTATTTTTAAAAAAGTGAAATTGATACACACAAACACTAACATAAAAATTATCATAGTAGTAAGAAAACCAAGCACATTTACATTTGAATAAAATCAAAGAGGAAAGAGGACTGAAAGAAATGAATCAAGCATTTCTACCCTTAGCCCAAGTTTCAAAGAGCAGTCTCATACCGCAGCAGAGATATCCACCATTCAACACAGCACAATGTGAGCCTGGTTTCCAGGTGGCCTCCATCACTGGAATAGTACTAAATTACTGCTTAAGTGTTCCACGAGGTGGAACATTTCTCAAATAAGCAGCCTGTACAATTGAAATTCTGCAGACACAACTAAGAAAGGAAGATTCAAAGCTGATATCTGCCAAGTTCCACAACCATCCAGCACTCCAAGATTCTCTAAATGAGCCAACTAATGATAACAAAGCTAATTTTATCACATCACCAGGGGAAAAGAAGATTTCCTATATGCTCTTGCTATTAACAGTGAGGATATTCAGAAACTATTTCCCATTAAGAGATAAGCACAATGAGAAAGGTAGTTATTAATATACAACACGGAATGTGGAAATAAAACCAGATATAACAGAATTCCTGTATAATAGAATTTGCCACAGTCAACTTTATGGGTAAGGTTACAACTCAATTTCATATCCCTGTTCTTCTGGCTCATAAAAACTTTCTGGAAAGCTCATTGCTATTAAAACTTTTCTTATTCAGCCTCCAAGTAAATATGAATGATAAACATAAAATGGTTTTCTATTTTAATAATATTTTCTTCCCATTTCTCCAAGGACAGTTCCCTGTACACAAGCATGCAGATACATGCAGGGAACAATGGGGGATTTAAGATGCACAATCCTCCTAATAAATCTCCAAGTTCTTCTTCTATACCCCTTACCTTCCATAGAGAAAAAAAAATCTGGAAATTTAAAAACTGACAGTGAATTTTCATAAAGAAAAAAATAAGTTTCAAAATCCGTCTGAGATGCCTGAATCATACAGATCTTGATGGAGGACAAGCTGGGTTTAATGACATAAATTTAATCTAGTGCACACCACAGCACATATTCTACAAAAATGGCACAAAACCATAATCTTGTAATAAAATTACCTTCTTTTTGATAAAGTCTGTGTGTGAGAGAGTGAGTGTTTGTGTGTGATATTTTCTACATACAATGATATGTTAGTGTTCTGAAAATTTGGGGCGAGCTATCTAAGAGATAGTAAAAATCCCAGTCTAGATCATGACTGACAAATATTGCTCAATTATCCTCCTCCATCCTGTATTACTCTACAAAGATCAGAAAGGAGACAATTCCAGATGATCTCTATGGCCCAGTGCCACCAACATTACTCAAACACTCATTCCCAAAATGGTCATAGTGTAAAGCTTTACCTTTTCCAAAGAAACTCACACAAAGGCAGTAGACAAACCTATCCGTTTACCTTAGTCTTCTGTCTCCTGACCAATTTGATGCTCGTCTATTTGATCCTATGTATCTTGCTATGCCTCCTGCTCTAGGACCTACAAATATGTTTTTGTTCCTCTAACCATCCTCTCTCTCCACTCATGGCTAATATAAAAACTATGACATAAACAAACACAAATTCCTTTTCTTCACAAGTGCCTCCTCTTACATCATCATCAGAAATGCATAACTGGATTTTACCAACAAGCCAGACACATCATACTTAGAAATACTGTTTTTCCACGTCTTTTGGTAATAAAACTTTTTAAAAGTTCCTTTGATAATCCATAAAGAATACTCAGCTCTGTCTCAGTTATCAATATCACTTTCTCTTTTATAAACTACTGTCAAGCCTAAAGAGCTTCATCTTCCACCTTCATCTTTCCAGCAGGCACAGTACACTTTTTGGAGGATGGTGGGAAATGCATTGATGCAGCAATTTGAGAAGTAGAATAGGAATATCACTTGTTCACGGACAGTGACTATATTGATCTTCCAAACTCTGGTACTCAACTAAAGCACATTATATTGTAAAAAATGTCCATAGTACCTTCTAAGGGAAGAACACTGCATTTACCCCTATCTTTAAGCAGTAGTCATCTATCATGTCATATCTGGCAGTCCTAGAGGGTTTTGGTTTCTGAACAGAGCTCAGGGAAATGTACCCCTCCCATATTCCAAATGACTCTTGCACCCAAAAGTGATCATTTGTGATTAACCATTCTGTTTCTAAAGCAGTTTTGTCATTTTTAGAAATGAAGTAAGGCACATAAACTCAGTCACTCTCAGTGTCCATTGATTGGACTGACAAAACACAATGGTATCAATGGGTTGAAGAGGGATATCAAAAAGTTAGTGTAGGCCTCTAAGACCCAATAGGAAGACCCAATACCATGTCACAGAAAAAAAAAACTATAGGGGAAGTCAAAAGTACTTATGTGCCTAGACATCTATTGTGTTGCTTACTATGACTGACATTTGCAACTTTTTTCAGAGCTTAGCACTTCTTTTTTAAAATTAATTAATTTATTTATTTTACATCTTGATCCCAATGCCTCTCTCCTCTCCTCATGGGCCTACCTTCCATTCTTCTTCCTCCTTTCTCTTTCTCCTCAAAAAGAGAGAACTCCCCACCATACCAACCCACCCCTGCACAGCAAGTCTCATCAAGACTAAGCACATCCTCTTTCACTGAAGCCATACAACACAGACCAGCTAGGGGAAAAATGATGCAAGAGCAGGCAATAGAGTAAAAGGCAGCTCCTGTTTCACTTGATAAGAAATCCACATGAAGACCAAGTTGTACATCAGCTACTTATATGTAGGGGGCCTGGGTCAAGTTCATGCTTCAATCTTTGCAAGGGACCCAGCACAAATAAAAGCATGGGAGGAAGACCAAAGACTATGGTAATTGCAAGAAAAACATCATCATTGCAAGAAAAACAACATATAATATGAATCCATGTTTATTTAAAGCCTGATATGATAACACAGGATGACATTGTGGATAAATGCATTCTTTTCCTTACACTTAGAACCAAGAGGTGTCTGTCTACAGATCTGATATTTTGTACCATCATGCTAAGTTTGACTCAGAGGTTCAAAGCTGGAATTAAATTCTAGATTTATTAGGCCATTTAAACTAACAGGAGAGAGAAAAGAGACATGAGTCTGACCTTCAACCAATAAAGCTGTATTTATTAGTGTACAGAAAGGAACAGCCTCACTCCTATAGGAAACTGAAGAGTCTATCAAGGCAAAATGTTAGTTGTGAACCTCTATAGGGGTAATTAAGAGGAATTTAGCAATGAGGAAATTGTTGCACCCTTAGGGAACTCTGTGGGTCTTCTATCTTTCCTTCTTAAATGATTTTCCAAGGGAGTAACTGTCTTGGGAGAGAGGCTGTCTCAAAAAACATTGCTTTCTGTGCAGCTCAACAGTGACTGGCCAAAGTTATCTGTAATCTTGTAGTATTTCTGATTCACAGCCAAGGCATCCTATCATTAACCATCCATATTCGTGGGCTTTTTGCTAAGCACTCTGATTCCTCCCTTATGGATCCATGAAACACACAGCAAACAGAGGCAAATCACCATTTAAATATCAAATAAAAATGTATAGGTCCTGATGATCAAATGTCTGGTGGATCTATTTTCCTGTTCACTTGTGACTCTTTATATTCTAAGCCCACTCTAGGATGGTCCCACATAATTCTCCCTAAACTGTGCTGTCATTAATTTTACCATTCCACCTTACCTAAGCCCTTGACCATCTAAGGAAATAGTGAACCATTTCTCTCCTCTTGAAGCTCCTTTTCTTTCCAGTCAGGGTGAAAAACAGATGTGCCCTTGACTGAAATAATGATGTATTCCTGCTATTCTCTACCTCAGGGTAGACTATTTCTATGTCCCTTTTCTGTGAGTTACAGCTTGCAAAGAAACAACTTTTTATCTGGGTTTATTTTCTCTTCCTGTAGAATTAATAATAAATGTTTTAGGAAGGGGAACAATGAGACAAAAGTGGAATCCTGTGGTTACATTCAAATTCTTCTACCTCCAGTCTTTCATAAGAGCTATGCAAAATGTTTGGGTTCAACACAACATTAATACTCACAGATTTGAAACTCAAGATTGCTTTGATTTTTCTCAGCCCAATGAGAAGAACTAATAAGATATTCCTTTGACTTAGATGTAAAAAAAACTCAAAAACTCTCTATGCCTGGAGTATAATACTTATACATTCAAACACATTCTTTAAATTTTAGTCATGTATTGCAATTAAAAGAAATTAGCTCACCCTATTGTCTTTTAATCATATTTCATTCATCTCAGAATGTATGATGATTAAGAGTGGAGACTCTGAAATCATTGTTATGACTGCTTTAGTTCTGTCTGTGTCACTCACTGGATATGGCCCATAGGCAAATTGTTAACCATTTCCAGTGAAGTCTATTCATATTTCAAGAAAGATGAAGAAAATAGGCAAAACTCTACAATAGCTCTTAGACCTGAATGTGACACAGAACTAATGCAATTCAGGCTTAATATTACATTTTTTATAGACTATATAATCAGGAGCCATGTCATGATGCAAATGTTTTCCTAGACATCTGACTTACCCTCTCATTATAAATTATTTGGTTCTTGGAAGGTTGTAGATTAGATGTTAAGAATTGAATGGAAAATATCCCCAACAGGCTCATGTACATGAGCACCAGCTCCCTATACGATGGTCTATTTTAGGAGGTTGTGGAAACATCAGGACAATAAGCTCTTCTAAAAGCTGCAAGGCTATAATGGTTGGATGCCGCATTTCCTATTTTGATCATTCATTGTCTTGATCTTCTGAGATGTGGGATATCTCAGGCATATGACCCCATCACCATGAAACATGATTTGCTGATTTTGAACCAAAATAAATACCTTTTCACTACACTGTTTCTCATAAGTTCTCTGGTCACAAAAACAGGAAGCTATCTCATGTCACCCATCCTGCATCAAATCAAATAATCTCTCAAGGAACCACTTTCATGCCTAAGTGTTAGAATAGAGAACTATTGAACAGGCTACCAAATTAATCTTACCAAACTCTTACACTGTCTTCAGAATTGGATACTCTGGAAAGGGATCACATTCAAAGACATAAATCTGAACCATCTAATTGGAATAAATTCACACCTTTAATGCATCTAGCTGGAATTTAATACTTATCTCCAATCCCAAACAATATTTAAATGAGGGACAGACAAAGTGACAAATCAGAGACTGAGTCAGAAACAGGATACACCCAACTCTCATGAAAGAGAGAGAGAGAGAGAGAGAATGAGAGATTACATAAGAGTAGGCAGAGAGAAAGAAAGAAGGTTCCTTTATGGAGATAGTAAAGTAGAGTTTGGGAGTTGGGTTTGGTGCAGTTCAGTTGACTGTAGTTGAGTTCAGTTGGGTTTGTGTAGTTTGTTCAACAATGTTCAATTTGGTTAGTCACCTCAGTTCACTTTGTGGAGTTCAAAGGCAGTGTTTCCAAGTGGAGCAATTCAATCAAAAGCCGAGAGAAACTGATTTGAATAAATCATCTTGAAGAGGTGTTTGATCCAGAACAACTGAGTTGAATAAACCATAAATCATTCAAAAAGAACTAGAAAGAGTGAGTTTATTCAACAGTATATTTTGGAAGCTAAAACTATTCTAAGCCTAAGTTAGGAAGAGAAGGGTGAAAGATGAAGCCTTCAAAGAAAGAAATTACAGGAGATTAGATTCTATGATGGCTAGAAGCTTCTAGGCCTAGGCCTGTAGATAAGCAGAACAGAGATAGAAACATTCAGGGTTCAGCCCAAATTATGTATTCATTAGGATTGTGTACAGCTCTCATCTTATACCCCAACATCTGAGGAAATACCGACAACATTTACAGTTGTTTGTCTTTGTTGCAAATGTCTGAGATCTTACTCATCCTCCTGGCCCCAAATTCATGTTCTTATGTAATATAGAATCAAATTGGATGAGCCAGAAATAACCAAACAGGACTAGAGTATTTGAAAATGTAAGGAGTGATTCAAGAGAGAGGAGAGAACTAACTACACTATATATTTCCATCCAAAGCCCATCTGCCAATATTTCATGAACAAAGATTCAAAGGAAGAACAAGAAATAGCCATGAGCTTCCCTGTGGGAAAGTGTTCTATAAAGAAAGAACACCAAATGAAAATTTAAGACAGGTTGTGTTTGGGTTATTTCACAAGAGAAAGAAGGTCAGGATCACCTGAACATAAAAAGCATTTAGAATATAGTGTGTGTGTGTGTGTGTGTGTGTGTGTGTGTGTGTGTGTGTAAAAAAGAGATACAAAGAAAGAGTGTGTGGAGAAGAAAGAGGAGGAGAGAACACAAGTAAGGATATGTGACTATAGATGATGAGTACTGGGTGACCGAGAGCTAGAGTTAAAGGATGTGAACCATCCACTTGGGGTCTTGCAGATGGAAGTAAAATACTCTGCATGAACATCATGCATCCTTATGTTCTAATCATTTTTAAACCCCCAATGTTTTTAATTTGTCCATTTGGCTTTGTATAAAAAATAGACACAAAATATTGGCTGGTAGATATGAAGGAAGGTGAGAGGTATTATCATGACCCTGTAGCCAACAAGTATGGATGGCTTCAACTGGGCTGATAAAAGAAAGAAGGAAGTTGTTATTTGTTGAAATGACATGTTTGGAGCAGGAAGTTTATGGAAGAAGCAAGTTTGTAAAAGGTCATATTTTCAAGATATCATGTTGAACTGTATCTACCATTACATGACTGCATAGCTATGGAATCACCAAGCAGAAGTTCAGAGCTTTCAAGACATAAAGGGAAAAGTGTCATTTTCATTGTATTTTCATCTTTTAAAAAAATGTGTGTCATTTCAACTATTTTCAACTGAAAATAGTCAAGTTAATAGAAAAACTTGCCACCTAAAGCCTTTAAATTCTAAAGTTTAGAAGATTCAAGTAACAGTATCAAGCCAAAGTCAAGGAATGTAATTGTAACATAGAAATTCTGGAAAGACTTGAAATGTTGTTTTTGGTTCTTGAAATAGCTCAGTTTTTTTTTCAAAATTTATTGATAAATGATATGGGAATGTTTGGGTTCTTCTAAACATAATTATATGTGAACATTATGATAGGCAGATTTGGTCACAGGGGTCCCACTCAAACTAAGGCACCAGCCAAGGACAATACAGGCGGTAAACCTTAAACCCCTACCCAGATCTAGACAATGGACAGAACACTCTCCACAGTAGAGTGGAGAGTGGGATAGTACTTTCTCACATACTCTGGTGCCTCACCTTTGACCATGTCCCCTCGAGGGGGAGACCTGGTGGCACTCAGAGGAAGGATAGCTGGTTACCAAGAAGAGACTTGATACCCTATGAACATATACAGGGGGAGGTAATCCCCCTCAGGAACAGTCATAGGGGAGGGGAATAAGGGGAAAATGGGAGGGAGGGAAGAATGGGAGGATACAAGGGATAGGATAACCATTGAGATGTAACAAGAATAAATTAATAAAGGAGAAAAAATTATTATATGTTAGATATATACACTCACACACACCCACACTCCACAATACACACATACACAAATAAACACACACTATGTACACATACACTACAAGCACATAAACACACACCCATAAATATGTACATACAGAACACACACACAAAGAACAGTTTTAATTTTATTAAGGATATGTCCTAGTAGAGGGTTATATACCCCCCCTGTCAAAGTCTGAGGCATAATTAAAACATGTACAAGGCAAATAGATTGACTTTCTATGTTTCCCTCAAATACAGATTTCCTAAGTTGTGCCTTGGCTATGACTGCAACAGTTGCTGCTTTCTGTCTAATAATTTTGTGTATTCTGCATCCACCATGTAAGAGGTTGGCTATATCTCAGAAGCTGCAGGAGTATGAGATGTGGCATGAGACCTCAGTACAAAGTTTTACATTTTCTTTCTTTGGGGATGCAGAGGAATATCAACAGTGCAAATTTACAGAAGAATTGGACCACAAGTTCCCACTACATAAAGCTTTAGAAGATGTAATGACAAGAGCTTCCCTTTTGAAAGGTTAATTTTTATTTATGTATGTATATGTATGCATATTTGTATATCTATGGGTGCCTGCAGAAGTTAGAAAGGAATGTTTGGTCCCAAAGGAGCTGAAGTTACAGGAAATTGTGAGCCACCTGGCTGAAGTACTGGGAACTGAACTCAAGTCCTCTGAATGAGCAGCACTTACCCTTAACCACAAAACCACCTCTCCTCTAAGGACAAGAACTTTCAAATAAGTTACATATACTCTTTTAGTATAGAGGTGGGCGTTGCTTTGCAAAGCATAGTTAAATACAGACTATTCTGTAGGAGAGCACAGAGTTGAATGCCAACAACAGAACCAGAGATTTGTCATACATGATTCTGAGAGCAGAAGATGAAGTTAGTTTGTAATTAAAAGTCTATGTAAGTAACTAGGCAAAAATATTACAGTGTAAAAAAAATAGTGTAAAAATGTGGTCTTCCAGCACCCAGGAGGCAGAGGCACGCAGATCGCTGCAAGCTTAAGGCCAGCCTGGATGACAAAGTGAGTCTAGGACAGACTAGGCTGCACAGAGAAACCCTGTCTTGAAAAACCAAAAACAACTGAAAATAGAATGTGGTCGTACATGGAGAATAGCTAACCCCAAATATATAGAAACCCAGGGCATTATTCATAACAGCAGAAACATTGAAACACCTTAAATATACATAAACAAACTATGTGTAGTTAGTCATACAAAATTATAGATGAGTATGAAAATCATTGATTTAGAACTATAGATAGTAAATAATGAATCTTGTAACAATGATGATAAAGAAAAGAAATCAGACATGAAAGCCCCATACTAGTTCCATAAGCAACAACAAAAACAAAAGAAACAAACACACCAGAAAAGTACACAGTATCTGGATTTTGGATAACATTTTCCCATCAGGTGGAAACAATGTGCCTTGGTGTATAAAGGATGAGGTTTGAGATTGATTCTCATATCTTTGTTTCATCTTAGCAATGTTTGAATGGTATTTCTCTGAGCATTTTCAGTGAGATGTGGATTTTTTGCTTTGTTTATTATTACTTATGTGTGTTAGCCCACAATAAAGATTTTAAAGGTGAAAGCAGTAATAAATTGAAATAAACAATCAGTAGAGTTGTAAAAATGGAAGTTTAGTAGTAGACTGTTTATACTCGGCTTTTGTAAAGCATTAGCGGCAGGGGCAGCAAAGGGTAATCTCCTCTGTATGTGGCATAAATATAAACTCCACAGGGGGAATAACTAGCTCACAACTTCAGTCACCTTGCAGTGACTGTGTAATGGAACACCTCTCTAAAATATATTTTGCAGATGATGAACTATATTTTTAAAATATAAAAATTGAAGCCAAAATTATGCATACTGTGACATAAGATAGCAACAGAGAGCTATATGGCTCTAGATAGATAAATGTCAAGAATGTATTTGGGGGAAATAGAAGCTGGAAGGTGAGAAAAGTCAAGACAGATTGAAAGGTATGCCTGGGCTTCGTGAAGCATCAGTAAAGTTGAGTGTATGATGTTGGCCATGAGTCTATTCTTATCTATTTTTTTTGAGAATTTCATACATGGCTACTCTATTGACATTATTTCTTCATCATTCTCTCTCCCTCCTCCAACTCCTTTTGAGTTCCTCATTCATGCCATCTCACATTCATGACCTTTTTTCTTTAATTATTATTATTTGCACATAGCATGTGAATGTTTGCAGGTATACGTGCATGTGTTTGCATGCAGCCGACTAAGATATCTTAATGTTGTTCTTTCATACACATCTTTAGATCAGACCACTTAAGCTTGAAACCAATAAAAAAACTGATCTCTGTAGAAGATTGATTCCCCCTCTCTCACAGCCATTGATTACCTGTAGCTCTGTACTTAAGAGTGGGGATTTGGATACTTCAGAGGGGTTCCAAGATGGCAGCACCTATTACACACTATATCTGATCTACTGCATGGAGACCAGGGACCTGACTGGGAGCCACAGACTTCTAGAACTAGAGAACACTAAGTGAGTGGGGACCCGCACAGTGCAGACCACAGGTGGGCCTGGACCTGGGTTAAGAAACAGCCCACAGAGGTCCTGAACCCACTCTCCAGATGCTGGAATGGAATCCACCTGTGGATTGCAGTCAGCCTATAAGCTGGAAGCCATTGTGTGGGACAGTGGAACACCGGAGCTCCTGGCCTGGGGAAGTCTCAGGGAAATGGGTGACTCTGTCGTTGGACACCCCCACCTACCCCACGCCAGTCTGTAGAGGAAGACCAGGTGGCTGAGATCACCTAGCCTAGCCAAAGACTATATAGCCCACTGTCAGAATGGGTCTAAATCAAAGCCAGAGGCAGCAGACAGAGCCTTACAGACTTGGGCATATAGAACCCAGCTTGGACAGTTCCCACAGCCCTGGCAGGATCCCCCACACTCTTGGGAGAGGCTGAACAGCACTGAGGTGTCTATAGTGTGGTCTGAAAGGCAGACACAGCACAGTAGGGACATGACTGCAGGGCCAAGGGGAACCCAGACAGCTGGGAGCAACTTGCCCAGCCAGAGCATGCTGCCCACAGTCTGGACCCCAATAGAGCTTGTCAGAATGACAGCAGTAGCTTGAAAGGGAGTATCTCTGCTGACCCATTCTGTAACCTAAGGTGTAGAGGAAAGTCTCAAGAAGTGGAAACCAGGTCACCTGCCAGTTCCAGGGAAGATCGCCCTGGTCCCAACAGGAAAGGGCACGCAGCTTATAATCACTCACCAACTAGCTACTCTCAATGACCAGTGAAGGACACCAGAAACTACCTCCCAACATCAGAGACAGAAACATGATTAAAGGAAACCTTTAGAACACAAAGAACAAAAACCAGAACAATTCAGCATCTCCAGATCCCAGCCATCCCTGGGAACCCAAACACAATCGAAATATAAGAAAACTACCACAAATCCTTAGTAATGAAGATGATAATGGAAGAAACAAATAAAATCCATAAACAAATGCAGGAAGATGCAACCAAAGAGATTGAAGACATAAAAGAGACCTATAAAGAGGCACTGGAAGAAATTTAGGAAAATACAAACAAATAGATTAAGGAAATCAATAAAACAGTTCAAGATCTGAAGATGAAAATAGAAACAATGATAAAGGCACAGACAGAAGAAAAACAAGATCGAGAGGCCTTAGAGAAGCAAGATAACAACATAGAGGTGATCTTCTCTAACAGAATCCAAGAAATGGAAAAATGAATCTTGGGACTAGAAAATACAATCATAGAACTAGAAACAACCATCAAAGGAAATGCTAAATCTGAAAAATTCCTGACATAAAACATCCAAGAAATCAAGGACACCATGAGAAGACAAAGACTGAGAATAATAGACATTGAGGAAAGAGAAGGCACCCAACTCCAAATCCCAGGAAACATCTTCAACAAAATCATAGAAAAAAGTTTGCAATTTGAAGAAGGTGATGTACATAAACAAGAGTTCTATAGTATACCAAAAAGAATAGACCAGAAAAGAAAGTTTTCCTGTCACATAATAATAAAAACACAAAATAAACAGGAATGAAGAAAAATATTAAAAGTAACAAGAGAAAAAGGCAGTGTAACATACAATGGCAAACCTATCAGAGTTATAGCCGACTTCTTAGCAGAGACCATAAAAGCCAGAAGGGCCTGGACAGAGGACCTGCAAACCCTAATAGGCCACAGATGGCAGGCCAAACTATTATACCCAACAAAACTATCAATAACTATTGATGGAGAAAACAAAATATTCCATGAAAAACAAATTCAAACAGTACCTAACCACAAATCAAACTTTATAGAAGTTACAAGAAGGAAACTCCACCCCAAAGGGACAAGTTACAACCAAAACTACACAAAAAATAGATAATTAAACCATTGCAAAAACAGAACCAAACAAACTCTCTGCTGTAACCAGCATCAAAATTAATGAACTTAACAGTCACTGGTCATCAATATCTCTCAACATTAATAATCTCAATTTTCCAATAAAAAGACACAGACTAACTGAATGGATGCATAAACAAGATCCAACATCTGTCTGCATTCAACAAGCACACCTCATCCACAAGGACAGACATTTTCTCAGGGTAAAAGGCTGGAAAAATATTCTAAGCAAACATTCACAAGAAGCAAGATAGTGTAGCCATTTTAATATCTAATAAAACAAAGTTTCACCAAAATTTATCAAAAAGAATGAGGAAAACACTTCATAATCATCAATGTTAAATCAACTGAGATGACATCACAATTCTGAACATCTGTGATCCAAATACAAGGACACACACATTTGTAAAAGAACTATTAACAATACTTAAACTACACACATCAATCCCCACACATTGATAGTGGGAGACTTCAACACCCCACTTTCATGGAAGGATAGGTCATTGAAGCATAAACTAAGCCAAGATATAACATCATTAACCAAAGTCATGAATCAAATGGGTTTAACAGATATTTACAGAACTTTTCACCCAAACACAAAGGATTACACCTTCTTCTCACCACCACATGGAACGTTCTCCAAAATTGATAACATACTAGGTCATAAAGCAAGCTTCAGCAGATACAAGAAGACTGAAATAATACCTTACATCCTATCAGATCACCATAGTCTCAGGCTGGGCTTCAACAACAACAGAAATACAAAAAGCCTGCAAACATATGGAAACTAACAACTCTCTACTTAATGACACTTGGGTCAGAGAAGAAATAAAAGAAAAATGAACGACTTCCTGAAATTCAATGAAAATGAAGGAACAAAATACCCAAAATTGAGGTAAATATTGAAAGTGGTACTAAGAGGAAAATTCATAGCACTAAGTGCCTTTACGAAGAAATTAGAAACATCCAACATAAGCAAGTTAACTACACATCTGGAAGCCCTAGAAAAAAAAAAGAAGCAGAAACACCCAAGAGGAGTAGATGTCTGGAAATAATCAAACTCAGGGCTGACATTAATAAATTAGAAACAAAGAGACCAATTCAAAGAATCAACAAAACCAGGTACTGCTTCTTTGAGAAAATCAACAAGATAGACAAACTGTTAGCCAAACTAACTAAAAGGCAAAGAGACACTATCCAAATCAACAAAATCAGAAATGAAAAGGAAGGTATAACAACAGACACTGAAGAAATACAAAGAATCATAAGATCCTAATTTAAAGGTATATATGCCACAAAACTTGAAAATCTAAGGGAAATGGACAATTTTCTTGATCAATTCCACTTGCCAAAATTGAATCAAGGTCAGATAAATAAATTAAATAGTCCTATTTCTGCTATAGAAATAGAAGCAATCATTGATAGTCTCCCAACCAAAAACAGCCCAAGGCCAGATGGTTTCAGCACAGAATTCTACCAAACCTTTGAAGAAGAGCTATTAATGAAATTCTTCAAGCTACTCCAAAAGGTAGAAATTGAGAGAACATTATCAAATTCTTTCTATGAGGCCACAGTCACATTGATACCTAAACCTCACAAAGACTCAACAAAAAAGAGAATTTCAGACCAATTTCTGTTATGAACATTGATGCAAAAATACTCAGTAACATACTGTTAAAATGAATACAAGAATATATCAAAGATATCATTCAATATGACCAGGTGGGCTTCATTCCAGGCATTCAGGGATTGTATAATATACAAAAATCTATCAATGTAATCCACCATATAAAAAACTGAAAGAAAAAAAACACACGATCATCTCCTTAGATGGAGAAAAAGCATTTTACAAAGTCCAACTCCTATTCTTGTTTAGTTTTGGAGAGATTGGGGATATCAAGCACATACCTGAACATAATAAAGGCCATGTACAGGAAGCCAACAGCTAACAACAAATTAAATGGAGAGATACTCAAGGAAATTCCTCTAAATTTGGGGACTAGACAACGCTGCCCATTTTCTCCATATTTCCTCAATATAGTTCTTGAAGTTATAGCCATAGCAATAAGACAACAAAAGGAGATCAAGGGGCTCCAAATGGGAATGGAGAATATCAAATTATCCCTATTTGCAGATGATATGATAGTGTACATAAGTGATCCCCAAAATTCCATGAGAGAACTCATACAGCTTATGAACACCTTCAGTAAATTGGTTGGATAAGAAATTAACTCCAAAAAGTCAGTAGTATTCCTATATAAAATGAAAGTCATGCAGATGAAGAAATTAGGAAAACTATACCCTTCATGATAACTACAAACAATATAAAATATCTAGGAGTAACTCTAACCAAGAAAGTGAAGGACTTATTTGAAAAAACCTTTACATCTCTGAAGAAAGAGATTGAACATGACATCAGAAGATGGAAGGATTTCCCTTGCTCATGAATCAGGAGAATTAACATAATAAAAATGCCCATCTTACCCAAAAGCAATTACAGTTTCAATACAATCCCTATCAAAATATCTACACAATTTTCAAAGACATTGTAAGATCAATTCTCAACTTTATGTGGAAAAACAAAAATCCAGAATAGCTAAAACAATCCTTTACAATAAAGGATCCTTTGGAGGAATCTTCCATTCCTGATCTCAAGCTGTACTATAGAGCAACAGTAATTAAAACAGCATGGTACTGGCACAGCATTAAGCTAGTTGATCAATGGAATCAAATTGAAGACCCAGAAATTAATTTGTACACATATGGTCACTTGATTTTTGACAAAGACGCCAAATCTATTCAATGGAAAAAAAGATAGCATCTTCAACAAATGGTGCTCATTTAACTGGATGTCTATATGTAGAAAATGCAATTAGACCCATATTTGTCACTATGCAAAAAACTCAAGTCCAAGAGGATTAAAGATCTCAACATAAAACCAGAGACACTAAATCGGTTAGAGGAAAAAGTGTGGAAGAACCTGGAACACATTGGCACAGGAGACAACTTCCTGAACAGAACACCAGCAGCCCAGACCTTAAGGTCAACAATTAACAAATGGGACTTCATGAGGCTGGGAAGCTTTGGTAAAGCAGAAGACACTGTGAACAAAACAAAGTGACAGCCTACAGACTGGGAAAATATCTTCAGCAACCCTACATCTGACAAGAGCTAATATACAAAATATATAAAGAACTCAAGAAATTAAATACCACTAAACCAAATAACCCAACTGAAAAACGGGGCTCAGATAACAACTTATCAATGGTCTACTTTAATTTGCTTATTACTAATAAATGGTGTTTGGCACATGGTCAGTACATACCCAATTATGCTACTTCTCTAAAGCATAATCAGAAGGTAATTTAGTAATTTGTAAATTGTTCTTCCCATAAAATTAGGTCAGCTTAAGAATGTACATAACAGTAAAATTATCAAGCTGTGAATGATGGTTTGATTGAAATCAAGTAAGGAATTTGTTAATGTTAAGGAATGCTATGAGTAGTGAGTAGAAATAAAGCCTGAAAAAAGTTACATGGCAAAATTTTTCTTATGAAAACAAAAGCTTAGTTTACCAATGCTGACAATTAAGGAAAAAGCTCTTGAAAACTATACAGAACTACATAAGCCTTGGTATATTTGAAAACCACAAATATCCTTAGAAAAGTATGTGAAAATTCATTCCAGTTCTCATGATTATGAAACTTGTAAATATACAGAATGACTCAGACAGAGTCCTCATGTTCATATTATAATTCTAAGAAATAAGTGAACTGTGGAAGTGCATTTTCTCTGTATACAGTCCTGTTCATTAAATGTAGTTTGCAACTAAATTCTTTAGGAGTAGTAGCAGATTCAGGGGACACTACCTTAATAATTAGGAACTCAATTTTGGTTCTCTCTCTCTCTCTCTCTCTCTCTCTCTCTCTCTCTCTCTCTCTCTCTCTCTCTCTCTCTCCTCTCTCCTCTTTTCTCTCTCCTTTTCCTTTTGGACTAATGCATACTTAGGTATAAGGCTATCCCAAGGGCTAGTTAAGCTACTGACACATTGTGCATTTACTACCTTCATATATCTTCACTAAATTAAGGAGAAAATGTTATTTTTTATGTGGTTACTAAGAAAACTATAATGTAATATAAACATGCTGTGTAGCATCTCATGTGATATCTAGAACATGAGAAGGGTTAAGTAAGTACTATCAAAACTTGATCCAGGGATATAATGAGAGCTTGAAATCCCAGCGGCAAGGAGGCTAAGGTTTAAAGGATCTCAAGTTTAAGTATAAACATGGCTAGGCTACATAGGTAGTTGGATACCAAATGGACTACATGATACTTGTCTCACAACAAGAAAAAATTAAAGAAAAATATACATGGAAAAACATGAACTTGTAAAAAATCTGGCCAACAACTGCTCCTTAAATAAAGCAAGTCCATTTGTTTTTATATTATCTATAACTACTTTTATGATCTTCCTATAGAGTTGAACAGTGATCATGTTTCCCATAGATCACAAACAATTCCTAATAGCCTTCATAAAAAATGATTATATTTAGAACACAGATGTGGATCTTTGGTAGCTAGGCTGAAAATAATAGCATTTGATACTATACTTATATGATCACAATTTAAAATTATTAAAATTGAAGTTAACAATAATTATTTCATATTGCTTGAGCTATTATAAAAATTTTGTTTACTGAATTAAAAGTCAATGAGAAAAATCAGTAGTTACAATTACCAAAAAAATTATGGAAAGGATTGCACATGTTCAATAAAAGCATGAGAATTCTTAAGAGCAAAAATTTGAGATTTGTAGTAAGGTATGATGATCAGATCATAAAAGTGTTTCATATAGGTAAACAATATCAAGTTTTTTTATTTTTAAAATAGAATATAAAAGTTTACAGGTACTGACAATTTTTATCAGTGCTTCATAGCATCAATAACATTAACAATAACCATCAAATTATTATTGCTGCCAATATCATGGTAATATAAGTGTGTTCATTTTTTTTTGTCAACATGGCAAAATACTGGACATACCGGGGAAGAGGGCACCTCAACTGAGAAAGTGTTTCCACCTGTAAGTAAGTAAGTAAGTAATTTTGTCTATTCATGCCCATATTTGTGGGTGATCTCCCCACTTCAGTTAATCTAATTTAGAAAATATGTAGGGGAGCCTAGCATAGTGGTATTCTGAGAGGCTCCCCTCACCAAAGGATTGAAACAGATGCTGAGACTCACAACCAAATATTAGGCAGAGCACACTAAGCCTTGTGGAAGAATGGTAGGAAAAACAGAAGGACCCAAAATGGACAGGACCTTCATAAGATGACCAACAATGCCAATAACTTAGGCGCAAGGGGATCCTGTGGAGACTGAAGCACGAAGCAAAGACCATGCATGGACTGGGTCTAGGCCTCCTAGATATATATATATATATATATATATATATATATATATATATATATATATATATATATATATATATATATATATATATATATATATATATCCAATGGGAAACTTGGTCTTCCTGTGAGTCCCTTATGAAGGGCAGTGGGCCTGTTTCTGACATAGATTCTGTTGTATACATTTTGATCTCTGCCCCCACTGGGGTTGCTTTGTCAGGCCACCATGGAAAAGGATATGCTCATTCTTGATGTGACTTGAAGTGTTGGGGTGAGTTGGGGCCATTTTTCTGAAGGGTAGGGTAGGGGGGAACAGAGAAGAAGGATGAGATCAGGAGGAGAGGAAGATGGGGACTACAACAGGGATGAAAAATGAACAGCTAAATTAATAAAGCTAAGAATTAAAGAAAGGAAGGGAGAAGAGAGAGAGAGAGAGAGAGAGAGAGAGAGAGAGAGAGAGAGAGAGAGAGAATACATAGAGGTCATACATAGTACTTTCTTTGATGGTGGCTATAAGTCCCATCAAGTTCAGAATAAATATAATTAAACCACACTAGCTGTCTGTGTTATAGATACCCAACAGAACATTTTTCATTCATGAGGAAGAAGGGAGGTGTGTTGGTGGCAGGAAAATTGATACAAAGAGAGAAAACTACGTCAAGTAAATTAAGTCATAGTCAGAAAGACAAATAAACATTTTTTTCTTGTCTGTCTTTCTAGATTTTATATAGATACACAAAACCACATCTTGTATATATGATATTAATGTAGAAACAAAATTATCTAGAGTAACAAAAGGAACTAACCTGGACTACCCTGGAATGAATAAGTACTTATTGAACCAATGAGGTAGTCAACACTCAGTGTACTTGCCACTGAGTAAAACATTTAATTCCCAAGACCTACATCGTATAAGAATATAAATAACTCCCCCAGGTTTTCCTGTAACCTCCACACATACATGAGTGCCCACACACTTACACATACATGCACTAAATAAATATGTTTAAACTCTTTATATGATATTGTGGTATGCCTAATGGATATACACAATGAGCATTTTCAGAAATTAAAAAGAATAAGCTAGCCAGAAAAAAATGTGTTCAATAACTTTAGCCAACAGGGAAATGCAAAACAAAAGCACATTAAGATTCCATCTTACCCCTGTGAAACAGCTAACATCAAGAAAAACATTAGCAAATGCTGGTAGGTATGTGAGTTCAAAATAGTAAAGTATCTTTATACTCTCTTAGTGGAAAAGTGAACTAGAGTAGCTATGGCAAATAGGTACAGAAGCTACTCAAAAATAATTGAAAACAGAATTATGAACTTGTTCAGTTCTACTACCCTAGGGTATATACTAAATATATGAAAGACAAGGTGACAATATAGGGATATCAGCAGGCCCACATTTATGAGGCATTGCTCATTAATAACATAGTTATGAGATCAGCTTAGGTGCTCATTAACAGGTGAATTTATTTAAAAATGTGTGTTATGTGCAGGTGCATTATTTATTTATGCCAAAAAATAATTGCATTCCATTTATGAAAAATGGACAAACCTTAACATTATCAAGCTAAGTGCAATAAGCTGGGCTCAGAAAGACAGATGAATATATACTTTCATATCTGCACACAAATATATAAACATGCAAGTAGGAGGAAGGGTAAAGAGGGAGAATATGAAGGGAAGGAGACATAGGAAAATTGTTATGTTTTGTTTTTACATTTTTTATTCATTCATTAAGAACTTCATGTATTAATATGTGTATTTTGATTATATTCACTCTCCACTTCTTTCCTCCAACCTTTCCCAAACCACCTCCATTCCTTTCCAATAACACAGTGTTTTACTTTTGAAGCTCACCAAGTCTATCTTTATCTCTGAACAACTTGTACGCAGGGCAAATTTTGGTGCAAAAGTTTTAGTGTCTCCCTCTCACCACTATTGGTCCTACCTGGATAGAAGTTGGCCTCTTCTGTCTTGAGTCCCCTGCTGCTAGGAAGCTCAGCTACAGAAATCCTCATATCTTTCCTGTAGCCTAAACTGTTACTGATGTCAATGGTGTCCCTGCCTTCTGATTTCCTTTACTCTTCGGGCTCTCAAACCTCCCCTCCCCATTATTCCCGCATCCTATCCACCACCCCTCGTTTCCCAGGAGGATAGAGACTGAGGGAATGGCTAGCCAATTCCCAATGGCCCAACCTGAGACCCTCTGCATGGAAGACAGCCAATTCCTGATACCGTTCCATTCTCTGAGAGGCACCATGAAGCAGATGATCAAATCTGATGCCGAGACTCACAGCCAAGCAGTAAGTAGAGCTCAGGAAGTCCTGTGGAAGAGTAGGAGTGAAGGACAGAAGGACAGAAATTGTACAAGAAAACCAACAGTGTCAACTAACATAGAACCATGAATGCTTACAGAGACACAATCACCAACCGAAGAACATAAATAGATTGAACCTAGGCCCCCTACACATTTGTAACCAATGGGAAGTTTGATGTTCATGTGGGTCAACTAGTAAGTTTCATGCATGAGTGCTATGACATGGATTCTGTAGCCTGTTTTCAATCACTTTGTCATAATATGGCTGCCTTGCCTGGCCTCGGTGGATGAGGATGAGCTCAGCCTTGATGCGACTTTATGTGCTGCAATGGGCTCTAAGAAAAGAGGATGGGCATGGGAAGATAGGGGGAAGATGGTAGGAGGGAGAGACTAGAGGATAGGTGGGGCTATGATTAGGATGTGAAGTGAATAAATAAATTTAAAATAAAATGTTTAAACAATGTTAAAAAGATAATTGGGAGGAAATATTTTTAAAGCTCATTAAGTCTTTTAGTGCCTCTCATATATGTTAATGTAAGTGTATCATCTACTGGAGTATTGTCAACCATTCTGCCAGGGTCGACATCCCATAAGATGATTCCCCCTTCCTTGGAAGCTTTCAACTCTCAATAGCCTATCAGCTGCAGTGGGGGAAAGGCGAGAACCTCCCCCATCCATGCTGGGATGTGGATTGGCTTGATCTTCTGCAGGTCTTAGACAGGTAACCACAGCTTCTGTGATATCACAGTACAATAAATCTTTTGTGTCCAAAAGACAACACAGTAATTATTTTATACAATTTATATGAACCATTAAAGAACAGCCCAAGATAGTAGAAAATAACATACTACTGTCATTCCAAACGACAATGAGCAAGCCAAGATGATTCCACATAAGAAAAAAGAAAGACAAGACATACACTTTCTTCAGGGTAGTGATCAGGAGGAAAAGAGCAGATAATGGAACCAGAACCACACAAGCAACAAAGAGTTGTAGATTTGGAGAAAAACCATGAATCTGCAGCTTGTTTCATCAATAGGTACAGCAAAAATCTAAATAAAAGTAAAATAAAAGATTGTCAAAACCATGTTAGTAGAAATGTGATTGATACAACCAATCTTAACTTGCAAAGGGAATATATTATTTTTCATGCCCACATTCAAAAGAAAATTTCCTGGGGCTTAGAAGAATGGAATAGACAGTGAAAAATATATAATTGAAAATAACAGATATCCTACATGTGTGACAAGAATAAAAAAAAGTTGCCTAACACACCACTGAAAGCTTTCTTATTCTAAAGAAACTTCATGCTGACTTCTTAGAAGCTATCAAGAAATAAAAAAATTAACTGATGCAGTATTGATGAACTATGGAAAATAACGGCAAAATCAATGTGGAAAACTGTCACAACAAGAGGACTGAGACTCTCACTAAACTCTTCTGTGCTAGGCAAACACTTGACTGTCAATCGCTAGAGATAGAGCTGAGGAAGGGCTATTTCAGAAAATGTTCTCAGTCTTAGCAAATAGGTCCAATATTTAAACCATGTGCTCCTCAGCTTGCTTCCTCTTACCTTGCTTCCTAAATTCTTTTCACTTCCAGATAAATGAAGATACATGGTCTAGTATGACTTTCTTTCCAGCCAGTGTTATCGGATTGGTGAAGAGAGAGGGACGTTGATAGCAAGATTTGGTGATTAAGAAAAACGAGTTCGCCAGTAAGGCCCCTTTCAAGAACCAAGGAGAATATTTCTGATTGTTTTCTCCACCCCTGGAAAGGGAAGGACCCATGTGCACATGTTAGTGTGTGCACGTGCGCGTGCATGCACACACACACACACACACACACATACACACACAGCAGAATATATATTGGGTCTTTGGACTACAAAGCACAATTTTTCAATAATTGTTTCCTGTGTGTCAAAAGAAAGAGCAAATGAATTTTTGCTTCAAAGGCAGGCAATCTCAGATACCCAGCTGGGTTTCAAAAAGAGCAAACAAGAGAAATTTTATTTGTCTGAAAGGCCAAAGGCTTCTTTATAAAGTATCGTGCTAATGGCATTTAGTAACTTATTTTCAGAGGGCTAGCATAGAGGAATCGACATAATTTTACTCTATGAGAAAGAGAGAGAACTCATTTCACATCAAAGAATGTGAAAAGCATCTTTGTTCAAAAAATTATAAGCATTCAGAAATGTAATATATGCTAATTCAGTAGATTACACCAGATACATTTTAAGAGGATTCATTCTACTTCCTCCTCTCAGGAATAATTGGCCATCTTATTCCATGCTTTATAAAGACTTGTTTATGTTTTCAGTGGACTGCTTTTGACCCACTATCACTAGTACTAGTTGAACCCTGTCAGAAGATGAACAAAGGACTTTTTCTCTTCCTTCCCCAAAGCTCATAATCATATTAGAAATAATACATACTAGATCTGGGTAGGGGTTTAAGGTTTACCGCCTGTATTGTCCTTGGCTGGTGCCTTAGTTTGAGCGGGACCCTTGGGCCCAAATCTGCCTATCATAATGTTCTACTTGTAGGTTTCTAGGACCCTCTGGATCCTTCTACTTTGCCATTCTCCCATGCTTCTCTCATCTAGAGTCCCAATAGGATGTCCTCTCCTCTGTCCCAGTTTCCTGGTAAGTGAAGGCTTTCGTGGGACACAGTTGAGTGGAGAGTGGGGTATGACTTTCACATGTACTCTGGTGCCTCACCTTTGACCATGTCCCCTCGAGGGGGAGACCTGGTGGCACTCAGAGGAAGGATAGCAGGTTACCAAGAAGAGAGTTGATACCCTATGAGCATATACAGTGGGAGGAAGTCCCCCTCAGGAACAGTCATATGGGAGGGGAATAAGAGGAAAATGGGATGGAGGGAAGAATGGGAGGATACAAGGGATGGGATAACCATTGAGATGTAACAAGTATAAATTAATAAAAATTTTAAAAAATAAATAAATAATAAATAATACATACTTAGAAACATATGGTCCAATTTTGCATACACAATATATGTAAAATAGGATAATGAGAAGACGTGATGCAGTCAATAAAGCAATTATTTGTCACAAAATAATTAGGGGGGAAACTGGCCAGTTCATATTTTGGTTATAATTTTTTAAACCCTATAACTAAACTAACTCAATGAAAATAATGATTTTGCCTGAAAAGCTAATTTACTACATCTTTCATGTTGGTAAACATTAATTACTTACTCCTCCATATCACTGTAAATTCTATGTTATCTCACTCTCAGCTATTTTGATAACAACACTGTAGTTGTGTATGATTTACTTAAAATCGTCTTCATGAATGGTTATTTCCTCTAGAAAGCTTGCTTCTTCTTTTCTTCTCCATTGCTGTGATAAAAGACAAGCCTTACAAAATAAATCAAGAAAGAAATGATTTATTTTTGTCTTACAATTCCAGTGAAGACAAAGCATGCCATCCGTGAGGAAAAACATAGAAACACAAGCGGACACCGGCTAATCAGTCCACAGAAAGCAGACAGAGATAACAGGAAGTGGGCTAGGAAATAAATTCTCAAGCCAGTCCCCAATGACATATTTTTCTCCAGCAAGGCTTCACCTCCTAAACCTGTCATAATCTTTTCAAACAGCATTAGTCATTAACTGGAGACCAAGTGTTCAAATACATGAGCCTATGGGGGACACTTCTCATAAAAACTACCACACCTTGACTCCTTAATTGAAGCTCATTCTGAGTTGGTCATTATAAGAATTTGGGAGACATAATGAGAATGCTGCAGGAAAGCAATTGTGGGCTGGAACTGTATTGGGATCTTTAACATACATGTGATAAAGAAGTAAGCACCGAAGGGTCTTATTGTGAGTGTATTCAAAATAAAACAAATGATGAAATGACAATAAAGGGAAAATTTCCTCACCAGGTGCTTTGCGAATACAGAAACAAGCTGTAATTTTTTTTTTTTACTGCCTATTTTCTGAAACAATTGGGAACTTCCCCAGGAATGACATTAAGACAAACAATTTATAACACACAAATCATTAAACCACAAGCAACTTTATTAAATAGCTTTCCATTGGTGGCCCAATCTAAAACAGCTGGCTTAGCTGCTGGATAGCAATAGAAAATAAAATAAAATTTCAAAACAATTTCCTTTCATATTTGTAACAAGCCTTTTTATTATTATTTAAAGCAACCAAAGGAAAACAAATCAGCCTAATTAATGCTGACAATTTGGCTCTGACAAAAATTCAGTCAGGTATCTTCTTTACAAAGGCTGTGCATAATATGTAGACATAAGAAGTAGTATATTCCATGTGATTTTCATGGGCTAACTGTGATTCTCAAAGCTTTATTTCTGTTACCTCATTCATTCTTCACAACAACACTGAACACATTGGTAGGACAAGATACATAACTTTTGATAAGTAAAGACTGAGAATACAGAGGACTTCATTCCAAAAGGGTTGGAGAATAGCTTTTCTTTTGTAAGACACCCCTCTTTTAACTGCGCATGGTGTGTTTCATTTGCTATTTAGTATTTTTTTTCCCAGTGTATATTGTAACCTCAATTCGCAGATGAGGAAATAATGTTCTTAGCTGCCGGTTCAGGAAGGGACACATGATATACCCAGAGCCAACAAAGCACAGCGAGGAGATGCCACTGAGAATCCTGCAGAGAAGCTTTACTTTTTCATGGACTTGGATTTAGAAGCTCTGAGTTATAGATGTGTTGCTACCACTACTCTGCTATATGAACCTGAGCCTCAAGGCAGTGAAGTGGCAGGGAGAACCAAAGTGGATCTATGATACACTGTGAACTTATGATCCCAATATACCATATCTGGAGTCTCATAACTACATTAATGGAAAAATTTCATGTGTAGTGGGAGCTACAGCTGAGTTTGCAGTACATTGTTTACCTAAAAATACTGCCTTTATCCTTAAGTGCCATAGAGAGGCCGAGGAGCCAATCCACAAAGCTGATGACTCTGCTACCTTGCTTGGGCAAATCTTTGGCAGGTGTCATTAAGCTGAAGATCATCAGATCAGAGCATTCCCTGGATTATCTATGTGAACCCAATTTAACTCAATGGAGATAAGAAGGTCAGAATCAGGGAAAAAAAGAGATATTTAGGGCAGGCACTGGGTTGCGTCATTGAAAGTCATCAGCCAAGGGAAGTGGCTCAATATGGAGATGCTAGAAAATATGTAGATACTACAAAGTACAATGTCACAATGTGATGGTTTGAATATTAGTGTTCAGTATTTATTATAAAGATTTATGCCCGGCATGGTGGCGCACACCTTTAATCCCAGCACTTGGGAGGCAGAGGCAGGTGGATCTCTGTGAGTTCGAGTTCGAGGCCATCCTGGTCTACAAAGCAAGTCCAGGACAGCCAAGACTACCCAGAGAAATCCTGTCTCAAAAAAAAATTTTATAATGAAAAAGAGCAAGCTAAGCAAGTAAACATACAAAATGTACCAGAGACTGGGGTATGCTGTGATAGGCCTGACCATGCCTTTGTTTGGAGGAATGGGGATCTGGCGCCGTTGGATTAAGAAAGCTGTGGAATGTCTAAGTGCTGCTTAAAGGGGCATACTAGGAGAAGCATGGAAGGCAATGGTGCTGAGGGTGATTTGTAGCGTAGGAGCTTGTCCCAAGAAGTTTCAGAGGAGAAGAAATCTAGCATGTTGCCTGGTGACTCTTATTCTGATATTTTGGTGAAGAATTTGACTGGTTTTTGTTGTTGTTCAGTCTGCCTGGGGCTAAACTGCAAAGATTTAGATTAATTGCATTGGCTAAGTAAATCTCAACACAGCCTAGTAAAGTGGTCACTTTTGTTGGTTGTTGTTGTTGTTGTTTCAAGACAGGATTTCTCTGTATAGCTTTGGCTGTCCTGGACTGGCTTTTATGACCAGGCTTGAACTCACAGCGATCTCCTCTCCACTTGCTGGAATCGACCATACCCAACCTACTAGTGCTCACTCTTGTGAAGAATGTTTTGATTAAGAGGAGCAAAATAGACAGAGAAAACATATGGTTTAGTAAGAAAAAGGGCACCAGGAAGAGGAATGGAGCTAAATCCCATGTTCAAGGAGATAAACAGATCAAAGATACTAAATAGAATAAAGTGAGTGGTGACCTCAGGGCAAGATCCCACCCAGCTAAGCTTCCATCTCATGAAAAGGAATTAAAGAACAGTTAAGATCCAGGCCAGTTGGTACCACTTTAAAACCCAGCCCTCAGGAGACAGTGGCATGCAGATCTCAGAGTTCAAGGTCAGCAGGGCATACAGATCATGTTTCACGTGAGCCAAACATAGACAGCGAAGGAAGCCATGGAGAGCAGAAAGCTCGTGAAGATGTAATTGAACAAGGGTAGGCATATTAGAGAACCAGCAAACAGTAGAACTTGGCAGCTTCAGCCATGTTGTTCAAGGATAGAAGACAGGGAATCTCCCTGTGTCTGAGGAAAGCAACTTCAGCCAAGTGTGTGTCAAGGGTTTGGCTGCATGGCGGTCCAGAGAAGCCATTGTGTGACGCTGTAGAGGTTAAGTGTGGATTGTTTTGGAGACCCCAAGATGGTGGAGATGCCAGAGTCATGAGTTAACTGGCAAGAAGAGCTGTAAGGAGGAATAGAACCAGCCCAAGAGAAATAAGTATGTTGCAGTCAAAAAAGCTAAAGAGAGGTGGAGATCTGAAGAATATTATTACATCAGACATGAAGATGCAGATTTTGGAGTTGGTCCAGCTAGCTTTCAGTCTTGCTTACTGTGATAGACTATGGGGACTTTTGAACTTAGACTGGATACATATTGCATTATGTTATGACCACAAGCCTATGGGGTTCAGTGAGAGGAATATGGTGTTTGAATAGGAATGGTCTCCTTCGATTCCTGTGTTTGAATGCTTGGCCCATACAGAGTTACACTATTAGGACGTCTGTCCTTGCTGAAATAGGTGTGGCCTTATTGAAGGCTTTATGTCACTATTGGGGTGGGCTTTGAGGTCTTCTATGCACAAGCTACACCCAGTATGCTACTCAGTCTCCTTACTGCTGTCTGCATATCAAGATGTAGAACTCTTAGCTCCTTATGCAGCCCCATGTCTGCCTGCTTGCTGCCCTGTTTCCTGCCATGATGATAAGGGACTAAACCTTTGAAACTGTAAGCCAGATCCAATTAAATGTTTTTCTTTATAAAGGTTGGTGTGGTTATGGTGTGTTTTAACAGTAATAAAACCCAAACTAAAACACACAATCCAGATGGAAGTCTTCTGATCCATTTAGTAATTCATCTAAAATTATTTTATTACATTTATTTACTTGTGGAGTATGTGTGTATGTGTATTTGTGGAATGTGCCCCAGCAGGTATAAAGTATACATATACTATATACTTCCCACTTTCTGAAACCTAAGGACTAAACTCATATCACCAGCCTAAGCAACAAGTGCATTTATACACTGAGCCATCTTGATAGCCTTTAAAAATAAATTATATATTATTTATGTGTAAGTGTATGTATATATGTATGTAGGTGTGTGTGTGTGTGTGTGTATGTGTGTGTGTGTGTGTGTGTGTGTATGATAGGGTGGCATTAATGTCACTGTGTGACTGTGGTGGTCAGAGATCACCTTGCAGATTTCATCTCTCTTTTTCTACCGTGTGAGTCCTGGGGAATGAAGTCAAAATCTCATTCTTGGCAGCAAATGCTTTTACCTGATGAGCCACCTCACCAACACCTATCTCATACTGCAAACCTCTGAACTATTAGATAAATGCGTCTTTTTAAGTCTTTAAATATATATAAATAGCACCAATATGATATCTCTTACAGAGTCTTGTCTTCTAGTTATAACTGGATACAGAACAGATCTTAATTTATATAATTATAAATGAGAATTAGACAGATTTTTGTTAGCCGTGTGAAGGGAAACTTGTTTCCTATTTCCTCTGCACATCTAATAAAATAAACTAGCAGGATGCTGTCTTCTTACCAGTTCATTATTTGATCAAAATTTTTGCCCAACACTCCAGCTTTTGTCTACTCTAGAGAATTTATTGGCTGCATTACATTTAGATCAAGTTTCAGTGCCTGGTGAGGAAGTAACTGTTGAGGATTCTAAAGTTTTAGAAACAGACTCATTAGAACAAGGATTCTGTCTTTCTTCTGCTTCCCACACCCCTTAGAGTCATGTACACACACACACACACACACACACACACACACACACACACACACACACAATGATTGTAAGTGTGTATAGCTGGCCTTTGCCTGCTTCTGTTTCCAGGCTTCTTACTAGCAACAACTATGATATTATGCTCTTCCATTCAACATGAGAGCAGAGCGATGCAGGCTCTGCAGGGTCCCAACTCAGCAGCTTGGATATAGGAAAAAATAATGTTCTCCATGTACATGTGCCTGGATTCTTATTTCCCATGTTCACCAGGGCAAGGTATGTCTGGGGGATTGTTTTTGTACTCCTTTATTGGAATATATTTTCATGGTGGATGCTATGAATTAATAAAAAAAAAATAGCACCTCCAGGGAAGAGTTCCCTCTGTGTTGCTAGAGGAAAAAGATAATTCTGTTGCTAACATAGAATATTCTCCTCAGATTTGTGCCCCGGGTGAGCCTCATGGGCTTGGATCTGGCTCTGAAGATGAAGAAGCTATGACTCAAAAAAGAATGAAAAGGTAAGAAGTTTCTTTACTGGTCACAAACATGACAAGGTCCAAATTAAACCTGGACACTAGGGATGGCCCTGGGTCTTTATAATTCATCAGAAAGCCTTGTAAGACTTGGCTGTGACACGCAGATGGCTGAAAAGCCTCGGCTCTTGCAAGAGCGGAACTGGCTTCCAGGAAAAGATGGAAGAGCTCAGAGAAGAGGGTGCTATACTGAGGTTTCCAGAAGATAAAGCTTCCACAGTGGCACGAGGTTGGATAACCCAGTGAAGACAAGGAAAACACGTTTTGTTCTTAGAGACAACCAAGAGAACAGTAGACTACTCTGGCCATAGTTGATAAGGAAACAGAACTCACCACAGCTCCTGTGTTCACAGTTTTGCTTCCAAAGGAATCATGACCACATCTCACTCCAAATAAAACATGACAGACTTTCAATTTACTTTGCCTTCTAATAACTCCCTCAGTGTTTAGAAAAGCATTATAAGGTCTTATTCAGTCTCTTGCTCTCAAGTACTTGTATAGAGGTAGAAATGCATGTATGTGTACAACACACACACACACACACACACCACTTTAGGATTCTAGGTTTCCGGCATTTATTCTTGTTTACAATTATAAAGAAAAATTGGTAGAGAGTGCTAACAAAGGAAGAAAACTACATTGTCTGTTGTGGAGGTAGTAAAAGCACAAACACTTTTAATACCAAGACAGTACACTGTATCCAAATCCAGCTAGAGATAATGCTTGCACTACTGGGTAGAAGGAGACAGTCACAGTGTATTGGGGGGTGCTTTTGAAAACTAATTTCTGTCGTGAAAAGAAGAGGAGGGGAGTCTTAGTTAAATGTTTTCCATAAATAATATAAATATATTATTTTATTTAAAAATTAATTAATATCCTTGTGTTTGTCACGTGTAACAAAAGTACGACATGGGGCCCTTAAAACAGTGTGTACAGAATCAAACACATATCCTCTTAGACCATGAGAGAGAAAGGAAAACCAAAAGCCTGTGTTAAAAAGCTCCACAGTGGCATCCCCCTTAATTGTTCTTTGTATGAATAACTTCATTATTATGTATGTGTTTGTGGGTAGGAGTGAAGATTCTTGTAGGAACAGAGTCAGGCAGAAGGTCCCCTGGAGCTGTAGTTTCTAATGGGTGTTCAGCCTACCTTGTTTGCAATGAACCAATCCGTGGTCCTCTGCAAGAGCAGCAAGTGCTTTTAACTGCTGCGCCATCTTTCCAAAACTCCTTTAGTTTCTTAATAAAATTTCATTTTCCTAATATGTCTGCCACACTTGTTCGCAGGGTAGGCCAAAAAGCTGAAGATGAGGCTCCAATGTTATAAAGTGTATTGGGTGACTAGTTAGGCAGTAAAGTCTCCTAAGTCTATTTGTACATTTTGGACGCTGCTAACCCGCACTGCTAGATCACTCAGGAATTTAATAAGTTTTTTCCTTCTTAAGTCTCTGAGGGGCATTGAAGACAAGATAGAATAGATTTACAACCAAGTTTAGTTGGTGAGGGGACAGGATTGTTTTAGATCAATATAGAGAAGTTAAGCTATTAGAGTTGAGATAGGATAGATATTGAATCTCATTTGGAAATTTAGACCCAACAAGACAGGAAAAATACTTACTTCAAACGGGCCAAATGCAGATGGTCAATTCACTATGAATGTATCATGTATAGAACTCATTATTCTCATGATTGTCACATGGTTCTCCCTCCTGTATATAATTTGTTTTATACGTGTGTAATAAAATAAAAGTATTTTTTAAAAAAGGAATAACATGTGGGCAAATGTCTAGAGCAACAAGTAGGCCAATTAAAAACGTAAATCTGCGGTAGTTTCAGGTCATCAAAATATAATACTTTTGCAATCAAGAAATAAAATTTAGTTCTTGAAATGACAAAAAATAAATAAATAAAAATAAATTTCACAAATTGCAGTCCATTTCTCCACCACTAAGTTCAGTAACGCACTCCAAGCAACAGTCTCTTCTTTATTGATTTTATCTTGTAAAGGTTTGTGTCTCCTTTTTATAATTCAAAATTATAAGTTTTTATGACTTTCATAAAAGTTATTAATAATTGATCTTATATAGTACCCAAGCACTGCCTATGTCCAGCTTTAGCATTGTTTTCTTTATGTGGATTTGTGACTTGTTAGAGTCATCCATTAGAATCCAGATCAATAAAAGCAGTGACTGAAACCTAAAAAATATTTCATTTTTCCACATTAGGGATACTTAATGGTTACTTTTTAATACAACAATGGAGGGAAGGAAGAAGAGAACGTGGGATGGAAGAACGATAATCTTGCCTTACCCTCAGTTTGCCTATTCAAGCAATCTTCTGACTGCATGCCCTTGGTGGCCTCTAAAACATTAACCTTAGAAAAGTTAAATAATTGTAAATTCTTCTATCGCCATGAAGTGTAAGATACCTTTCTACAGGGCCAGAGATCCATCCCTCTGAAATGTAATCAACAAGAGAGTAAAAGGTAAACAGATATTACATGGTACATGTTATACATGTGTGCAAAGGGCATAGCCAAACCCATTGTTTTCTATGCTACTTTAAAAATAATTTAGAAGGATAAGACACCCCTAATAACACATATCTGTGGAGAGAAGGCTTCTGACATCATAAAAGACAGTCAGCAAACACTAATAAGTAGCCACTTTTTTCTACCTCCTTGCTTTCTGAATTCTTTCATTTACCTGCCCCAGCATTACAAACCCTGCCTGTTTGTTTCGTCAGAATTAAATCTCTCTCTGATATGGTAGTCTTGACCTATTTACAAAATTCTTAAATAAAGTCTTCCTTTAGTCTTTAACTGATGAAGATATTTTTCACAAGAGTAAGCTTGTGAAGAGTGAAGAGTAAGCTCTGGTCATGATTTGGAAGTCCGATTTATGTCTTCTATTAATTTGAATGCATTCAATCCATACTCAATAAATATCTAGCCTGAGTTAATTCCTGTCTCTTTTAATACTAAGAAACTCAATCTTCTGGGGCTAAGAAGTACTCCCCTGGGAAATATTTCAATCAATGAGGGAGAGACTTTCAGCAGAGATATATCTTTCTTCTTTTATTTTTGCTGTGTCTGTGTGATCACTAGCATTTCTTCTTCAAGTATTCTTTAACAAGTATCCTCCAGTATTAAGCCCCTGTTTTATTCTAACTTAGTTATGGTAAATTTAGGTAATTTGCTTCAAAACCTAAATAAATGTATAATACGGTATATACTTTATAGGACTATGCCATAATTTTTCTCAATATGTAGTAAATTCTGAAACAAGAGAAATGACAACCTACGTGTGAAGGCTAGTGCTAATTGCCATCTTTACATGATCAAAAATCACCTAGCAGAAGAGCCTCTGTCTGGCATGGGGAAGTATCTTGGTTGCGCAAGGAGAGAAGGGTAGTCCACAGCACTGTGGTTAGGACCAGTCCCTGAATGGGATCCACAACTAGGTAAACCAGAGAATGGGAGTTGTCCAGCAACATGCATTCATTCGTCACTCTCTGTTTCCTGACTGTGGATGTCATGTAAGCACCTATATTAAGCCCTTACCTTCTTTATTTCCCCACCTGCATAAACTGTAATTTGGTCCGTGTGCTAAAGAAAAACTTTTCTTCCTTACATTGCTTTAGTGAGAATATTGTATCACAGAAAGAGGAAAATAATCCAATACATCTTCTTGCTAAGTGGTCAGGCATTGGAGATGTTGAGTCTGACTGCTGAAAGACAGGTCTAGGGAACACTATGTAGCCAGCCATGTATTTCCTTGCCCCACTGAGAGCAGCGATGCTCTGAAACATTGCTACAGGTGCCAGCCAGCCAGGTCTTGGAAGCATTTTCTTAGAGGACCCAGTCTTGTGAATTTATTTCTCTTATTTTCTATGACAGGGAAATGAGAATAGCTCTCAGCATGGCATTTTGTTGATTAAATCAGGCTTCCACAGCCATGCAAGTCAAAAATATTTCCCCCCTCAGAGCACCTTTAATCGCCTATCATTCATGTTTAAGGAGAGAAATAAAAGAGAAATAAAACTACATTTTGTACAAGGAAGATAAAGCCCCATTGTGCTCGAGTGTCTCAAGCATAAAACCTTCAGAACTCCATTGTCACCTAACAGTTTGGCTTTTTAGGCATAAACCGTCCCTGTTTGCAGGGCAGTTAACTCATTCAGACCTGTAAGGAGAGGACCTTGCTGTTTATCACTCTTCTTGTGGACTTGGTTTGAGCACTTTCAGGCTATATTGCATCCAATTACCCCTCTTTGGAGTTGTTTTCTATCTTTAGGAAGGTTGTGATGTTTTATCACAACATTTTATTCAAAGGAAAAGTGAAAGTGCACTGTAAATATTTGGGTGCTTCACGCTGATAACATCTCTCTGGCTGCAGCAAATGGCTTTGGCAAACTTCCGTGTACAATAACTGTACACTGCCACATCACCAAGGGCGACTGAGCAAGAACTTTCCAGTTCGGTAATGATCCCCATCTACTGCTGGGATTCTTAAAGACCAAGTATAAATAAAACAATCCATTTAGACTATTAAGTGTGTTCTTATTAGAAGGTAATGCAGCGTCAGCCAATACGTAGGTAAGACAATAGATTTTGCTCCACTAATTAGCACATAGGATTCAGTGTCATAGAGGCTCCTGAAATCACAATGAGCTTCATTGCTTTGTCCTTGTGAGACTTTGGCTAGTCTACTTTCCAAGGTTGTTTTAATGCCAATAAAACAAACCTGTTGAAACTTGAGATGATTCTTTGGAAATCTGGTCTGGAATATTCTAGGTGTTGTGTATATATATTATTGGCAATTTTTCTGATAATAGTGATGCAGCAAAGCTAATCTGAAGCTGTCACTGGAGAAACACATGATAGAAAACTGAGGTGTAATGAATTAAAATATGGGACTTCTCAAGAAATCAATTTGAACTGGGCTTTATTAAGTTAGTAGAGTAAGATCAAGAGTTCTGGTTCTTGATGATAGCAGCCTCATCTTTGATACAAAGAGAAAAATCAAAAAGTCTATTCTGATAATATGGAACATACATGTCAGATCTTTTGATGAAAATATATTCAAGTGAAGAGGGTGGAAAATGTCATCACATAGAATTCTTGAGGGTAGGGAAAGAGTTAAAGCAAACATCTTAATTATAAGAGAAATTAATTATAAGAGAATTATTTTCATTTAATAAGAGCTGGATCCCAGCAAAATATGAGTATCAGATGACAGAGAATGAATTCAGTTATGGTGGGTAATGAGCATAGATAGACTTTGTGGGTAACAGACAGAAACCAAATCTACTGTGGTCTATGGTTTCTGCCATTCACCAGTAACACAGAGGACAGTTTCTCATTTCTTACAGATCAAGAATCTCCAGGCACTCAGAAACACATGTGTTAATTAAACTTATCTCGTAAGAAATTTTAAAGAGGCCAGTGAAGAACAGAAGCTCTGACACCACACCTCAGGTCAAGTCTTGATAACACCCCTCACTGAAACATTGAAAATCTCCTCAACCCTCCCTGGCTCAGGTTCCTAGATATTGATCTAGCAAGCTGGATGGTTGCTGAGAACTCAGAGGCATACAAGATTGCAAGTTCTGGCTAAAAACTTTGAGAGCTGATGTGTATGAGTCTGTGAGTGGGTGTGTGCATGTGTGTTTGTGTGTGTGTGTGAAAGAGAGAGTGTGTGTGTAGCCATATGCAGACTTGTGAACATGCATGTATGTATGTGTGTTGTGCATATGTGTATATACACATATTTATGGCATGTTAAACACATACTCCATAATAACAACCATTCAAATGCAAAATTTCTGTGTAAAGTACTGTTCCCCGACACCTGAAGCTATAGGATCTTCTTTGTCATCTGGATACTTAGGCACAGTAATGACCCAGAGATGGAATCTGACTAAGGGGCAGCCAAACCACGGTCTGCTTTTAAAAATAATCTATGCCACATAAGTAAAATTTAAAAAAAATATTATTTAGGCCAATCAGACTTCCCTGGAAAATTGCACCAATAATGTGTGAACCCATCAGTGATAGGAGGTAAAGTGGAAGCTGCTGTGAAGGAGAATTTGGACCATGACAGGCTGTGCTAATTGCACGTTAATCACCATAAGGGCTTGATTGCTGAAAGTACTCACAGGACTCAGGGTTTGTTACTAGAAAAGAACAAAGTTCAGCCATAACCAGGGAGGAAGTCCAGGGAGCTCAGATGGGTGGTTTCACCCCTGTCTATTTGAGTGGCAGAAGAAATACTCTGTGTTTAGATCTCATTCTGTCACTCTTGTGCGTGCAAAGCACTTCCAACCATGAAACCCAAAGTCAGCTCTTAATGGATATCTCTGAGAAAGAGCTGTCCCACCAAACTTTACCATTGAAATACTCCTGGCCCAAGTCATAAATCCAATTATTATTCCTAAACAATGCTGAGAGGATGGCTCCTCCAGGCCATGGATGCATGGCCACAGAACATCATATACTTTAGTTAAGCGTTCTATACTAGGATCAGTACCTCTAGAGAGAGGTTAGTGATCAATTATGTCATCTGAAGTCAAACCGTACTGTGTCCAGATATAAACTGTACATGGGAAGAACCTATAAGTAGGCTAGACATCTGTTAAGTAGAAGGAGGAAAAGAGAGGGAAACGACAAGCTGAGAGGAATAACTTTAACACATGAGGGCTGGGGAAGACACTTTGTCTGGGCCTTTCTGTCTTTAGTAATTAGTCAGATCTAATTCTATTTTCATTTTATTAAAACAAAAGGAAGCCATGCATGTTAGCACATGTCTATACTCTCAGAACTGGAGAAGCAGAAACATTGCCACAAGATTAAAGCCCGCCTGACCTTCATACAGAAAGTCTCCTTCTTCTTCTTCTTCTTCTTCTTCTTCTTCTTCTTCTTCTTCTTCTTCTTCTTCTTCTTCTTCTTCTTCTTCTTCTTTCTTTTAATTTGGATCTGCTGAGCTCATTTTCTATTGCTAGAATGTTTGTGGATGTAGGGACATCCACTAGAGTATGGGCAATATACCGGAAGCTGTATCCCTGAAATAAAATGGTTTACCCTGCCCCAGCATTAATCAATTATCAATAGCTCCTTGGCCTGGGTTGGGGCTTTAGGAGCCCTTTCCCATTCATGGTGGAATTGTGGATAGTTGGATCTTGTGCATGGAGTCCCAGCTGATGTGAGTATTGAGGGACATAAAAGGAGCTAGAGGGGAAGGGATAGGGGTGGATTTTTTTCAAAAACACATGAAATCCTCACGTAAAATTTTTAAATAAAAAATTTAAAGATATTATATGGAAAAAAATTAAAACCAAATGGGTGGGCACTGAATAAACGACTCAACAGTTAATAGTGCAGAAAACCCAGGCTTAGTTCTCAGAATCCACGTAACGTGGCTCACAACCGCCTGTAACTCAACTTCTAGGAGATCCAGTGCCATCTTCTGGTCTCCCAGGCACTGAATGCATTTAAAATCATGCAGGCTTACACACGTTACATAAAAATTAACAAACAAGCAAATAAATATTTTAAAAGAGAAGGAAAATACAGTAAGTAGAGTAACTTCCTGATCTACAAAACATAGGGAACCAAATCAAACCTCTTAGGCTTACATTTCTAGGTGAGGCAATTATGTATCTCTGTTCTCAGTTTCTTTTTATAATGTTTATTTGTTCAGGGTCCCATGTATTCCAGGATGGATCAAATTAATTTTTTATCTAGAGGTGGTCCTGAGTTCCTGATTTTTCTATTTTATCTATTGAGTCCCATGTCAAATGCAAGTTTTATGAGCTGTTGGATGTTAAACTGAAAAAAAAAATAGGCTGTTCTCCCTGCACCACCTCTAGAGGCCAGCTTGGAAACAAGATGTAAGTTTGCACTTTTCCCAGGGAAAGCCACAAACATACAGCTAACAGCCTGTTCCTGAGAGCTCACACCCAGGGCCAACCAATCAGAGCTGCAGGTCACAGTGACCAGAACAAACGAAAAAATCCCTCCTGCGGTGGTCCCCTCACTTAGCCCTAGTCACCCACCCAATCAGCTTAAGAGTTACCCTGTTGGCCAATCAAGTTTACACTAATCACTGTTGCTAAAGTCTGCTTCTGTAAAGGGTATAAAACTCACTGTCTTTGCTTTTCCAGGTCTCCTCCTTCCCAAAGGCAGGTAGACCCAGTTGTGATGGATCAATAAAAGCCTCTTGCGTTTACATCGATCTCAGACTCTGTCTCTCATTAGGGGCTTCTAGGAAAAGACTCTCTGACATGCTGGGCAAGCATGTTACAAAACATGCTTCATCTCAAAGTGTTGCTTTTATGTGTAATTGTGTGTATGTGCGTGTGTGTGTGTGTGTGTGTGTGTGTGTGAGAGAGAGAGAGAGAGAGAGAGAGAGAGAGAGAGAGAGAGAGAGAGAGAGAGAAATAGATCAAAAAAAGGCATTCCTTGGAACTGAGGCTATAGGTAGTCATGAGCTGACCTCCACGCGTCATGGGAACTGAAGTTGGGTCTTCTGCAAAAACAACATACACTCTTAACGGCTCCATAATCTCACCAGCCAATTGAAATACTCCTTTACTGGTAAGTCATAATCTTAGACATCTACAAAACCAATAAGACAAGATATTCCGAAAAGCAGCAAAGGTAGACAAATATTTCACATTCCTTTTGTTTTGAAAAACTCATTAGAAATAACAGACAGACTTCAAAAATCCTAGCCCATTATACTACGGTAATCACTTCTCGCAAGTAAAAAGTACAGATTACTAGGGCAAATCTAGGAGAGTCCTGCAGAGATGTGTCTAGAAGGCCTTCCTATGGGCCAATTTTCATGGGCCATTGTGAGAGGCACTAATTGGTTTCCTAGTGTGCACAGGCCTGGACTGTACAAGAATGTAACATGGAATGTAGAAGATATATTTTTTCCAAAATGAATGTAAATGCAAAAAAAAAAAACCCCACAAAACCAAATGGTTAAGGCCAGAGCCCTAATGATAAATCCCAACTTGTCTCATATCTGAAATAAAAAAGGGTTCAGAAAAGAGGGTCCCCAATGGTAAGTTGGTAGAATCCAAGATGTATTTCCTTATTCCCCAGTTCATACCTTTTAAAAGAATGTTAATATTTAATTTAAGATTTGAATTTAATTTGAATATTAAATAAGATCTATAACTTGGCAAAAACACTGAAGGTAAATGGCCAAATGCAACCAATAACGTCCATGCTGCAGTTGAAAATATGGTGCTACTTTAAATAGCTGTCCTATTAATTAGTTCATTGCCTTTAAGTACAGACTCCCACTAAGTATGAGGGCATGAAAGACACGGAGAAAGCCTCTGTGAGAATATAATACAATCAGCTTTCCCCTCATTTCCACTAGTGTATGCCTGGGTTTTTTTTGTTCACATTTGTATCTAGGGTCTTCTGAAACTTCAGCAAAGGGCCTCCTAATTTCTTGGCTTTCTATGATCTTTCTATAGTGTTATCTAAACTGTCCCTTAACTTTATACATAAATGAATTGCAAAGTCATCCCGGACAGTCCCACTTCTCAACAACAGTTTTCTATGTTAGGTCGATTTCCGAGAATTTGATAAAACGTCTGAGAAAATCAAACTCTAAGGAGGAGCCAGAACCACTTGTTTTAGAATCTATGGCTATTTATTTTTGTTTTTTGGATCTGTGTTGATTCCTGTATGTTAGGAACAGGTGGTGGAACATATTCTTAGTAACTGACAGTAAAAGAGAATAAACAGAGGCCCACATTCCATTAGGGCCTGTCTCTTAAAGCTCCCTCAGTCTCTCAGTGGTGGTGCAGACAGGTAACTAAGCCTTTATCAGGTAGCCTTTTTGTAATAACTAAGACTCAAAACATTAATTTGCTAAGTCTCTAGCTTTGCATTCCCTACGACATTTTTTAAAAATCAGCATATCACCCTGAAAAAAAGAATACTTGTTTCACTGTCATCAGTTTTGATAAACGGGAAATGTCTAATAGTGTTTTCCTCTATGTAACTTTCTGTTTCCAATATTTCAGATACACCATGTTTACTGCTGTTATGTATAACATCGTAGCTGTTGCCAAAAATAAACTACTTACCAGTGTTTCCGGTATATTCTCAGGTACTATCTGAAACATATCTCTACATTATTCCAACAAACCACAGCATGTTTTCTGCATGTGTAACGGTGTGTGTAAAGCATGAGTATGTTAAGTGTATGTGTACATTGTATGTGCTCCTATGTTCATGTGCACATGCTTCTACAACTTGTGTAGAAGTCAAAGGAGGTCACTGAACATCTTTCTCTCTCTTCCTCGTTCCTTTTGAGGTAGAGTCTCTTAATAAACCCCATTTGATCTAGGTTGTCAGCCATTAAGCCTTATGTAGTCATCAATGCCTGCTTGGTATTGGAGTTAGAGTCATGGGCAGGCAGGATAATGTTCAGCTTTTACTCAGGTGCTGTGATCTATAACTCTATTTTTTGTTTGTTTTGTTGGTTTTTTGTTTTTTTATCAAGCACTAAGCATTTTGAACTACTGTGACAATTCTCTAGCCCTCCTTAGTTTTCACCAAAGGCACTTGTTGGTTTCATGTATTCGTCATGTAGTTGTCTATGGCCTGTGTAGTAAAGGGCAAGTTCAAATAAGCTAATATAAGATGGATATAAAACAAAACAACATACTGAGTTTTGAGACAGAAAAATCAGGAGTGAGAGTGTGTGGGTGTAGGTGTCTGAATGCATATATATATGCTTACATAATATGCTGGAAAACAACAAACATTGAGAATTTGTTGATGATTTGCTTACTAGAATATGAAGTAGAAAAAGTCTACTGTAAATAGACATTATTAAGTGTCTAAATTTAAGCCAGTGTGATGTTCATTTAAACCAAAACTATAAAGCACCCTGCATAAACAGATTTCAACAAGCAAGTCTTTTGAGATCTCCCAGTTATTACCTGATACTCCACAACCAAAACTTTAGTTATTATCTCTCCTCAAGTCTGAAGCTAGGTATTCCATGTTGTGATTTATAATTTTAAGTGGGTCTGAGCAATCACTACTTCCCAGGAGAGTTAAAGTCAAACCATCACAGACAATTAAGATAAACAATCAATGCTTCTGAGAAAAATTCAATTCCTCAAAGTAGGTCAAAACAGCTTAAGGACAAAAAACCAATTGGAGCTCGTTCACACTTATTTCTCACTAGGTGGACAAACCAATCTAAATTACCATTGTCGTGAAATAGTTTTCATAAAATGTAAAGAATAAGCAATCTATAAAAAAGAAATGCTAGGGAAATCATGGACTGCCTTTTAATCAGAAGCTTTGAAAAGTAAAGTCTGGGTTGCCCATGTAGGCTGTTTGGAATGTCGAAGTGAAACTACTGTTCCCTAAAGACAATCACTCACTCACTCTCCAGCATAGAAAACCATTAGAGAAAATTTACACTTGTCAAGGTATTATTTGTAAAGGTGAAGGTGATGTTCAAACTGAGATCTTAATGATATTTCTTAGGGTCTCAGAGCAACGCTTATGAGATTAAGAGAAATTGTCAGAAATAGTTCTTTGAAAAGAGCTCTCATTCCTATTCCAAATCTCTCTCTCTCTCTCTCTCTCTCTCTCTCTCTCTCTCTCTCTCTCTCTCTCTCTCTCTCACACACACACACACACACACACACACACACACACACACAGGATCACTCTCAAAGCTTAGCTCAGTTTTCATTTACTGTTCCCCTTGAATTTATTTTTGTGTGTGTGTGTGTTAATTGAAAACATAAGTTGGGTCTGGAGAGATGACTCAGAGGTTAAGAGCACTGTCTGCTCTTCCAAAGGTCCTGAGTTCAATTCCCAGCAACCACATGGTGGCTCACAACCATCTATAATAAGATTTGGTAGCCTCTTCTGTCAAGCAGGTGTACATGCAGGCAGAACACATTATACATAATAAATAAATAAATCTTTAAAAACATAAGTTATAACATTTTATTTCTGAAATGGTTCTCCACCAGAGCAACCCACAGTGGTTTCTGCCCTTTAATGACCCCATATGAACTCAACATCTTGTCACACTGCAAATGGAAAGTCTTGTGGGTAGACTGTGTAGCCTTGGTTCATTCACAAACTATTTGAAAGCATGAATTCTTCTCCTAATTTTTGAATTTCAGCATTACCATGTGAACTGTTTCTGAGAATATTAAAGCCTATAGCTATATCTATAGTTATAACTTTCTACTTACTCATATTTTTACTTGTATTAATAATATTGTTAGCAGATAGCATAATGGGGTGATGCCATTTTATGCATGCATGTATATGGTTGCATTTTGTTCCTATGTCTCTCACAACCTTCTTTGTTCATGTCACTGTTTCTTTCTTTGTGTTTTCAAGTCATCTACATAGTAAAATCTGAATTCTATACATGTGAGAAACCATTCAACAGTTCTTTTTCTCTCCACACCCCACACACATTGTTTTCTACTGGTAGTTATCATCTACTTAGACCCTGCCCCTCCCCCTGAACAGTTTCTCTTCTACTTTCATGCTTCTTGTCTACATACATCTTAAACCTTGAAAATATTATCAGTTGACTACGATGTGTTAGATCCTGAACACAAGAAAAATCTCAGGTTTATAGAGTTCAGGTTACAATTTGAAGAATAACTATCATAAACTAAAGAGATTTCTTCAGCTCACAGCTGAATGTCCCACATCAAACATCATTCTGACTAGAGCTATGGAGAGAGAATTTGGTTGTATCAAAACACAAAGATGAAAATGCTGGAATCCATATGAGAAAGGTGGAGAACATTCATGTAGAAAATTAATGAACAGAAGGAACTCAGAAGCACAGCTTGCCTTTTGTAACAGGTCACTCTGGTAGGAATTAACTGACATCTCTCAGAATTATATTCACTTTTCCAGTGGTGTAATGAGCAATAACTTAGTTGTCTTCTGTTTATTTCTACCTCTGAAAGTGCTCACTATCTTTCTGCATTGTCATACATCGGACCATCCAAAACTTTAACACTATAGCCATTGGAAATACATTCTGGCCATCTCCAATGCATAACAGTAGCTCACTGGCACAGACAAAAGTTTCCTTCCATGATAGAAGGAACAAGATTGGAGAGCATAATTACAGACCATCAAATGTAGACGTCAGTAAGGCTTACCAATGAAAATTCCCCAACAAAGAAGACTAGGATTTTGAAAGAGCTCAGATGTGATGTCAAAAGCAATATTGGAGAGATGGGTCAGTAGATAAAGCAGCCAAACAAACATGGTAGACTGCACTTGAATTTTCCAGGGCTCATATAAAGCCAGATGTGAACACCCATGCCTCTACGCAGCCACAGTGCCTCTGGTTCATGGCAAGAGGCAAAGATAGAAACCTGGGAAGCTAACAGCTAATCTAGCCTGGAATAACCAACAGCAAAAAAGAGACTTTGTCTCAAAAACGATGGAAAGCAAGGACAAACATGCAAGGTTGTCTTCTGACTTTCACACCTTTTATATCCACATTCATAGTCACATATATGAATACACACACAGAGGGAGAATGGAGCTCAGTAATCTCCCATGGAGTACTGTAAATATCTTTTTTTTTATATTCACAGTATGAGTTTGTTTTATTTTATTTTACTTTTTAGTATTTTATTAATTTATTCATATTACATCTTAATTGTTAGCTCATCCCTTGTATCCTCCCATTCCTTCCTCCCTCCCAGTTTATCCCTACTCCCCTCCCCTATGTCTGTGACTTAGTGGGACCTCCACCTCCTCCCCCTGTATATGTTCATAGGGTATCAAATCTCTTCTCGGTAACCTGCTATCCTTCCTCTGAGTGCCACCAGGCCTCCCCATCAAGGGGACATCATCAAAAATGGGGCACCAGCATTCGCATGATCTAGCTGATGAACAGGATATTCTCCACCATTGAGTGGAGAGTGGGATCTGAGTACTGTAAATATCTTGACACCGCTGGAGTATGAAGAGAAAGACAGAAGTGGAAGTGGCATAGAATCTTCAGGGTCCTGACTTGGGGATTAAAAGCAGCACTGCTTGAGCCCAGGTGCTCAAATGGAGCTTGACCAGCCATATTCATCTCTGTTAGTTACTTCTTTGTTGCTGTGATAAACTATCATGGCCAAGGCAATGAATAGAAGAGTTTGTTTAGGTTTCTGGTTCCAGAAGGATGAGAATCTGTTATAGCAGAGAGGCATGGAAGCCAGCAGCAGGACTGGCGATAGGAATAGGTAACTAAGAGCTCACATCCTGAATTACAAGTATGAAACCGAGAGATCTAACTGAAAGTACTCAAAGCCTTCAGCTCTCAAAACCTGCCCCCAGTTACATATTTCTCCAGCAAAAACACACATTCTACACATCCCAAAACAAAGCCACCAACTGGAGATGGCATGTTCAAATGCTCAAGACTATGGAGGACATTTCTCATTCAAAACATAGAGAGGCTAAATCTCAAAAGAATAAAACAAAACAAAATATTAGGCTTATGGGCATATTAGGAATTCATTGTAAAAGCAACAGATACACAGGTGAGGTAAATTTGAAACAGGAGCTCCTTTTGTGCAATATGGGGAGAAGACAATTTAGACACCCAGATAAACATCCCTAATAACTTCTAGAAGCAACATTAAACAAATGTTATCTAGCTCTTGTATTATCCATATCTTTGTATAGTAAAATAATGTACTGTGAGAAAATTCATTTTTACACTTCTGGGTTCAATTTATACCAGCATTACAAACCGTTCCAATTTATAACTTTACTCTCAACTAAGAAGCAAGAAATGACAAAAGCAACTAGTAAAAACAACAAAGATAATATATATATATATATATATATATATATATATATATATATATATATATATATATATATATATAGCAGAATACCAGCAACTTGAGAGAACAATCCCTCAATGTGTGATTACATAGAGTACTATTTAGAGAAATTTGTCCCAGCTATTCCTGATTGTATATGAGTTCAATCTCATGAAACTAGCTGCAGATCAACCCAAGTTCAACTGGGTCTTACTGTTATTATCCCCATAGCTGTGCAATATTTAGTTTTAAATTTTACCTATTGATAGTACATTTCTATAAACATAAGCATTTAAGGTTTAGCCAGATAGTGGGCAGGACCTTTTTTTTTTTTTTTTTTTTCTCAGTGGGACAATTGAATAAAGATGAACTCATATCTGTAGTTTGAGTCATAAGTAATTTCATCAAGAGACTGTGTGGAGACTGTTTAATGGGTTAGTAGACATCTGTATATCAGGGCTGTATTTTAGCAGCTGGTCATATTAATATTGTGAAAGAGAAAATGTCTGATCAAGACAAAATGGCAGTAAGCAGAGAACTGTAGCTACCGCTTTAATTGCAGAATCAACACTTTCCAAGTACTGGGAAATGTGACATGTTAATAGCACAAATGGAAGCTCCTTCTCTGACAATGAAATGCAATGGGAGGAGAATAGGAATCCCTGATGGTCAATTATAAAGGCTATACTTCATCAAGCACAGTGACAGGAAGGCAAGGAGGCTCCACAGACCATACTATTCACATCACGGAGATATCAAAGCAGGCAACAACATTCTGCTACTTGAAGAGAGCGACAGGGTCTGTGACCCAGAATCTAGAGTCTTACTCACTCACATGCAATAGCATGTTTTTTTTCAGGGTTGCTAGGCCAACAACACAAATAAGGAATCAATCCAAAGAAAGCAAGTCAGTCAAGGACAGTGCAAGTCCATGAGACTGTCAAGAAATTCCACTATGAAAAGTTTTAAAACTCAAAATACTTATTGACTCTACTACTTCTTTTGATAGTAAATTGGCCTCCTTGTTGAGGACAGAGGTTTGTTTCGAAGTGCTAGAGCTAAGGTAGAATCAGAGGGCCCAGAGGCACAAACGCAGTAATAATAAACAACTGTATGTAATGTTTTTGAGTCCTTTTGTGGTTGGCCAATGATACAGGAGGGAATCAGATTCTTCTTCTGGAGTTCTTAATATCATTCATATATTAACTTAAAAATAGAACTGAACAGAATCTCAAGGGCACTTTTATTGCCATTAAAAAAACAATTAATCCTCAGGGTAGACAAATTGCAAATTTCAGCAGCTGCCTATAGAGGGCAAAGAAAAAAGCTGACAAGGAAAATATAGGCAGTAAACTTTGAATCCATACCCAGACCTAGCCGAGGGACAGGACATTCTCCACCTTTGAGTGGAGAGTGAGGTCTGACTTTCATACAAATTCTGGTGCCCCATTTTTGACCACGTCCCCTTGATGAGGAGGCCTTGATGAGAGGAAGGATAACAGGTCACCAAGAAGAGACTCGATACCCTATGAGCATATACAGGGGAAGGAGGTCCCCCTCAGTCACAGACATAGGGGAGGGGAGTAGGGGGGAAGCGAGAGGGAGAGAGAAATGGGAGAATACAAGGGATGGGCTAACAATTGAGATATAATATGATTAAATTAATAAAATATTTTTAAAAAAAGAACAAGGCTGAAGAAGGTATGCCATTTGCACGGGCAGGGAGGTCAGAAGCATGACTGACAAGCAACAACATGGTGGTGAGGGAAGGTTCCGAGAAAGAGTGAGGGATCCCAAAATGGTAAAGAAGCCCGATGTGTTAGTGGAGCCTGCTTAGAAGAAAGATGAAAAGAAGAAAAGAAATGGCATTTTCCTGAATGATTTAGAGTATCAAACATACTCATGAGTTGCCATGGCTGTGCCAGGAAAAATACTGTGTTAGGGACAGGGACTGTGGGAGGGAAAGCACAGGCTCTTATTAAAAGGCCAATTACTCCATCTCTTCAGCGTGGCTCACAGTGAGCCTGTCCTCCTAGGAGTGGTCTTTTTGTCAAGTGATTGACCCACCCAACTGGAGTAGTATCCCCCCACCCCAAGCCAGAGATTCTGTTCTCTGGAGCAGGAGTTTTTCCTTTTCCTTAGTGGCCCTTTATTGCCACGCTAACCTTCCAAAATCTCTCTCTAAATAAGAGTGGCTTATCGGTTCCCAGGAGAGTCTCAGATTCCAAAAGCAGTTTGTATTGTGAACTGCCTTTGCTTTCATTCAACACTCTCATCTGTGAACAGTGAGACTCTGGCATAAGAGGAAAGCAGTGTGTACTGACTATAGGAGCTATTCAACAAATAATCCACTCAGTGCGGTTAAAGGGAAACTTTGATGATCAGTACCGTCAGCCTGGAAGGATCTAGAGTCATCTGGCAAACAAGCCTGACGGCATGCCTGTGAGATTAAGTAACCGATGTGAGAAGACCCATGCTGCGCGTAGGTGGTATCCTTCCATGGCATACGGTTGAGGATTCCTGCCTAAGAAGGAGGTCTGAGCATCAGAGCTCATCTGCTTCCTGGCCCCAAGCATGATGTGAGCAATTGTGTCAAGCCTCGGCTGTCACAACATCCTCACCAAGGTGGAACATGCCCACAAACTGTGAGCCAACATAAGCTCTCTATCCATTAAGTTCCTTTTGTCAGATATTTGGTCTTATCAATGAAAAAACCAACATACAGTATAAGCAGGATATATATATATATATCCAATGGGTATATATGTATGTGTGTGGTGTGTGTGTGTATATATATATATATATATCTCCAGTGGAATATCAGAATCCTAGTTGAACACTAGTTGAGACTTTTTTAAAAAATAAAATAATTGCACCATATTAAGGAAATGATAGAAACTGTCAACAATGGGATGCTTGAATGCCAAAAATATGTCTCTTGACAACAAGATGAATTCTGAGGAATCATCGATGCACAGACAACAACGCACATCCGTTCCATACAAATACAACCAGGGCCAGTTACATCATAGGAGTGGGAAGACCTCCAACCTGTCTAGAGCAGCTGTGGAGCTTCCTACTTGAGCACAGTCTCATCCCCGTGGCAGAGTAACAGGAAAGGCCCTAGTGTTTGTCTACTTGTCAGCCGTGGGTCTGATCTCCATTTCAGCTGAAAACTGCATGGATTTTTCTTTCCACCTTCCATTCTTCTCTGGGTGGCTGATAGCATTTATAGCTTGCTTGGCTTAGGGTTTTTCTTTTACATTAAAAAAAAATCCCTTGAGTTTCCATTTAAGGCCATTCTTAAATTCTTTTATTAATGAGAGCCAACAGAGAGGACCCTGATTCCCTCTGTATCATCACGATTGGACACTCCCTCAATACTTCCTCAGCTTTGGCTTGCTGCCACCCTTGTATCACATTATGTTATACATTTAAGCACCCTTCAACCCAGAAAGGTCCTCTCTGAAAGTGAGTTAAAAGCCTAGATCCCGCAGAAGCTACCTGTGTACCAAATCCATGGGTGGTGTCTGCATGAGACCACCAGAGTACTGGCTTGGTAAGGACTACACTCTTTGTGCTTCCATCCTTTACCCTGGAGCTCAAGCATCACTTGCCTCCAATTCCAAAAACTCATCCCTGCAAAGAAAATACACTATTAGTTTTGACAAATCACTTTGATTTGCAGCTTGGTATACTTCAAGGTGAATAAAAGGCAGATAATACCTTTCATTCCTTATGAACAAAAATGGGAAGGGAAGGTACTACCTACAAAGGCACCCCAAGCATCAGTGGGTTAGAGGGGCGTCTCCCCCATCTCCTTCCCCATCCTTTCACCAAGGCAGATACTCCTACTTCCTGTTGGAGACTGCCTGTGGCTTAGTGTCTCCATGTCGTAAATTGCATCAACACCCTCCCCTGATAATCGCCTGTATCTCCATATTATGTCATTAGTTTCCTTCATGTCACAAACCTTTCGATTGATTTGCTCCAGTGGAGTTGGATTCTAAACTGATATTTGCTCCTGAGATGCTAGCCTGACCTTTCTCCCCAGGTTACCAGATCAGAAGACGGTCTAGACTCAACAACTTCAAAGCTACTTCCATCTAAAAGCTTCTCAACCTTAAGTAAAGAAATGTCTTTCATCCTAGTTTCTGAGAGATTTGTGTTTCCAAGTTTTATCTTTTCCAGTAAAATAACCATGGAGTAAGCAGTATCTAAAAAGGCTACATGAATAGAAAGAGTGGAAATTAAAAGGAAGAAACAAGAATTTCTGAGGAAAACCTAAAACCCATTTCCAACAAAAGAGGATAAGGCACTTTTGTGATATGTCTCACACACACACACACAAAAAAAAAAACCCTCAGGAAGATGAAGGAAACACCTCCAGCCATATGTGACAACAGGAGTAATTCAACACTGTTCATGGGGGCCCCTATTGCTTATTCAAACAAACATTATCTTTGTTCAGTTTTAAAATGAAAACATACCTCATCAGAATTTGAAGTTTTTTTAAATTTTAATTTAATGATACACAGTGTTGAAACTCATACAAGCCAGAATACTGTTATGATATGCCATTTGGCCAATTTTTAGTAAAGTTCCCAAATAGTTATGACTTGAAAGTGGGTAACATAAGCAATTAAGCATGGGAGCATTCTCATTAAATCTTAAATCAGCATTCACATGAGCATAAGTGAGGTGTCCCTGCCATTCTTAAAATGCATTACTAGCTAGAAGGAGTCTGTTTTGACCATTTTGTAAAATTCTCATCAGCTTACCACTACAGCTACTGTGAAAATGCATCAGAAATAGACTTCCCTGCTTGGCTTCTGAATGAAGCTTTGAGTGTAAGTGGTGATGCTGAGATGCTGAGCCAGCCTTTTTTTTAATGAATAAAAGGAACAAATAGGAACAGTTTCTGATACAGTCTAGAAACAAAAGGGACTCCTCGAGGTGCAAGTGGGATTGGGGTGCCACTGATTAAGAGGGATTAGAAAATCCACTGAGATTTTTGAAACAATAATTTAAAAGAAGAAGAAAACATTTTAGAGGATAGGCAGAAGGCTCAGTGGATAAAGTGTTTCCTGTGGAAGTGGAGGGATCTGAGTTTGGACTCTCAGTACCAAGAGACAATGCAGACACAGTAGTGTGCACCTTTCACCCCAGCCCTGATGAGGTGGAGATAGAAAGATCACAGGAACTCACTGGCCTGCCGGTCTAGTTAAATCGTGAGCTTCCTGGTTAGTGAAGAGACACCATTTCAAAAAAAAAAAAGAAAGAAAGAAAGAAAGAAAGAAAGAAAGAAAGAAAGAAAGAAAAAGAAAAGATGGAGCACAGTAGGAAAAAAGACATCCAGTATCAACCCTTGGCATTCACATACACAAGTACATGCACATGTACACACACATACACACTCATATGCACTCACACACAATACACACACATGCACACACACATGAGAGAGAAAAAGAGGGAGCTATGAACTTTGATGTTATTCCATCAGAATACCAAAGTGAAAGTACTTCCTTTAATGTTCTTTCTTTTGTTGTTGTTGTTGTTGTTGTTGTTGTTGTTGTTGTTGAAACAGGATTTCTCTGTGTAGCCTTGTTTGTCTTGAACTCACTTTGTAGGCCAGGCTGGCCTCACAGAGATCTGCCTGTCTCTGCTTCCCTGAATGCTAGGATTACAGGTGTGTGCCATGGTGCCTGGCTTGAAAGTTCTTGTGGTTAACCAACATAGTACAATTATTAAGAACACTGACAACTTTGGACCTGATATCCTGACTGTAGAAAAAGAACTTACTGCCCCCTGTGCTCCCCCTTCAGAATTTATGGTAGACTAAAATCTCCAAATATTCCCAGAGACCCTTGTACTTGCTCGTAAAAACACTTTTTCTTGATACGTGAGAGTACACATGTGCATGCATGCATATGTGTTATGAGTGGCTGCATGTCTATGTGTGCTCTGCACTTGTATAGAGGCAGAAGTCATAGCCGGCTATATCTCTTTCTATCCACATTACTCAGCATATGCTCTACCAGATGTCTAGATGCTCAATATTTACTCCTGAGCACAACATTCTATACCAGCCCATCCTCTCAAATCTCATTGCCAACTAGATAAATCTAAGTATTATACCACGAAGACATGAAGGGACACCAGGCATCAGTCATATCACTTCCATTATAACACCATTTTCCTGACTCGATTCATCCATTTTTTTTTTATTGATGTAAACAAGAAAGGCTGTCAGACAGAGAGGTCAGTAGACTGGGTCACATTCTCAAGGACATATCCTGCCTGCTCCTTGTTTTCATTCATCTTCCAGGCCCTGCATTTAAACCATGGGCAGCATGTTGAATGCAGGAAGGAGAACTAAGTATCTGTGGGTGTTCCAGTCAGTGATGGCTAACATTACTCCTGGAGAACCCGTTCTTGCAGAATCACTCTCCTCGCCTCCGCAGGACTCCTCCCTTCCTTTCTTTCTCTTATTTCTTCTTTCTTTATCTCTTCTCACCACTCCTATTCTTTTCTTTCTTGCCCTGTATTTTGTCCCTTCCCCTCTACTTACCTCCCCCTCCTTTCTTCTCCTTTCCTTTCCGCTCCTCCCCCCCTCTTCTGCCCTCTCTTCTGCTGCCCTCTTCTCTCCCCATTCTCACCCACCTTCTCCCCTCTCCTCTAGCCTCCCCTCTTCTCTAGTCAGCTGTCCTCCATACCCCTCCCCTCTCCTTTTCCTACATTTCCTTTCCCCCCTTTCTTCTCTACTCTCTCATCAGCTTCACACTTTCAATGTTTTGTCTCTTTTCGGTGACTTTCAGCTCAACTTGCCAAAGGATATCTTTGTGAGTCAGTGTGATGCGTATGAGTGTGAGTACATGTCTGAGTGTGTGTGTGTGCGTGTGTGTGTGTGTGTGTGTGTGTGTGTGTGTGTGTGTGTGTGTGTGTGTGTGTAGATGCATATTCACATGTGTGGATGACTGCATCAGGTTTTTCAGAAACTAAGTGTTGGTTTTGTTTTATTTTTTGAGACAGTGGCTCATTGATGCAGAACTTGCCAGTTAGACTAATGAAATAATAAATCCTGTGGATCTTCTTGGCTCTGCCTCCTCACTCTGGAATTGAAAACCCATACTACCATACCTGCTTTTTTATGTGGGTTGTAGGATGGAACTGCATCATGTCCTCAAGCGTGGAAGGTAACACACTACCATCTGAGCTGTGCCCCCAGCCCCTGCCAGGGCACATCTAGCAGAACATCTTCTGAGTGTCATTGCTGTTCCCCCAGGGATGCTTTACCATCTTTGGGGAGCTCCGGGGCACATCTCCCTCAAAAAGACCCATGTCAAATGCCAGCAGCTCTTCGGTTCTCTCTGCTCCTTTACATACAGTATTTTTAGTTCAATGACACCCACTTGGTAAGCCTGCTCTCAGCTCACACCTATATGAAATCCCCTTAGGCCATGACTCCTTCAAGGTCAGGAGTAAGTCAGAGTGCCAGGTTCAATTAAGTATATATATTCACCTATCATTTTATCTTTGTTTATAACTGTAAATGATTTAAGGGAGACCTTCACAAGGCATTGATGTGTTAAATAAGAACCTTGAAAGCAGGAAGCCCTTAAGTCTCTGCTTTAAGGGAGAAATTTTGTGTTGAGCACATTACAATTCTCAGTTCCCAAAAAAGAAAAAGAGTTACAGAAACTAATCAGAGCTTATTCATAGATTCAGGTACTCCTAAAACCTTAAAAATTTTGTCAGTTCCAGCAATATTTTTAAAATAACATGCCCTTCTCATAGTAATATAACAATATTGCAAGATTTCTTATTTATAAGCCTTGTAGAGATGAGGTAGGAAAGTCTTGAGACCAGGGATATAACCCTGACTCAGGAGCCATGAACATTAATATACTTGGAAGTATGTTGTAGAACAAATATTCAATTTTATGTTTTCCTTAATGGGCCAGAGCTAGATTAGTAAATAGTAAAACAATCTCTTTTATCAAGTGCATAACCTGCATCACATGTTTTGCAGAATCTAGCTGTATGACTCTCCATTATGCCCTGTGAGATAGATAAATATTATGATTATAATTAAATCTAGGACTAACCTAACGCTTACAAAGTTAGTTGGGTTCAGACATATCCTTCCAGTATAAACCAGTTCTCAACCAGCAGGTCAATGATCCCTTTGAGGGTGGAATAACACTTTTATAAGTGTGAATTAGAACCATCAAAAATCACAGTTCATAACATTACTGTTCATAACAGCAACAAAAATATAGTTATGAAGTAGGAGCAAAAACAATTTTATGGTTAGAGTTACCACACCAGGAGGGACTACATAGCATGAGGAAAGTTGAAAACCATTGGTATGAACTTTACCAGTACCTTACCCACTATGTCATCAGCTACCAGAGTTGTAAAAGCCAACTTATCTCTAGTTACAAAAATACTCATCTAGCTGCCCACAACACCACAAAAAAATTATAATAGGTTCCAGTTGGCTGGATCCCTGTGGGAGATCATATGCCTGACACTCATACTTCTTATGAAAGAAAGCTGGTGTAGATTTTCTGGGTTCACAATAGTAGAAAATCAATACTTAGCTTCCCTTCCATTGTCCTGGTACAGGAGCTCGCCTTATTCATATTTCATTATGAAAAATTATCCTGTCACTTATGATGCTTAGCATCACTCAACTCTTCTCACTGAAGGCAGCAGCAGCTACTCACCTCAGTGTCTCCAGTCATTTCTATCTTCCTAGTGGATATAGGACTGGATGGCCATGGCAAAATCCACCTTAGCGCTGCAGTAATTGCTTTCCCACCAATGTGATAACACTGACAGACACAATGCAAAAGAAGCAAGGTTTATTTGTATTCATGCTTTCAAAAGGTTCAGTTCACAGGTGATTGGCACATATATGTTATCAGAGCATCATGCTAGTAGGAATATGTGATGAACAGAGGTGGCCACATAAGGCAGATCAAGAAGCAGATGCTGGCATGTTATGACTTCCTGAATATATGCTCTCCACGATTTCTCTTTTCCCCCTTTTATTCTGCTTTACCCTTCCTACCTAGTGCACAAGTTGTTTTTATGCATGGTCAAGGGAGGTCTTCCCACCCAACAAATCCACTCTGGAACCATCCTAACAGATATACCCCAGAGGTTTGCTTTACTAGTCTCTGAGGTGATTTTGAATCTAATCAAGTTGGTGAGGAAAATGAGCCATCATCTCTAAGAAGCACTTCCACAACAGAATGAGCACTGAAGCAGAAATCAGAAGAACTGGGCTCAGGTCACACCTCAAGTCACACTGTGTGCCAAATGTTAGTTTCCTCGTCTGTGAAACACTGACATTACACTTTACTTGACTCTTAGGATTATTATAAGAACAAAGGTTATGAATTCACAGTGGATAATGCCTATTAAAGCAGCAGTGAAGAAAATGCTGTCTGACCAAGCTCTGCCTGCGATGCTATCTGTAGAAGCTACACACCTAAACAATACATAAGCAGTAGTAGGAATAAATAAAAATTGTTCATTCTTGAAGTGAACGCAGACTCTTTTGTCCTCTCTACCATTGCCCTCTTCTCTAGGTCCCTGTGATGACCTCAGCTGTCGTGCCTGCAGCACACCTTAAACTATGAGTTATTCTTGAGAATGGAAATTTAGCATGGTAGAACAGAAGCAAAAGACAATTAGTTTCCTGACCAGAGCACCAAACCAGATGTGGATTGATGATTTCTAAAATTCTTGAATTAAAGAAAGAAAGAAAATACAGTAAACATTTTGCTTTATTATGAGATGTGTTGTTTCTGTCCCTTTCACTGGTTCTAAAGAATAGGACCTTTTGTACTATTGCTTATGTCTCTTTTGAGGGGAAAATGAAAAGAAACCCAAGAGAAACTACTCAAACACTAAGAATAGTCATTGGCTTACAGAACTGCAAAGTCCTCAGGTAACCTAAGCTCCAGGCAAAATTCAATCAACATTTCAAACACTCTAGCTAGAGATCAAGTTTCTTTCCCATACTGCCTTCCATAATTTCAACTTCACTTTCAATTTCCATATGTTGATTTCCCTGCAGCGCCAACAAATTCTTCATGAACAGTTGCATGCCGCTGATACTGTGCAAACTCACAATGCCTTCCTCATCTTCCACATGGAGATTCTGGTAGGGGGACCCAAGAAAGCCCATCCCCCCTCTCCCTTCCCATTTTTATCCCCTTCTTCCTTTCTTTCATGAAAAAAGAAACACCCTCAGAAAATATATCTTCAGTGACATTTGCTAGCTTAAAAAGCTGTTCGTGAGCCAGTTACTGTGGACAATAGATGGGATGAGAGATGCTGATTGGCTTCTGTCAGTCATGCCCAGCCCAGCCACTAAATAGTGGGTCTGGGAGGTAGTAGACAGAAGTGTGTCTACTTGTATGAGAGTCTCAAAGACCAGAGAGTGAAATTAAAAGCACTTTCTACAACATGCGAGAGACAAGCAAAGCTTGAGGATAAACAGTTCATATGCACAGCATCTGTGGCCCAGCGTGGCTGTCCCTATCCATCACGCTGTTCAACTTTGCTCCTTTGAGGTTATAAGAGCCACTCTAGATGCCCTAGGGTTCAAGAGAAATAAGAGCTCATCATGGCTGGGAAGCACGGCAACAAACAGTAGGAATGGCACCTGTGGTAGAAAACTGAGAGATCACCTCTTCAACAGCAAGTAGAAGGAGAGAGCAAACTGGAAGAAAGGTCAGGCTGTGAAGATCTCAAGTCGGCCACCAGTGACTTGCTTCCTCCTCCTCCACACCTCCTAAACCTCTGCCAACAATGTTACCAACTGGGAAACAAGTTTTGTTGTTGTTGTTGTTGTTGTTGTTGTTCTTAACACACGAGCTTATTCGGACATCTCTCATTCAAACTACCACATCACATATACCAGGACCCCCAGCAGCTCTCCTTGCATGCCATGTTTTCTAGTAACTTTCTTTTCCTAGTCTATGAGACCTAACAGCATCCTCTATCATCTGGTTCAATAGCATGTCTTTTGTTTTCACAGACAATGATTTGTTTAATGTTTATATTCCCATTTTTTTTACCCTAGCTTTGTATTTTTTTTATGCCATTGACTTTTTAAACCATACTTCAGTATGTACAACTAAACAAAATATGTATTAATTTGATCAACAATAACCGAAGTCCACAAAATTTATTCCTAAAGGCAAATATGATAAGATTGTACGTAGTAACATGTGTGATTCCAAATACTCATATACTAATGTATAGAAAAACAAGTATCCACTATAATAGGATCAGAACAGGAAGAATATCTGAGGGTTGTGTTACAGTATCAGCTTCTCCAGTTGTGGCTTTCTAGTCATGTCTATGATCCACCTCATCATTAGCATTTGAACATACAACAGTGCATCTGATTTTTGCAATGGATTCATCTCTATTTTTTTTTTTTCTATTACAGGGGATTTAGGATTATATCTTCTGATACCACTTATCTGCATTTTGTAAGATAATAGATAGCGGCTGGATTTCAAAAGCTTAGGACTCATCTTCTTTCAGTGAAATCCTAAACTCTCTGTAATATAGCCAGCCAAATCCAGCTTGAAAAATAAGGACTAGGGTCTTGTTCCTTCTCTGCCAGGCTTCTCTGGGGAGCACAGCGAAGAGGCAAGGGCAGGAGGTTAGGAACAAATGGCTCAGAACAGATCATAAACAGTCTGGGCTAGAAACAGAACCTGAAGTTATCATCAATTCCAGCTCAAAAATAAGATGCTTTTTGTCAAAGTTCTTTCTCTAAATTGAGGAATAAGAGGTTTCCACCCCTAGGACGGAGTTGAGCTATGATGGATGGATGTTTCTGAAAAAAAAAAAAAAACATCAAGAAGATCTGAGTAGGACGGCTGACTCTGCTCCTGATCACTCAGGAATCTCTTATGACAGGTCAAACATCTGTTAGAAGAGGAACATCTTATATTGATTTACTCTGATGGCTAAAATTTGATTAGTTATTAAATAATTTCCTAATAGACCCATTTTGAGGTATAAGGTTGAGGCCATGTCCAGCTGCAATTCTTTTAATTATAAATTTTATAAGCCATAAAAGGTAATCACCGCCTTACCCAGGTTGCAAATATAATATTTGGATGCTGTACTCTCACCAAGAAGACATTGAAAGCAGGTTAATTGGGTGGCAATTAGTAAGAAGAGTGTTAATTACCATACTAGTCTTATATTATGCAAATGAAATTGCATCTCAATTAACGGTTAAGAAACCAAACAATTCAGAATGTATGGGCTTATAGTAGCAACACATTTCAAAGTGATACTCCCTTAGAGTCAAAGGTGTACTCTCATAATTAAGAGACTTTGATCTTGCTCCCACTCAATAAGGCTGTCATGTTTTTCTCACTTCTGTGTGCAAATTTACAGAGACAGACCAATGTTTTAGACTTGCTATCAGCTCAATTAGTAACTTATAATAATATACACTAGGATTACATAAGAAAAAACATAACAGTTTTCACAATTAACACAAAATAAGAAAGCTTAAAACATTGCCCTATTCAAGCACCAAACCAGGAAAAAACCTGGATCAAGATTTCAAGGCTCTGCTATGCAGGAAAACTTTCTCCCTCGTGACTGTCAGCAGTGAGACCTGATGTATTTCAACACAGGAGGAAAAGTCTATAAAGGTTGTAGCTCTATGGCATTTAGAAAGTTATTTATCTAAACTTACATTTCCTGAGTTATAAACTGAGGAAGACTGTCTGCCTTATCAGTATATGGGAAGTACTTACTGAAGTGTACAAAGGCTGAGGTGATGACTAGCATATAATAAACACTCCCTATATATGTAATAGGTAACAGCTATTAGTACTGGTTTTATAAGAAAATTGACTTGGCAGAACTTGAAGAATTCAGGTATCAAATCGCTTTCCTTCTTTAGAAGTCACATTACTTAAAATCTTACATTTAAGAATTTTTTTTTAATGTTGTTTCTTTCACTCCAGTGAGATGATTATGTGGTTAAAGGCACCTGCTTTGCAACCTGACAACTTCCATTAGATTTCCAGGAGCCACAGACCAGAAGGAGAGAATTTATTCCCACACAGTATCTGCGGACATCAGTTTGCACTTTGGAACACATGTCCATATATATATTTGTGTGTGTGTGTGTATATGCACATAAAATAAATAAATATACATTTAAAATAAAAATAAAATTGTTTATTTACTTACGTATTTGTTTATATGCTTTAATGATGGGGTCTTGTGTAGTCCAAACTGGTCTCAAATTTTCTGTGTGTTCAAGAATTGCCTCGAGTGCTAGACTAGAGGTGTGTACCACAGCACCCAATGTTCTACCAGAAGTGAAACCCATATCTTTATGTATACTAAGCAAGTCTCTATCAACTGAGCTACATCTCTACCTGCCCAAATTTTTCCTTATAGTTGTTAAGTTAAATGCAAGTACTTTGGAAATAACAACACTTTACTGTGTCTTCAACTAATATTCAAATAGGAATTAAGGCTCTAGTAGTAACTACATTTGGGAGCCTAGTGAATTGAGACTTCTTATATTGAACATACAAGTGGCAGCGGAAAAACAGAGCAGAGACATTAGAAAGGACCCAGACATCACTGTATTCATCATTTTGACAAGGATGTCTTGCTGTGAAATCTAGGTCAAAGTCTTGCCTCTGAGGCATAACCATTGACAAAAGAATTATTGGGTTTGGTAGCTTTGTTTTCAAGCTGTGCAAATATACTCAAAGATAAATAGTGATTCGGGGTTATTTTGACCACCATAAACTACTTAGCTAAAGCCATCAATGCTGAGGCCAGGAACTGAGCTGGTTATGCTTCTATTGGTAGCAGGAGTTATCAGTATAAATGCAGTTTCCTCTGCTGGCAGGGACCTGATGCGTGATAAAGAACTCTGCCTGACAGAGACAGGAAATGTGGGCTTGAGCTTTGCCCTGTTTTCTATGAACACAGAGGAGATTAACAATTTGCTAATCTTGTTAAAATCATGGCTGGCAGGATTTTATCAACATTGCAGAGTTCAGGAGGAGAACAGTGAAGATGGCACTGGGTGTGATTGTGGACAGCAAGCAGTACACACGTTTTGATCGGCATATCTAGATAGCTGTTCCTCTTTTGGCATTTACATACCCAAGTCAAGGTGAAGTTCTCAGTGGTCTTCCAAGACTCCCCATCCAACTCTTTCAGATAGTTTAAAATGCTCTCTCTCTCTCTCTCTCTCTCTCTCTCTCTCTCTCTCTCTCTCTCTCTCTCTCTATCTCTCTCTCTCTCTCTCACACACACACACACACACACACAAACATAATAAATATGTGTATGTGTTTCATGTTTTTCTTATTGCAGGTGGGCTGTATGAAACATTCTCAAAAATATCAATGATGAAAATCACTCAGAGTTGGTAATGACGGACTTTAAGGTAGGCCTCTTGAGCTCTCCTCTCAGTACCTATGCCAATGTGAAATCCCTTCATCCCTAGCTAAATGTGGTTTTTTTACTTGTTGAGGTTTTTGTTTTGTTTTGTTTTACATACACAGTTGTTCTTATTCCAAGAGAAATATGACTCATTATCACCTGTATTTCTAAACAGAAATCTCTGTATGGACAGAATCAACCCTCATTAAGTTGTCCACATGAAAATTTGTTCTTTATAATCATTTACTCAATACTGAGTATTATTAATCTTTTACTATACATCAATACTACTACTAGTTCATGCTTTGAGAACACCGTTCTAGTTAATTTTTCCATACAAATTTCTATAAGACCTTAAATGCTGGGTTCCCCTTTAACTGTAGCACTGGATACACAAAAGAAAATGTCTAGAGACTTGTCACATTGAGAAATGTAATAGGATAGCCTTAAAAATATTTAGACACATCTTCCGTGTGGATATGAATAAAAGATAAACAGCAATAAATAAAAAGGTGCAATAAGTAAAACTGCTTTTAAAAAACAGGCATTTAATTGCATAAAATCAATCTCTCCTGAGAATTTAGAAAATGCATACCCATCTTACAGGAGCTTTAATTTTGTACCAAATTCATCTCCTTTATGTATTCTATGAAAAAAAAAAAAACTCAAATGTACAATTTGGCTTAAAGAAACCATAGAAGGTATTGCTTCGAGAGAGGAGGAGAAGCAGCTAATCCTATTAAGAGAACATGAACATGATTCTAAATACTAAAACATAATATCACTGGAATTAAAATCCCAAAGTAATGAGCACACAAGAGCAGTAAAATTAGAAATACAAAGCAGAAATACATATGAGAAAATAGAAATAGAAACAGAATTAGACGGAATGACTGTCAACCCTAGAATGTTAGGTAACAGTGTTCATTATTCAAAGAAAAAGTGGATACTTGGACATGTCAGGTAGTAAAAAAGACACTATAAATAACTTGGTTTAAAGAATACCAAGGTAGATTTTTCTAAAAACAACATAGGAGATAGGTAAAGCACATTGCAGAGGTTAGCAAAAGAAAAGGTTTTTTGTTTGTTTGTTTGTTTGTTTTAAAGACTTATCGTTTATTGATTCATTCATTCATTCATTCATTATGTATACAGTGTTCTGCCTGCATGTACACTTGCAGGCCAAGAGGCCAGCAGATCTCATTGTAGATGGTTGTGAGTCACCATGTGGTTGCTGGGAATTGAACTCAGGACCTCTGGAGGAGCAGTCAGTGCCCTTAACCTCTGAGCCATCTCTCCAGCCCCCAAACAAGCATTTTTTAAACCAGTCACAATTGAAGTGGAGAGAGACAAAATTATAAGGCAGCCATCCATGGAATCGAGTATATATGTACAGAAGATCCAGAAAAAGGGACAGTTAAAATCACCACAAAACCAGGGGAATTGTGGTGTTGGCATTGCCTCAGACTCCCAGCTTACAGGAGACACCACCAGAGAGAGGGCACAGCCAGGCCATTTAGCAACCGTGTTAGACTGTGCACACCTGAAACAGTACCACACAGTCGGCCAGGCCTTTCCCATCAATCACGCACCTTCAGGAAGAGAAAAATGTTTAAAGGCAACCGAGCAAAGGGAAAAAACACTAGAGGCTAGCGACAAAGCACTAAGCCTGACAGGGTACATAGTATCTAAAGAAGCAAAACTATTCAGGAATAACTGCTTTAGTAAACTTGAATTATGAAATCAAAAATTCAAAAATTTGTAAATATGCTTCTGGAAAAATGAAGTTAATCAATTATGAAGCTCGAAGAAAATAAATTTAAAAAGCCAAGATTAAAAATTAATGTTTTGTTGCATTTTCCCTTTCTTCTTTCTTTCCTTCTTTCCTTCCTTTCTTTCTTTCCTTCTTCTTGAGGCATTGCAATACTATGTAGCTGAGCATAATTGACCCTGAGATGAAAAGATTAATAATATATAGGCCATTCTAAGAAAAGGTAAAAATATTTCACTCTTCAAGGAAGATCTAATTTTCTCAGGAAGTAAACAAATCAATAGATTCAGGAAGTCCCTAAAACTAATGATATTCTGTAGGTCCCTCTGTCATCAATTTTAGAAATGACTGAGGGACATTTTCAGAAAAGCTGAGTTGCTGGAAGAGGCAGAAATAAACTGTTCTGCCTGGAAAAGGGGTTCCAACTTTCATGGGCTGTCCTTATGCTCAGGTGGGCTTTGGTTATGTAGCTGTCTTTGAGTAATTTCTACTCCTGTAAGAAAACCCTCACCAATATTTCTATAAGTAACCCCCATAAAACTCCTAAGTTCAGCTTGGTGGTATCCTAACTTTGGTCCATCATTTGGTCCCCTAGCTGATAAACAGTATCTCAACATTCAAGTTGGCTGCAAACATCTTTATGCATTAGCCTCTCCACTAACTAAAATACAGGTGCTGTACCATTACATGCATAGAACAAGTTAATGAAATAAACACCTAATGATATTTATAAAACAATAAAAGTTGATATTTTGGAAAAGTTAATAATCTTGGTAAAATCTTTACTGAAATACCAAGGAGAAAAAGATACAGAAAATAATACCATCAATAGTTGAAGCTTAATTCAAGGATATTATGAGCAAGGTTTTTCATTTTACTATTTATTGAACATAGATTTTTTTTCTCATACAATATACCCTGATTATAATTTCCCTTCCTTCTACTGATGCTAGTTTCTTTCCACCTCTCCTTTCCTTGGGATTCACTCCATTACTGCTTCTCATAGAAACGAATAGGCTTCTAAGAAATAAGAGTCAAACATGGAAAAATAAAATATAATAAGATTAAGTAGATTTAAGTTGATCATGGCAATCCAATAGGAGGAAAAGAATCCCAAGAAAAGGCACAACAGGGCTGGAGAGATGGCTCAGTGGTTAAGAGCACTGCCTGCTCTTCCAAAGGTCCTGAGTTCAATTCCCAGCAACCACATGGTGGCTCATAACCATCTGTAATGTGATATGGAGCCCTCTTCTGGCTTGCAGGAGTACATGCAAGCAGAGCACTGTATACATAATAATAAATAAATAAATCTATAAAAAAAAAAAAGAAAAAAAGAAAAGGCACAACAGTCAGCGACCCACTGTTCTCAGGAATCCCATAAAAATACTAACCTAAAAGCTATAATATATATACAAAAGACCTGTTGCAGACCCACACAGTTGCTGTACTGGCTATTTCAGTCTCTGTGAGCTGTGAGCTCTGTGCCTGCTTAGTTGATTCAGAGGAACTACTCTAGTGTCCTTCATCCCCTCAGGCACAAAAAACCCTTTCTGCCTCCTCTTCCTTGGAATTTTCTGAGTTCTGAAGAGAGGGATTTAATGGAGACCTACTGCTTAGATTCTTTCTCCACATAATGTCTGGCTATGGATATCTTCATCTGTTCCAACCTGATGCCAGAGAAATCCTCTCTTATGATGACTGAATAAGGCACTCATCTATGAACATAGCAGAATATCATAAAGAGTCATTTTATTGATACATTTTTAAAAGATCAATAGTGTTTGGCTTGACCTTTGGTGTCTGGGCTATCTAGTCTTTTGTTCTTGATTACCCAAGCAGTGTCAGGTATGGGTTCCTTCTCATGGAATAGGCCCTACGTCAAACCAGACATTGGTTGGTGACTCTCAAAGGTCTGTAGCACCATTACCCTAGCATTTTGTACAAACAGGACAGATTGTGGGTCAAAGATTTTGTGGCTTGGTTGATATCCATGTTTCTCTTTTGATAGCCTGCAGAGCACCTCCCCACATCAAAAAGTCTAGTGCATAGTGGTGAAGGCTCCATGTAGGCACCTAATAGTCTTCGTCATATTCAATGAATTGCGTGGGTGTTTTCCTGAGCACTGCCCATCCCCCACTGTCAGAGTGCTGAGAATAAGCTTTCTCTTAGCAACATACTGGCTTATTTGGAAATTTCTACAGGACCCTTTTCACGAACAACGCAAATGAGGCAACATAGTCCAACCGCTGGAAGCCTTGCCTGATGACAAGAAATGGCCAGTTAAAATGCCAAAACCCCCATTACCAGAAGTGCTCATTGGCATCACCTTCATACTTTTTTCAGAATGTTTTCACTGCACTAGGTTTCTTCACCACCCTTCAAATACCCCCAATTCTAGCTGTCTCTCCTCATATTTTCTCTTCATTCCATCTTCCTCCATATGTGATCCAGACTGTCTCCTATCCTCTAAAATATATTACATTTCCGCCACTCAAAGAAATCCATGAATTGGGGCTGGAGAGATGGCTCAGCAGTTAAGAGCACTGTCTGCTCTTCCACAGGTCTGAGTTTAATTCCCAGCAACCACATGGTGGCTCAAACCATCTATACCCTCTAATCCCTCTTTTGGCATGCAAGGTATACATGTAGGTAGAGCACTCATATACATAAAAATAAATTTAAAAAAAAGAAATCCATGAATCTTCCCAAGATTCTTCCTCTTTACCTATCTTCGCTGGTACTACAGAGTATAGCTTAGTTATCATTTACTTACAGCTAATATCTATTTATAAGCAAATATATACCATATTTATCTATCTGGCTCCAGGTTACCTCCCTCAGGATGAGTTTTCTTAGTTCCAGCCATTTGTCCACAAATGTCATGATGTCATTTTATTTAACAGCTGAATAATATTCTACTCTAAATGTACCATATTTTCTTTATCCAATCTTCTACTGAGCTACATCTAGGTTGTTATCAGTTCCTGCATATTATGAACAAAGCCAAAATAAAGATGCTTGAGCAAATGTCCTTGTGTAGGATGGAATGTCTTTTGGGTGTTTGCCAAAGAGTGGTATAGCTGAGTCTTGATTTCCAACTTTCTGAAGAAACACCATATTGATTTCCATAGTGGCTGTAGAACTTTGCACTTCTACATGCAGTGGAGAAGTATCCACCTTCCTCCACATTTTTGCAAAGAAGAGTTAAGTCTTCTGTTATTGATCTTAGCCATTCTGAAATGTGTAAGATGGAATCTTAAAGTAGTGTTAATATGTATTTTCTATTTTATTTTATAATTTATTCAGATTACATCTCAGTGGTTATCCCCTTGTCTCCTCCTGGTCCTCCCTCCCTCCCTTTTCACCCTTTTCCCTTCCCCTAGGTCTGTGACAGAAGGAGACTCCCTCCCCCACCATATGGTCACAGCCTATCAAGTCTCATCTTGGTAGCCTGCCTATTCTTTCTCTACATGCTACCAGGCCTCTCCACCATGGAGAAGTTGTCAAATATGTGGCACCAGAGTTCATGTCAGAGTCATTTTTCTTGATGACTTAGAATGTTGAACATCTCACTAAATGTTTCTCACCTATTTGAGCTTCCTCTAATGAGAATTCTTTGTTTAGCTCTGTACCACATTTTAAAAACTGGATTATTTGGAGGTATTTTTGTTATCTAATTTCTTGCGTTCTTTATATATTATGGACCTTGGTCCTCTATCAGATGTGGAATTGGTAAAAAAAAAATTTCCATTCTGTAGGTTAATACTTTGTCTGATTGACAGTGTCCTTTGCCTTACAGAAGCTTGTCAGTTTCATGAGTTTCTATGTAGTAATTGTTAATCTTATTGTCTGTACTATCAGTGTTCTATTTAGAAAGTTTTCTCCTCTGCCAATGTGTACAAAGTTATTCCCAATTATCTTCCTTTTTTTATCAGTTTCAGTATGTGTGGTTTTATGTTGAAGTCTTTGATCAATTTGGACTTGAGTTTTCTGCAGAATGGTAAGTGTGGATCTATGAGGATTCTATTACATGCAGACATCCAATTTGATCAGGACAATTTGTTGAACGTATTTTCTTTTTCCCCAGTGTATAATTCTGGCTTCTTTATCAAAAATTGGGTGTCCATAGTTATGTAAATTTATGTGTAGGTCCTTGATTTCATCGAACAACATGTCTGTTTTTATGCCAATATTATGTGATTATTATTTCTATGGTTGTGTAGCATAACTTAAAATAGGGAATATTGAGCCCTCCAGCAGTCCTTTGTTATTCAGGATTGTTTTAGCTACCCTTATATTTTTTATATATGCATTTGAAAATTGACCTTGCAAGGCACATAAAAGTTGTATTAGAATTTTCATGGGTGGGGTTGGGGGTTTAGCTCAGTGGTAGAGCACTTGCCTAGCAAGTGCAAGGCCCTGGGTTCAGTTCTCAGCTCTGGAAGAAAAGAAAAAAAGAACTTTGATGGGGATTGCGTTGAATTTGAGGATTGCTTTTAGCAGACAGCCAGTTTTACTATGTTAATCCTATCAATCCTTCAAATGGGAGATTTGACTGAACTTCTGACATTTTCTTCAACTTTTTTTTTTTAAAGATTTGAAGTTCTTTGAAATTTTTGTCCTAAAGGTCTTTCAGTTACTTGGTTGGAGTTACACCAATATATTTTATTATTTTAATCTATTTTTAAAGTGTTGTTTCTCTGTTGTTGTATCTTAACAGTCCATTTGTCATTTGTATAAAGTGGATTATGGGGGGGGTTGGTTTGTTTCTTTGGGTTTTTTGTTTGTTTGTTTTGTTTGTTTGTTTGTTTGTTTGTTTTTTACTTAATCATGTATCTACTCACTAGGCTAAAAGATATTATCGGCTTTGGTAGTGTCTTTGGAGGAATTTTTTGATCACTTGTGTATGCTATCATATCATGTGCAAATAAGGATGCTTTGATTCCTTTCAATTTCTATTCCATTGATTTCTTTAAGTTTTCTTATTGTTTTAGGTAAGACTTCAACTATTATATTTAATAGATATGAAGAGTGTACAACCTTATTGTGTTCTTGATTTTAGCACAATTGCTTTGAGTTTCTCCCCATTTAATTTGATGTTGGCCATACTTGCTGTAATTTGCCTTTATTGTGTTTAGGTATGTCCCTTGTATCCCTAACATCTCTGGTACTTTTATCATGAAGGAGTATTCGATTTTGTCAAAGTCTTTCTTTATCTGATAAGATGATGATGTTTCTGTATCTAATAGAATGATCATGTTTCTTTTTGTATTTTATTTCTTTCAGATTGTTTATATGGTGGTTACATTTATTAATCTTTGTATTTTGAACCATTCTCGAACCACTGGGATGATGCCTACTGATCAAAGGTGGATGATCTTTTTATATGTTCTTGTATTTGGCTTGCCAGTATTTTACTTATTATTCTTGCATCTATGTTCATAAGGGAAATTGGTGCATAACTCTAGTTCTTTGTTGAATCTTTATGTGGTTTGCATATCAGGGTAACTATAGCCTCATAAAATGAATTGGGCATAAAGTTAGAATTCCATAATTCTAATATGTAGAATAGTTTGAGGTGTACTGGCACAAAGTCTTCTTTGAATTTCTGGTAGAATTCTGCACTAAAACCATCTGGCTATCAGCTACTTTTGCTTGGGAGACTATTTATGACTGCTTCTATTTCAATAGATACTATAGGAAGATTTAAATTGACTGTATAATGTTGATTTAATTTTGGTAAGTAATAGCTATTGAAAAATTATCAATTGCTGTTAGATTTTTTACTTAGTCACATACAAGTCACATACAGTATGTCTGTAAGATACCTCAGTGTTCATTGTTACCGCTCCTTTTTTGCTTCTAATTTTGTTAATTTGGATATTCTCTCTCCACCGTTTAGTTAGTTTACATAAGTGTTTATGTGTCATATTGACTTTTTCTCAATGAAAGAGAATCAACTCTGTTCCATTGATTCTTTGCACTGTTTTGTTTCTATTTTATTAATTTCAGCCCTTAGTTTGATTATTATTGTTTTTTATTTTTACTCCTCTTGGTTGTGTGTACTCCTTTTTGTTCTAGATCTTTCAAGGGTGCTGTTCAGTTGCTAGTATGAGATTTCTCCTTTTTAAAAATAATGCAGGCACTAGTAATATGAATTTTCCTCTTAGCATCACTTTCATTGTGTCCCATATGTTTTGGAATGCTGAGTATTCCTTTTCATTGAGTTCTGGAAAGTCTTTAATTTCTTTTCTTCTGTCTTGTCCCACTTTTTCATTCAATACTGAATTGTTCAGTTTCCATGAGTTTATAATATTTCTGTTGTTGTTGATACCTAGCTTTAACCCATGGTGGTACACTAGGATTTAGGGAGTTATTTCAATTCTTTTGTATCTATTGAAATGTCCTTGGTGTCGAAGTGTACGATATAGTTTACTAGATTTTTAATGATTGTACCAGCTTTCTTCTTAGTTCAATTTGCTAGTAATATCTTCTTCTAATCCTTTATCCTGAGGTAATAACTGACCTTGATTTTTAGGTGTGTGTGTTTCTTGGTAGTAGCAGGATGGGTCCAGTTTTTGCATCCATTCTGCTAATCTGTGTCTTTTTATTGGAGAATTGCTCACTTGTCTGGGAGGATTACTGCCTCCATCTGATAACCTACATCTAGTCCTGGAAGCTTCTAGCCTCCGTACAATCAAACCTAGGCTTAGAATCTTTTTAGCCTCTGAGACTTAATGCTTAATGAGCTCACCCTTACTTGTCCTTCCTGAGCTCTGGACTGGCTGATTAAACTCAGCTGTTTTGGCTCCAGGTCTTCTACAAGCTAACTTATTTAATCTGGCTTCTCTCTCTGAACTGAACGGTTCAGCTTGGCCTCAAACCAACTCAGCAGTCTTCTCTAATCTTCTGGTGTCTTTTCACTTTCTGGCTCATTCTGTCTTCACCTGAGTTTCTCTGTAACCCATCTCTTTATTACTGTCCTGGAAAAAAACATCTACTCTCTGTGAAAAACTGCCTCTTAAATAGCTTCCCTTTCTTCTCATGAGCATTTGGCATATCTTGTTCTGTCGAATATTCTCTGATTCATCAACTTTTCTGCCACTCAATTAGACATCACTTTAAAACATGGTATTTCCTTCTATAAACTAACTTTACCTTCATTAGTGACTAAAGCATGTATCACCACTCCTGGATCTAAGCATTTTTTTAAAAATCTGATACTTGCTCTATATAAGGCTGGCCTTGAACTCAGATCTGTTTGCCTCTGTCTCCTGGATTAAAGGCATGTTCTATTCCAGCCAGATCACACAGACCTAGAAGATCTTTGGATGTGATCTATAGCTAGCAGGATCACACAGACCAAGAAAGTTTTTGGATGTAATCTCTTGCCAGAACAGCCATGTTTTGAATTAACATTCCTCCACATTCTGTAAAGAGTTTATTCATGCCCTCCTATTTCTGTGCCTGTTTTTCTGGACTTTTAACAAGGGATTTATTCAATTCCTCTTAAAGGATCTCTATCTTCTTGATAGAGTTGGTTTTCAGGTATCTTTCTTGGGCTTTGGCTCCTTTCAAGTTTTCAGGACCTATTGTAGTAGGATACCCCAGCTCTAATGGAGACTTACTGTCATGGATGTTATTGATTGTATTTTTTCACTGGCATATTGGCATCTGGTTTGAGGATAATTATAGGCTAGTTGCTAATTTGAGGTTTGTTTTTATTGAGTCGGTGTTCTGTTCCTTGGTTTCTTTTTTTTTTCCTCCTTTATTAATTTATTCTTGTTACATCTCAATGGTTATCCCATCCCTTGTATCCTCCCATTCTTCCCTCCCTCCCAATTTCCCCTTATTCCCCTCCACTATGACTGTTCCTGAGGGGGATTACCTCCCCCTCTATATGATCATAGGGTATCAAGTCTCTTCTTGGTAACTTGCTGTCCTTCCTCTGAGTGCCACCAGGTCTCCCCCTCCAGGGGACATGGTCAAAGGTGAGGCACCAGAGTATGTGAGAAAGTCATATCCCACTCTCCACTCTACTGTGGGGAGTGTTCTGTCCATTGGCTAGATCTGGGTAGGGGCTTAAGGTTTACCGCCTATATTGTCCTTGGCTGGTGCCTTAGTTTGAGCGGGACCCCTGGGCCCAAATCTGCCTATCATAATGTTCTACTTGTAGGCTTCTAGGACCCTCTGGGTCCTTCTACTTTGCCTTTCTCCCATGCTTCTCTCATCTAGAGTCCCACTAGAATGTCCTCTCCTCTGTCTCAGTTTCCTGGTAAGTGAAGGCTTTCGTGGGACATGCCCCTTGGGCTAATATGCAGATAGAAACAGCCTAAGTGTCCCTCAATAGAAGAATGGATAAAGAAACTGTGGTACATATACACTACGGAATACTATTCAGCTATTAAAAACAAGGAATTCCCGAAATTTGTGGATAAATGGATTGAGCTAGAAATGATCATAATGAGTGAGTTAACCCAGAAGCAGAAAGACTCAAATGTTCCTTGGTTTCTTGAGGATTGGCTTTGTAGAGAAGGAGCAATGATAAGAGTTTTAAGTTAGCTTACCTTTTCCCCATTGTGCTTATTCGATTTGTTCCCAGTTTATACCTGTTGGAGTTGAAAGCTGTGATAAAGGGATTAGTTGCAAAAAGAAAGGTTGGGAGAAAAAATCTTTATGATCTATTAGGAATACTGACAAAGAAGAAGAGGCAGAAACAACAGGATTCCTCCTAGACCTGGAAATTCGATTGAGGGATTGATCTCAGGAACAGTAGAAGAGGTATGCGTCTGCCTTCAATCTATCTGTTGCCCTGGAAAGAGTGGCCCTTGGATTATCATGTGCAGACTGCTGGGGTTGGGGGTCCCTGACAAAGAAAGGACTGAGGAGACAAAGGTTAGAAAGGGAAGATCTGTGGGATCCACCGGAGATGTGTGCAGAAGGCCAGAGAAAGCTGACATGGGTGTTCTTTTGCAGAGCTGAGGATGAGACTCAGGGAATTGGACCTGGGGAAACAGAGAGAGAATTTCTGCCAAGAATTTTATGAAGAACTTTATAGTAAGAACTTTATCTGCAAAGTCAGAAAAAAAACCTGTATTAGTTATCTTTGTCATTGCTATGAAAAAAATATATCTCACAGAAGCAACTTAACTGTTCCAATCTACAAAGAAATAATAGAAGTATAGCAATGAAAGACTGGACTAAACAAAAAGAAACTCAGGATACAAACACCAAACCCTCCAGATCAATGCCTATGCGGTACAATTACATAGGCTCCAGTAGGGTTCAGCATCTCTACTCCTCTAACACTTTCAGAGTATTGCAGAACTGGGTTACAGAGTAACACAGAACAAGATTCACTGTATATCTGCCCATCTGGTTTAAGAACTCAAGAATCCAAATGTTAGTAAATGATATAAAGAAATGGGAAAATATACACTACAGATCAGTGTCTAAATTCCAATAAACATTCAGATACTTATTTATAATACTCATAAATCTTGACTATGCATAGCTTATAATGGCTAGTAATTCAGCCTGTAGGCAATCTTACTTATTTTTTATTTTTTTTTAGAAAACACATTTTAAATCAATAGTCTTTTCCTTATGAAAAAATACTGTGTATGGGGTGATGTCTGCAAGAGTAAACCTGGGGGTGCAGGGTCTGTGTGACAACTAACTCTGACAGTCCACATGACTCCCTCTGGAATTATCTAAAAACAAAAACTTCTGAGCATGCCTGTGAGGCATTTTCTACATAAAATTACTTATAGCAGGAAGATCTGTCTTAAACGTGAGTAGCACTTTCTGATGGCAGCCCAGATAAAAAGTCTTGAAAGAATTTCCAATATTGCCAACCTTTCTGGACTTCAGACATAGATGGAAGAACAGCAGCCATCCAAAGAATACTCTAGGCCTTTGGGTACTATGTGGCAACTGCTGCGATTTCCAGCTTTGTGGACTGAATGAACGCCTCCTGGAATTTCAGCCTCCCCATAATGAGACAGCTAGAATACTGGAGACAGTGACAGTGTTAACTGACAGGAAAGTAATAATTATCTTGTGCATTGGTTCAGAGGGCTAGTATGTACACCAACCTGAGTTTAAATTGTGTTTGTAAATGAGTTTGGAACAGTGTCAAACTAAGAAATAAATCATGGAATAATACTGGGAGACAGAGACAGAGAGACAGACAGAGATAGAACTTTAAAACTAGAAAAATTTAAACAAATCAAATGATATATTGTTGTGGAACAAGAACATAGGTGTTAAGATCTAGGCAAAGGAGCAAGGCAATGACAGCCCAACATCCACTGTGTACAGATTAAGTCTTGGAGATGTGGAGGGATGGGGACACAGGAAACCACAAACTGCATATAATGTCTTATCTGTTACTCAATGGTAACAGAGCAGTATTGAATTATACAAACATTTTTTAACTGTATTTTAAAGTTCGAGAGTGTTGCTCTGATGAGTTTTTGAGAAAAATAATCTATGTATTGTGTGCCAGTCTACCACTGCCTTAGAGTTTATCCCAGACTTCATGGGAATCACTATGAAGGGGAATTTGTTAATATATATAATCCAACTCAGAATAGTTTCTACTACCTATGGCAGATGTCTTTTAAGACTGCCAGCTGACACTTGAACCTGAACATAGTACTAAATCATATAAGTATTATATTTGAGCCCATAAACACAGACCTGAAATGTTTGTAAGTTAGGAGTTCTATAAAAATTAAGAATGATGACAAACAAGGAAAAAGTAAAAAATATATAGCATAAAATTTTATATGATCTTTATCTTAATATATGTGTTTATGCTTGTGTATATATGTATCTACTATGTCTATATGATACATATATTTTGTTATACAATATGCACATTTTTTAGATACAGACTTATTTTATAGCCCTGACTAGCCAGCAATTTGCTATGCAGACCAGGCTGGACTCAAACTCACAGAAATTTGAGTTCCTCTTCCTTCCTATTCCTTGGATTAACCTTGTGAGTCACCATACCTAGCTTTATTCTTATTTCTGGCTGTGGTACATTCAAATGGTAGAGGGCAAAGGCAAAGGCAAAGGCAAAGATAAAGGGGAACTCCTGCATCACCATCTAATTTGACATGAGCCTTAAAACATTATTCTTAGCTGTGCTAAGCTGATCTACTTCATTTAATTCTACCTCAGGAGCATGTTGTTTTGCAAGAATGTCTGTCTCTTATGATAAGTGTGTCCTGCTACCATTAAAGAGGCCCTGCTGTCTAAGTATTGAATAAGATCACTCTTCTATTAAAGCTTTCTTAAAAAGCAAGGCACAGTTAACTAATACTGTTGGTGATAATACTATAACATTTTGTACTTCAAAAAATTGGAAACTATTATGATCTAAGGAATAGAATTTTCCAGAACTGCACAATTGTAGATTGTTCAAGAAGAGATCCCTTTTTGTTAAATGTGTGTGTGTGTGTGTTGAGCAGACGTAAATAGAGATATTGAAAGTGTTGCTTCTAGGTACTAACATTATAGGTGATAATTCCTTTATATTAAGTACTAAAATATAATTGGCTATTTGATTTTTTTTATTTTACTCATAACAATTTGTACAATTTGATTTAGTCCCTATATACCTGAGTGTTTATTAAACTAATGAGAAGAGTTGAAAGAAAATTGGATAATGTAAAATCCTAAACTGTCAATCATACACAGAACTTGGATAGAATATCTAAATTCCCCTGTTGCTCAAGAAGAAATATATATTTATATTTAATTAAAAGACAAAAAGAAATTCTAATTAAAACATTGAAAGAAAAAAGAGATTTTAATTTTCCTCACTTCAAAAAGAAAAGTTGTTCATAGCACAGAAATATTTGTATAATTCATATTATTAATTTCATTATTTTCCCCTAAATTGTAAAGATTTAAACTTTGACAAGAACTTAATTAAATACAAAAATGAAAGAGTCTATAAAAAATCATAATGACTGATCCATAACTTCATACATCACTCTTAGATCCTTTGGATCCGTAGAGAATCTCCAAAATTTTTGCTCTATGTGAACACATTTTGCTATTGTGCATATACAGGTTTCATGGTAGAAAAGAGAAGAAAATGAAACCAAATGCAATGGAATTTCAGAGCTTAGCCCGCTAAGGCACATACAAATAAATACCTCCATTGTGGAGTTGTATATTAGATGTTGGAGCCAAACAGGTGACACGGTCTCCTGATCCAGGGCAGGCTCTGCCAGAATTTCCTATTAAACTGTCAGTCAACAGACACTAGGTGACAAAAGGGACCAAGCTGCACATCTTATTTCCTAATTTACTATTCTCCCAACACAATATTCATGCTGCCTCCAAACCAAATGTAATAATCATAAAAAATGGTCAAATTTGTCAACACAAAGGCAAGCATACCAGAGAACCACTTATAATTAAGAAAATAAAACCTTCACACTTTTGTAGTAATAAATATGTAAGTGCTGAAACACAAAAGCAAACAAATAGCACCGTTCTCAATGTGTCCTAATTCATCAAAGTTATAAACTGAAATTTTAGATATACAGTGCACTATGTCCATATGTTTTGTGACCTGTTATTACCAGTGATGTTTACAAGAAGACAGGGGGACTGGAGAGGTAGCTCAGCAACTCTTACTTCTCCTATAGAGGACTGAGTTCAGTTTCCAGCAGCCACATCAGGGTCTCACAGTCTTCTGTAACTCCAGCTCCAAGGGACTTATGGCTTCTTCTGGCCTCTTTAAGTACCCGCCCTTACAAGAACACCCCGCCCCCACCTCCCACTCACATACACATAAGTAATTATAAAATAAATCTTTTTTTTTAAGTGTACAGAGAAGTCATTCTGTATTGGTTACATTAATAGGCCAAACCTCTTCACTGACAGGTAGTGAGCTCTCCACTAGATATGGTGTTGAGGAAAATAAAATAGTCTCCTGTTGGCTACTGCGAGGCTATTTCTCAAGTAACCAGATTATTTATTATTTTTATTTTTTATTAATTTATTCATATTACATCTCAATGGCTATCCCATCCCTTATATCCTTCCATTCCTCCCTCCCTCCCATTTTCCCCTTACTCCCCTCCCCTGTGATTGTGACTGAGGGGGACTTCCTCCCCCTGTATGTGCTCATAGGGTATCAAGTCTCTTCTTGGTAGCCTGCTATCCTTCCTCTGAGTGCCGCCAAGTCTCCCCTTCCAGGGGATGTCATCAAACATGGGGCATCAGAGTTCATGTGAAAGTCAGACCCCACTCTCCACTCAATTGTGGAGAATGACCTGTCCATTGGCTAGATCTGGGTAGGGTTTTGAAGTTTACTTCACATATTGTCCTTGGCTGGTGCCATAGTTTAAGAAGGAGCCCTGGGCCCATATCAGCCTATCATAATGTTCTACATGTAGGTTTCTAGGACCCTCTAGATCCTTCTACTCTGCCATTCTTCCATGCTTCTCTCATCTAGAGTCCCAATAGGATGTCCTCCCCTATGTCCCAGTTTTCTGGTAAGTGAAGACTTTCATGGGACATGTCCCTTGGGCTAGTGTACAGTTATAAGTGAGTATATACCATTTGACTCTTTCTGCTTCTAGGTTAACTCACTCATTATGATCATTTCTAGTTCAATCCATTTGTCTACAAATTTCGTCAGTTTCAATAAGTAAAATATTTGGCCAGGATGAGATTGTTTATTTCATCCCTTCATTTTTCTATTTTGCCTTCTATCACTACTGTTTCTCTACCAAGCTAGATGTTTCTCCTGGAAGGAAAAAATGACCAAATAAAGAACATAGAGAGAGAATTATGGCAATTGAAGCAAGGAGACTGAACCCTACAGAGCCTAAACTGAGACAGCAATAAAAGGTCAATGGGAGACAGAGCCAAGAGAGTTCTGCCAAGCCATTACAGGATGAGGCCTCAGGTATATAATATACTATGGGATTTAGAAGTCTCCTTCTGTCTGTCTATCTGTTAAGTCCTTGTTTGGTGACACTCACTATTCTCAGTATTTATGTGTTTACACATCCTTGGCTCACCGCCAAGAGCTTGAAAAAAATGATCTCTCATAAAACAGTGATACAAAGTGACTGTAGCGGGCTGGAGAGATGGCTCAGTGGTTAAGAGTGCTGCCTGCTCTTCCAGAGGTCCTGAGTTCAATTCCCAGCAACCACATGGTAGCTCACAACCATCTATAATGGTATCTGGTGCCCTCTTCTGCAGATAAAGCAGTCATATGCAATAAATAAAATAAATAAATCTTTAAAAAACAAAAACAAAAAACAAAGTGACTGTAGCATTGCCAGCTGCTTAGTAGAAAGTCTGAGAACTGAGGCAGGAGTCTCATCTGTGGCAATTGCGATTTCTATTACCATCTTAGAAGCTAAGACTTCATAGTCTTAGACATGACTAAGAAGGTAACACACTGAACAACATGAGGCACTCAGGAGCTGAAACATCTGTGGTTTCCTAAATCTAAGATGGTTGGGAAATTGGTGTGTGTACTAAACTGAAACTGTCAAAAAACTACACATGTGTTAGTCCAAATGGGATAAAAAAAAAATGGCCCCCAAAATCACTCAAATATCATCACATGATATAAAATCTTGTGTCGTCATCGTCATCATCATCATCATCATCATCACACTGTCTCCATGTGCTTTAGGAAGCCATATGTTTCAAGCATACATCTTGATTTTATTAAGTTTTAAAAAATTATTTTTGTTTACAAACATGTATATCAGTGAGAGTCTACCATGTGTGTAAAGGGGTGCTCATGAAGGCTGGAAACTGGTGTTGGGTCCCCTTGAATTAGAATTATAGACAGTTGTGAGCTTCCTGATATGTATTTCAGGAATCAAACTCAGGTCCACTGGAAGAGCATCAAATGCTTTTAACTACAGAGAAATCTTCTAACCACCCCCAAGTATATATTTTAATAGCAGTTCTCACAATTTCCAGGAAATTATTGAAATATGAAAAGTCAAGCCCAAGATGAATACCAGAGGATCTTCACATGTAAGGAAATCTCTCAGATCACTTACACCTATTAGTTGGAAATATACAACATATGTTTACAATATATGTCCACCTACTATGTGGTAGTACACCAAAACTTCCCAGGTCTATCCACCCATTAATGAGTACCTATGGATCAACAGCTGACCAGCTCCCTCCTGCCCTTATACTCCTCGCTTTCTGGTAATGATCATTACAATCTCAACTTCCTTGTGATCACTGTTTTTAGATTTCACAGAGAATCAAGTTTATGCCATATTTTTCTATGCACTTGAAATATTTCCCTTAACACAATCATTTCCCATTTCCAACCACGCAGTCATATGTGACAGGGTCTTATTCTTCTTTGTGGCTAAATAGTATTTCATGGTGCATGTGTACCACATTTCCTTTATTGACTTATCTACTAATAAGCTCATTTCCATGTAAGTATATGTTGTATAAGAATACAAATGTCTCCTTGACATAGTGGTTATATTCCCTTTGAATATGTACTGAGCTACATTATGGGATTTCTGTGTCATAAGATAGCTCAAGTTCTCATTTCACTTAGGAAGCTCAATATGGTTTTCCATGACTGTGGTAACTGACTCAACAAGTACATAAGAGTTACTTTCATCCACATCTCACCAACACAAAAAATTTTAATGTTGCTATTCTCACTGTGGTAACAAGATATTCCATTATGGGTTTTTATGTTTTAATGTAATATTACTATCGCTACTACTGTTGATGTGCTTGTGTTGTCACCACAGTACTTTTGAAAAATCAGTTCTTTCTTCCATCATATAGGGTTAAAGATTAAGCTCAGGTCTTCTAGCTTGGAAGCAAGCATCTTTAGTCACTGAGCTATTTTACTGTGCTGTATTGTGGACTTTTAAGGTAGTTTTCTACGATTTTTGTTTTTTTTTTTTTTTTGCTTTTAATAACATTTTTATTAATTATTTGAGAATTCTGTACAATACATTTTGTTTTTTTGTTTTTTTCTCCTTTATAAATTTATTCTTGTTACATCTCAATGGTTATGCCATCCCTTGTATCCTCCCATTCTTCCCTCCCTCCCATTTTCCCCTTATTCCCCTCCCCTATGACTGTTCCTGAGGGGGATTACCTCCCCCTCTATATGATCATAGGGTATCAAGTCTCTTCTCGGTAACCTGCTGTCCTTCCTCTGAGTGCCACCAGGTCTCCCCCTCGAGGGGACATGGTCAAAGGTGAGGCCCCAGAGTATGTGAGAAAGTAATATCCCACTCTCCACTCTACTGTGGAGAGTGTTCTGTCCATTGGCTAGATCTGGGTAGGGGTTTAAGGTTTACCGCCTGTATTGTCCTTGGCTGGTGCCTTAGTTTGAGCGGGACCCCTGTGCCCAAATCTGCCTATCATAATGTTCTACTTGTAGGTTTCTAGGACCCTCTGGATCCTTCTACTTTGCCTTTCTCCCATGCTTCTCTCATCTAGAGTCCCACTAGAATGTCCTCCCCTCTGTCTCAGTTTCCTGGTAAGTGAAGGCTTTAGTGGGACATGCCCCTTGGGCTAGTATGCTCAAGTGAGTATATACATGAGTATATACGATTTTGTTTTTATTATTTTTATTTGAGCACACATACTTGTATGTGGTATGAGATATATATGTTCTTGTGGATACTGGGAGAGTCCATCCAATCCCATTTGGAGAAGTTACAGTTGGTTGTGAGACTCCCAATGTGGGTTTTGGGAACTGAACTTCTGGAAGAGGGTTAACCAGTTTGAACCACTAAGCAATCTCTCTAGCCCCCTTGCAAACATTTTAATAGCATTTATGCACTGCAGAAATGATGGGTTTCACACTTTTCATCAAGTACATCCTGTACTTACTTTATCCACTCACCCATTACTCTCTTTGTCTGTCCTTTTCTGTTCACTGGTCTTCTTCCTCTTTCAACATTATCAGTTGATGACTACTGATATCTGACATCTTTGTGAGCCTCTTGGTGATTTCCATATCTTCTTTTCAGTATATCTGCTTAGACCCATAGTCCATTTTTCAATAAAGATGCTTAAAATATTTTTGTTACTGATTTTTGTTTGTCTTCTAAATTCTAGACATTAGTTTACCCTGAGATCTATGGGTTACAATATTTTCTCCCATTGTGCAGGTTATTTGTACCTACTCTTTACTACTGTCCTTAGTGAGCAAATGCTTTTTATTTTGGGATAACATCATTATTTTATTTTTACTTTTGTGTCCTAGTGTTTTGAGTCTTTTCCTGGAGTCATTCTTGCCATTGTCGTGGTGTTGAAGCATGTGTCCTAATGTGATCCAGCAGAGTCACAGCTGCAGATCTTTCAGTTAAGTCTTCAGTTCATTTTGAGTTCAATTATATACCAGGTGAGAATCAGGTATCAGGTTCATTATTCTCCGTGTGAGCATGCGATTTCACCACATCACTTGCTAGAAAGAATGTCCACTTGACAATGTACACCCTTAACAAATGCTGAGGTAACTAACATTAAATACTTCCAAGTGTGCAACACATACCTCTAGCCTTCCAGCCTAACACAAACTGCAAGGAGATAGAGTCCAAAGATAATTTTGAAGAAATGAATTTGCAAAAACTCTCCCCAACTCTGACACCAACTATTTCCTTCGTAGTCCACAAAGGCATCAGTGATTTTCAGCTAGATGAGCAATTTTAGAGGTCACTGAGGATGGAACCCTGACTGAACTCACATTTAGTACTTACAAAACCAGGAGCAGATATATAGGACTTTAATTGCTGGACAAAAGAATAGGCTCTGAATGTATTCTTCATTATCCAAAACAAATCTTAAGATTAAAGTCTACCTAGAGGTTTTCTAGTAAAGACAATATATACCACTGTCCCTCACCCCCCTTAGCCATTAATCCAAGTGGGCCTATAAGTCATGTGGACAAGAATAACACACACACCCTAACGTAAAGCCTACTTAAAATGCAGTTCATTACAATGGACCCATTGGCCATTTCCTACTGACACCCCATTGAGTGTGCTAGTCTATGATAAATTCTAGGTTCTATAATGTGCTTTATCTGTGTCTTACTTGAATTCTTTTAATGGTGATTTTCCAGGATGGTGGAGCCTAATGGGCACCAAGGCAAGATGCTGGTGACAAAAGAACAGGAAGCTGATGTCTTTATACCAACTGCATATCACTTGCTCCAACTGACATCATAAATTTAAAGACTTTTGAAACTAGGTTCATGTGCCAGCCCCTTACTTTGTAAAGCATTTCATGAGAAACAAATGCTGAGGTAACATTAAACGATAAAAAATGGTATTGTTTTCTAAAAGTAGTTTGAAAAGACTCTTATGAGGAAGAGATGCTTATAATGCCCAATTGTAATTTATTGCTTAGTTGTTTTGTTTGTTTGTTTATTTCTTTGTTTGTTTGTTGTCTTTTTGTTTTTGTCTGCTTAATTTTTTTTCTTCCTAGTTTTAAGCAGCTTGATTTTGTAGTAAATCAACATAGTTTTGTCATGTTACTTATATTTAAGATTAACTCAGCTAAAAGAAAAAAAGAAAGAAAAAATTTGTGTGTCCTCAGTTCTTCATAGACTTTGAATATGCACACACAGTCAGTTTAATTTTTTATTATAGCTACTTGATACATTGTCCATTTTTATATTCTTTTTTTGGTGTATTCATTTTGGGCAATTTCCTTGCCTTAAAGTTTAGTAATTGTTTTAATTACTTTTTTTTTTTTAGTTTCTGCGACAAAATTCCTGACAGTAACATGTTAAGGAAAAAAGAAAGGTTTATTTCTGCACAAAGTTCAGAGGAACACAGTCCATCCTGGTAGGCAACACATGGAAAGAGTGACATGAAGTAGCTGGTCCACAGTCAGGAAGTAGAGAAGGATGAATGTTGCCATTTGGCTAGCAATATCCCTTGTATTCCTCCCAAGAAGCTAGAGCATTAAATGGTAGCGCTCTTGTTCAAGTAAGCTTTCCTCAGTTAAACCTCTCTGGAGACATCCTGATTGGCATGACCGTAGGGATATTTTTCCTGTACGTCATTCTAAAGCGCATCAAGCTAATAACCAAGTAAGTTATTCCAAAGCATATAATCCACTATTAATTGTGATATTATTTAGAGCCTTGAGAGATGGGTCAGTCCAAAAAGCAGTTGGCATAAAACCCTGCAGACTTGAATTTGTTCCTCAGCACCTACATAAAAATCAAGGTTGGAAAAAAATGTAAAGGCAGAGACTCGAAGTTCTCTGGGATTTGCTGGTGAGCTAGCCCACGTTCAATTGCACGTTCCAGATCAACCAGAGACACTATCTCAACAAACAAGGTGAATGGCTCCTAAAGAATGACACATGAGGTTGATCTGGCTCCTACTTGCATGGGCAACTCCATGTACACACAGACGCATACACACACACACACACACACACACACACACACACACACACACACACATACAGACACATACGCACACACACAGACACACACATACACACATTTACCTATAGAAGTTAAACATTTGGGTTTTTAAAATAATACACATGATTTATCTAATCATGTTCAATATTACCTTGCTAAATGTGGTTTTAAATGTTTTATCTACTTATTTTGTTCTCTAGGCAAGAGGAAATGTCATCTGTCTTTACCATGAGCAGAACTCATATAAATTCAATTTTCATTTTAATGCATATGATCTTAGGCTCCCTTTCAAAAATATGAATGAGCTATACTCTCTTTTACTTCTCACATTTAGGTAATTAAACTATTTTTAAGGATTTGCATTTTAATATTCTCGAAGATTGAGGATCAATATAAGAAGAACCTAATTTCTTAAACCAAAAGCACTTAGGTGAAAGAGCAAGACAAAATACAGGTTTAAAAAAGTGATCCTACAATATGTCTGAACAAATAATTAAGAGAAAAATTAAATATCAAAAGGAAAATGAGAACTAAGATGATTGTCTCTGAATAAATATTAAAACCGGTCACAACAGATCAGTGAAATAGAACAGAAGACGCAGAAAAGCACTACTGTGGAGCAGAAATTAAATGTAGGATGAAGCTAATACGTCATGACCTGGTAAGGTATAGATTAGTAACCATTCACCAGAGGAGATTGTATAATGAATTATGTACTGACACTAAAAAGTGTATGTAAATGAATAAGCAAAGGGTAGCATGATATCTCACAGTAGGGAATCATATCTGACTAGGAAATCAGACAGGAAAAGAGCACAAATGTTCACAGCTTTGGAAACACTAGAGAACATTTTTTTTCTCTCTTCAAAGGATAAATGCATATGATTTAAAAATAAACTGGGAATACATAATGTGCAATTTAAAAAAGCAATAAATTCCTATGGAGTTTTAGTAAATCTATAAAATTTACTCTAAAAGCTGAAAGTGGATAGCATAAATGAATAAAGACCAGAAGAATGTATTTTTTCTTGAACTAAAATGTACAAATTATTTTTTAAAAAGTAGGAAGTTAACAATCACCTGAAAAATGGCAAGCACAAAGAGACAACTTAGTGGCAAAGAAATGCTGCCTTTCATTGCTGATGGCTCTGGATATCTTTAAAGTTTAATTAATTACTTGCAATGTGAATATTAAAGATTTTTACAATATTGTGTTATGTAGCAATTTAATTTCGTGTTTCCAAATTTAATTTAATGAAATATAGCAATAACAATATTAAGTAGAAAGAAAATTGATGTGCTATCTCATAAATGTATCTAACCACAGAATACACTGACACTTTAGACTGTGGCTTTCTTCAGAATAGGAAAAGATGTCCAAGTTCTGTGAAAAACATTTATAATCATAAAGTGATTCAATACTCCTCACTTTTTAACTCTTTCTTTCCTTATTGAAGGAAGGTGCCAAGGTAGTAACAAGGCTTCCATTCTATCAGAGATTTTAAAGTCAAGCTCTTCCCCAGAATCCCGGCACTTAGTTTGGAGTGGAATAAACTCTCGAATAAACTCAAGAGTAAAGAGACTGTCTCTTTCTCTCTATGTCTGTCACTATGAAGTTTAATCCTTCTGCTGATTGCCAGGCAATTTCAGCCAGAAGGTATCAAATCTGGATGAGGCAGGAGCGGGCATCGAATGCTTTTCTCTAGACATATGTTTTTCATTATGTCAATCTCTCCAAGCATAACTGCTACAGCATGACCTTGAAGAAAGTCACTACCTGTAGATGCAGAAGTTGGTTGCTGTACTCTAGGAAAGAGTGTGGCCATGCTCAGCCTGAAAGGAAACTTATCTGATTGCTCCAAGGGAGAGGGCATGTGACACCATTTATGTGAGTGTAAGGTGAGGAACCACTGACAGATGATGGCTTTTGTGAGGGGGAATTGGGCTTCTTTAAGGGTGTGGCTCTTGGCAGCTTGACCACACTCCAGTGGATGCCCCCACAAGTGCGGTACATGGACAGCACAAATTGTATTCAATACATTTTTTGGGGGGTTGGTTTGGTTTTCTGTTTGTATTCTTTTCATTGTTCATGTGTGTGTGTGTGTGTGTGTGTGTGTGTATGTATTGAGAGGATTATGAATCTGAGAGGAGTTACAGGGAGAGGAATTAGATGAATATCATCAAAATACATTGGATGAAGTTAAAATGTATGTTTTTAATAAGGAGCAATACCAGAAGCCTCCAAAAGCTGTCCTATCTCTACAGAGGAGTCTATCAACTGTGTTTATTAAAGCTACACACCTTAAACACTGGATTTATAACTGCAAAGGGGAGGAATGGAAAATGAATGGGCCACACTTTTTGACTAGTCTATTTTGAGGTTCCCAACTCTCATTTGAGTCATTCATATCTTGAGAGATTTTTGATTTTTAAAATATACTTTCCTTTTTTATTTAATTAATTCATTCAGATTATATCTCAATTGTTATCCCATCCTCCCTCCCTTGTATCCTCCCATTTCTCCCTCCCTTCCACTTTTACCCTATTCCCCTCCCCTATGTCTGTGACCAAGGGGGACATCCTGCCCCACTTTATGGTTATAGGCTATCAAGTCTCATCTTGGTATCCTGATTACTCTTTCTCTGAGTGCCACCAGGCCTCCCCACCATGGGGAAGTGGTCAAATACGGAGCACCAGAGTTCACGTCAGAGTCAGTCCCCAGTCTCCACTCAACTGTGGAGAATGTTCTGTGTGTTGGGTAGATCTGAGAATGAGTTTGATGTTTCCTGCAAGTATTGTCCTTGGTTGGTGTAATAGTTTGAGCGGGACCCCTGGGCCAGATCTGCTCATCATGATGTTCTTCTTGTAGGTTTCTAGGACCCTCTGGAACCCACTGTTTCCCCGTTCTCCTTTACTTCTTTCTCCTAGAGTCCTAGTAGGATGTAGTCACAACTGTCCCAATCTCCTGGTAAGTGGAGACTTTCCTGGGACCTGCCTCTTGGGCTAGTGTCCAATTATAAGTGAGTATATACCATGCGAGTCTTTCTGCTTCTGGTTTAACTCACTCATTTCTAGTTCCTACTACCCAGAGATAGAACTTCATCTCTCTGATGGAAACTCATTATGGCTTCTACTGACAACTGTTCTCAACAAGGGATTGTGAAAAAGGCTTAATTTTCCCAGAAGAAGGAATGCTTTGTCTAGTTAACACAAAGATGTGCCTGGTGGATACCTGGACTAAGGTGTGCAACTTCTAAGAGGTATTATTTTTCTATTCCTACAAAGATACACTGTAAAGCTGGGCGTGGTGTGCACACCTTTAATCCCAGCACTTGGGAGGCAGAGACAGGTGGATTGCTGTGAGTTCGTGGCCAGCCTGGTCTACAAAGCGAGTCCAGGATAGCCAAGGCTGCACAGAGAGACCCTGTCTCTAAAAAAAAGACAAAACAAAGCAAAAAACCAACCAATGAAAGATACACTTTAAGTCAGCTGTAGCCTGCACTCCAAAATAAGTATTTCTTAGTGCCTCAAGTAAAGCTAATGAATAGCTATGAGAGAAAACCACAGGGTGACATCAACTGTGGCTGATGCTAAATTCAAACTATTCCCTGCAAAATTCAATTCCTACTTTTTCCATTCTTATCTTCTGGTCATCTATGGTTTCTTGCTCACTTTGGCTCTCCTGTTTCTCATAGCATGCCTATGTTCACACTTTTCTCATCTATTACCTCAGACATAAATATTCCAATAGTCTCTATGTAGTAACGAGGTTCAGTATTTGGAATAAAATATAATTGTAGCTTCTAAAGTCATAAGCTGATCTTGGTTACTACAGCTTCTTTGAGATATCATTGGCAAACTGGAGACAGTTTGTCCACTGAGATGCAGGGGCTAGGTTCATAGCAGGTGTCATGTTATCACAGTGAAGATAGGAATGAGTCTGGGGTCGGTTAGTGAATAATCTTCTTCTACTTTATAGTTTTAAGAAGATATTCTATTGTCCACAAAAATAATAATTCAACAAAGGAAGCATATATCTTTGATAGTCTGTTTTGTATGAAGACATTTGTATAATAAAATTAAACATACGATACAACCTTTGTCACAAATATTCATACACTCCAGAGATAAAAACAAGAAATTGAGAAGTATGGAGTGGGTCCCCTTTAGAAGCTCAACCTGTTTGCCTGTAATATGTCCGGAAGGTCTAAAAATACAATGTTTCGGGGCTGAAGAGATAACTCGGGAGGAAAAAAAAAAAAGGGTTTTAGTCAAGATGAACTGCAATTGGTTTCTAGCAGCCCCTCCCCCACACCCCCCAAGAAAAGCTGAGTATGGTCACATGCACTTGCAACTCCAGCATTGAGGAGGCAGAGACAGGTGGAGCTTTGGGTTCATTAGACAGCTATCTGGGGCTAATCAGAGGGGGTGTTTTTAAAAACTGAAAATATGGAGGGCTCCTGACACAAATGACCAAAATTGATATTTAGCCTCTACACACACACACACACACACACACATACACCATCAAAACCTGGAAACATACTTTAAAAATACAAAGCACATGAGAATATCCTCACTGGAAACAATGTAGGAGGAAGGAGAGATGGTTTAGATGACTCTCATCTAATTTATGTCAACAAATAAGGAAGGCACAAAAAAAAATGTAGTGGTGATGTGTGTGAGGCACAGTATATTCCCTAACTAAAGGCAGAAAAACAGATAGCCATTCTAACAGGCACATGCCAAGGGTGCTTCTTTCAAATAACATGACCTGAAGTCTGTCCAGTAGCATCCACTTGTTTGTTTTATTATGTCTTATGTTTACATACTTGGCTTTCTAAGGAAAAGGGGGTGATATGAAAGTAGTTTTTTGTAAACACTTTACAGGTATCAGCAATTACATTTTCTTTAAAAAAAAAAAATAGGAAGAATCTCTCCCAAGGTGAGAATCAGTAAAAATAAGAACTAAATATATTATGAGCAAATGGAAAACTAAAAATAGAACAGAACAATACACAGTCTATGTATTAATAAATTTTAAATTTTGTGAATTAAAAGAATGAAACATTAGCCTATATGTAAAATGGAAATTATTTTATAAAAATAGATTTGAATATTGAAACAAAAGAACAATAGAATGAGCTACCATTACAAAATCATAGTAATGGTTTAAACATCAAAACCTGGCAGTATTAGGTGTCAGCAAGCATTCGGTATAACCAAATTCTTATTCATTACTGATGAGAATGTAAAATGTAGCATTCACTTTCAGAAAAGATTTGTACTTTTCATTTGACAATAAATACAACAAGGACATTTACTCAACTATGTTTATGGCAGTCTAATTCATAATATCCAGAATCTGGAAACAACCTAGATGTCCCAGATCCACCCATCATAATGTTCTTCTTATAGGTGTCTAGGACCCTCTGGATCCTTCTATTTACCTATTCTCCCATGCTTCTCTCACCTAGAGTCCCAATAGGATGTCTTCCCCTCTGTCCCACTTTCCTGGTGAGTGAAGCCTTTCATAGGACATGCCCCTTGGGCTAGTGTCTAGATATAAGTGAGTATATACCATTTGACTCTTTCTGCTTCTGGGTTAACTCACTCATTATGATCATTTATAGTTCAATCCACTTGTCCACAATTTTCGGGAATTCCTTGTTTTTAACAGCTGAGGAGTATAGCAGGCTACCAAGAAGAGTCTTGATACCCTATGAGCATATGCAGGGGGAGGAGGTTCCCCTCAGTCACAGTCATAGGGAAGGGGAGTAAAAGGAAAATGGGAGGGAGGGAGGAATTGGAGGATACAAGGGATGGGATAATAATTGAGATGTAATATGAATAAATTAATAAAATATATTTTTAAAAAGAATGGCTGTCAAAACCATAACCCACTTTGCACTTTGGTCTTCAAGTAACCTGAAGTCTCTCCTGCCACATTCCACACATCATGCAGACCTACTTCTGATGTAGCATGAAGGAAATGACAAGATAACAAGGACCTGAGAAGCTGATGATCATCCTGGTGGTGCCACCCAAAAGCGAAGAAATGCCGTTTTAATCCACCGCAAGGAAGATCGATTGGTAGATGGTCAGATAAGGGAATATACTTATAGATATAAGAGAAAACATATAGGAAGGGTATACTGCCCTATATTTATTTCTGTTGCTGTGATAAAATATTCCAAACCATAGCAACATTGAGATGGAAATGGTTAATTTGACTTCACAAATTATATTTCAGTATTGTGGGGAGGTCAAAGTGCATCCAGGACAAGCTACACATAGAAACCCGTTTCTTGAAACAAAAAAAAAACAAAAAATCAAAAAACAAAAAAGAGGGATTAATTTTTTTTTAGTTTTTAAAAATTAAAAATTCAGAATGAAACTTCCCATACATAAAACACATGAAGTACATCTTCTATGTCTGTGTTTGACCTTTTCTCGGGTTTTGTTTTGTTTGCTTTCCTTTTTTTTTTTTTTTTGGAAAATAGCATGCATCGTAACATGAGTATGCTGCAAATTAATTGAGAGACTCAGCTAAAAGACACAGGTCCACACTCACAAGCTGAGAAGCGGAGCCAGTGGCAGACATGACCAAAAGATGGTTCTTGTACTTTTGTTCCTGTTGTGCATATTCTTTGTTCCCATGGCCTCTCCCTCTCCACAGATACTAAACAAGGAACTCTTGCAGAAACAGCACAAAGAGCCACATGCAGATGCAGCCTTTCAAAAAGATACTGCAGAGCCAGAATCAGTCCTTCCCCCCAATTGTTAGCGACTTAGATGAAACACTGGGAAGCTGGAAAGATGGTGTCTGGAGGAGTAGAAGGAGCATAAGGCGTGACTTTGCAGGTCAGGTGGGAGTGCAAGTGGGGTATCTCTCCACTCACCAAGAATTCAGGACGATGTGGTAATCATGATCTCATGCAATGTAGGTAGACCATAAACATCAGAAAAGAAACAGCTGCCAAGAATTAATACTAATACTTACTTTCAGACTTTTGTTTATGTATGGTCTTCTCAGTTTTTCTTTTTGTGTTTTGTTTTGTTTTTCTGTTTTGTTTTGAGACAGGGAGTCATGTAGCCCAGATTGGTCTCCAAATTGCTTTTTAAAAGCTTATCAAAGACTTCATTCACCATAACCACCTTGTATAGACCTCTCTTTATCATTATCTCTAAATAAGGGAACGACAGTGTTATACTATATGATTTTGTCACACGCAACACATCTGATATCAGAAAGTTTATTTGGGGGAAGGGAAAGGACACAGGACAGGGAGGGAGCGAAAGAGGGTGCCATGACAAAGAGAAAGAGGAAGAGAAAGAGAGAAAGAGACCGACCCAGAGGACAGAAGGAGAGCAGAGAGAGCTGGGGAGCTGGTGGATCCTTTTATACCACACACATCTGGAACACACCTGGCAGTGGTGGCAGGTGGTGAAGTCAGAGATTGCTAGGACCCCAGAAGCTGGCTGGTGGATGTGCCATGATACTAGCAGACTGGCCCTCTGAGATTACCTCTTCCTCACCACACTGTCTGCATTAGCTTCTCTTGCCATTTTTTTGAGGAAACACAGGACAAGACACAACTTCAGGGAAGGAAGGCTTATTTTGGCTGGTGATTTGAAGCCGTACGGCCACATCTCTGGTTAATGACTTTGCAGTAACAGTCAGGAAACAGGACGAAAACAAGACACAGCTTCAAACGGCAGTCAGATCCACAAAAGACGCCCTGTGACCCACCTCCACCTGTCAGATCACAGGACAGCGAAGTTTCAGAACCTTGTTCCCAACAGCGGCACCAGGCAGGGACTAAGTGTTCCAGGCACCGGAGTCATTGAACATTCAAATGTTAGCACAGAGCAAAAAGGGGGTGGAGTGGGTTGAGAATGTCAGCCTGGTACAGTTCAGGGCACGGTGTGCGCCTGCAGCTGGCAGACAGTTTCTCTGCACCTGGGCTCACTGACATTGAGTGCAGCTTTGCGGGGGCCATGCTTTACAGGTGCGCCACGATTTCCTGAAGGCAGCAAGCACGTCTCTGCAGTACCTGAGAGCAAAATAAATCCTCCCAATTAAAGAGCTCCATGGGATGAGTAGCAGGAGTACTACGTCAGAATCCTAATCGTTCATTATTAAAAAGTAGACAGTTTTTGGCGCCATGTACAATGTCCCGGCATACTTTATTTGCACCTTCGGGCTCTCAGATGCTAAGATTTCTTAAAGCAGAAAACAGCTTGTGTCTGATGACGCCAGTGGCTACAGGCAAATCCCACCTCCTCCCAACAACATGAAAATCTCCCTGGGAGCATGCCAGCTATGAACCCCAGTGTCTAAGGATACATTAAGGCGGCTGTCTGTTGAGAAGACGAGCAATAAAATATCCTATAAAGACACCAGTTCAATTTGCAATTAAGATGATTTAGTGCCTTCATTGTTTTTTAAGTTTTCCCAAGGTTTGCTGATGACAAAAATTATGTGGGGAAGCTTCAAGGTTTTAAATTTGCTAATTAATCTCTGCACCCTTACAATAACCCAAAGCAATAAAAGGAGCAATGGGAAAGGGTGGCTTCCTGTCTGAAAGGATTAACCCCTGGAGGCTGGTCTCGCTCAGCCTTGCTGACTCGCGCTTTAAAGTGGGTCAGACTATCAACTGACCCTGAGTGTGGAGAGCAGCCTTGCACATCATCATTGCCTTGGCTTCTATTTCTTCTGCTGCTGCAGCTGCTGCTGCGGCTGCTTCTGTCATGAAGCCTGCTCCTTGCCAACCCTCTGCATTTGAAAGTACTAGGGGTGGGGAGCAAAGGCTCCTGGAGAGAAAACTTCAAGAACAGTTTGGAGACTGACAAAACAATGACTCCAGAGTCCCAGGCAGAGCAGAGGAATAAATCCTGATGTGCTATTACACAGAGAGGTGATTACAGTTAACAACCTCAAAGACAAGATTTGAATGTTCTCATCACAAAGAGACAGTGTTGGGGATGATGGATTGCTTAAATTTCCTGACTTCATCATTACACAATATATAAACGTGCCAAAAAACATCACTGGGTACTCCATAAAGAAGTTTAACTGACTGCCAATTACAAAATACGTTTATGGGCCAGCTAGATGGCTCACTAGATAAAGATACTTGACACAAATCCTAATGACCCAAGTTCAATCCTCAGAACCATCATGATGGAAGGAGAAAACTGACACCAAGCTGTCCCTTGACCTATATACATAGAAAGATGGAGATACATGCACACACACAGATATGTGCATGAAAAAAACAAACAAACAAACTATATTTTAAAATGATTCTAACAAAGTCAATAGGTTGTCCTACCAGAACTGTTAGGGTCAGAACCCCAGGCCCTAGCATCCATAGAAAACTGGGCTTGCCCACCCATGCTCAGCAGAACAATTAACAAGATAGTGAAATCTAAACATCAGGAGACTAGTGCAATGGGGCTGAATTAAGAAGAACAAAGAAGTTCCCACCTGAAGGTCATCTTCAGAGTCCTGTCATCAAATGTAGGTTTAAATAGAAGGGAAGTGGTATGCACAAGTAAACAGTTCAGGTCCAAGTGTGCTCTTGCCCTTCACTGACCCATCACTGTCTTTGCTCCTGTCTGTCCTGTAGGGAGAAAGCCCTGCTTGAAGCCCCCAAGTCAATGTGTGCTGTTAACATAGGCATAGCCATGTCAAGAAATACAGAGCCTCACACCCATGGAGGAGTGAAAAAGCCTTCTCCTTGGGGATGAAGTTCAGAGGGAACTGTTCACTTTAGCTTTCTGCCTCCACCAGAGATTCATGTTTCCTTACAGAGATTTCTTCTCTGGAGATTAGCTAAACTTCTTTCTTTCATTCAGCTGTACATAAAACACCCTGCCTCATTGTTTATCTGTATGTAATGATGTCACCTCGATGTGCAGATGGATGTAAAGACCCTGCCTGTCTATTCATGTCTACCTAATAAACAGAATGAGCTTCTCGGGTGCTGTACTTTCTCCATCTGAAAGTTGAGAGCATCTGACTCCAGCTTTCTCTGTGACAATTTGTCTGTCATTTCTTTATTCCCTCATCACTCCCGTCTCCTACATGTCTCCGGAGCTATGCAAGGATATGACACTATCATGCGAGGTAATCTGAAAAATTACCACAATTGAATAACTTTTTGTCTGTGAGACAAGTTCCTCCTCTGGCTTGGGCCCAGATTCAGTCTACTGGGTTTTTGTTTTGTTTTTTTAAGGGTTTTGGTTGTAAGTTTATGTTGCTGAGGTACTGGAGATTGGAGTCAGGGTGTTGGGCATGTTAGGCAAGCCGGGTAACACTAAGCAATATCCCTAGCTCTTAAGAATTCAGTCTTTCTTTCCCTCTTTCCATTATCAGATTATTGAGGAAATACAGTTTCTTGGGATCTGTTCTTTCAATAACCTAATAACTAAAGGGAGGGCCAAATTGTCTCTTTAGAATAGAGAGAATAGTCTCTTCATTCTGGCTGCAATAGTAATAGATAGAGCTCTTTCCAAAGGGAGTCAGAATCCGACTGCCCATGACAGGTTGATGTGAAGTCAGTGTGAACTGTCCAGGTTCCCTGAGGAAATAGACAGAAATAACCCAGGGTAAACGAATGTAAATATTTAACACTCGAACACTAAATGCCACAAAAGGGAAATTTCTTACCCCAGGCAGAAGTTTAGAAGAGGCTTAGCTGTATTTGCTCAACAGTGTCACTGTTCTTTTTGATGGATAAATTAGAGTGCCCACTATTTATATGTTGTCTCTCAGCTCCACACCATCTTCCTCTGTGCCAAGCTGGAGATACTGGGGATGAATCCAGCAGTTTGTGTTTCCTGGGCTCCCTTGGCAGAAACTGCTGGATTCCGTTAGGTTCTGTCAACAGAAGACACTAAAGATATGGGAAAGCACAAAAAGGGAAAATGCCTCTCTATTTTCAGTTCCTGTCAGTGTTATCCTAGCCAGGATAGGAAGCCACTTTGAAATGACTGGCATTGGAAGTCGATCTATTTGACTATAGATATGTGCCCTCCTCTCCCTTCCTACACTCATCCTTTGGCAGGAAGGTTTGGAGAAAGCAGACCTGGAGAGTGGTGAGAAATGCTCCCTTCACGGCTCCCAGAGCTGGCACAGGACAATTCATTGCTTAGAAGGACAACAATGGTACCTAGGTTGTTGTTGGTTGTATGTAAAAGAAGCTAGAAAAGTAGAATTGTTAAACTTCCTTTTATCAAGGGTTCAGTACTTTGGAGTGAAGGGTAGATGCTGTGGTTTTCTTGTAATCAATGTGACTTTGCAAATAATTAAGTCCTATTGTCAGTTAGCTGTAGTGAATATAAGCATGTGTTAGTTTAGTTTTTTGTTTTTTATTAATATTTTATTAATTTATTCATATTACATCTCAATTGTTAGCCCATCCATTGTATCCTCCCATTCCTCCCTCCCTCCCGCTTCCCCCTACTCCCCTCCCCTATGTCTGTGACTGAGGGGGACCTCTTCCCTCTGTATATGCTCATAGGGTATCGAGTCTCTTCTTGGTGGCCTGCTATCTTTCCTCTGAGTGCCACCAGGCCTCCCCATCAAGGGGACGTGGTCAGAAATGGGGCACCAGAATTTGTATGAAAGTCAGACCTCACTCTCCACTCAACGGTGGAGAATGTCCTGTCCATCGGCTAGGTCTGGGTAGGGGTTTGCAGTTTACTGCCTATATTTTCCTTTGATCTGGGTCCTGGGGCCCTGCATGTTTTAGTTTTGATCCCAAGTGTGGGATGTGAGACAGACTTGTGTGAGGATGTGTGATGTTTTTCCACTAGAAATAGACTTGTGAGAGAACAGGTGATGTTTGTCCACTAGAAGAGGAACCACCTCTTGTGAGTGGTTGTCTTTGCCAACTGATAAACATCTTACTACCGACTTTGAGAGTAGATATATATTTGAGCCCAAAAGAAGAAGCTGGGCTTTTTTGGCTTTTTGGTCTCAGCAGTTCATCACCCCAATTCAAGACACACCTAGAAAGAACATTTCCAGCGAACACTTCAAGGTTCCTACAGCTGCTCCAGGTTCTGGCAGCTGAGGTTGCAGTCACATTTGCTGAATTGTTGGTTTGCTGTTTATCGCGTCAGCTGGAATTCTGCTGACTACACCAGTGGAATCACTCCAGAGAACTAAGTCTAAAAAGTCTACTACTCCTGTTCCCATTAACCTATTTTCTCTCCTATCTAGGGTAGGTGTGATGGAAGGGATGTATCTGCATTAAAAATAAACAAATATATAAAATACATTGAAAAAGTTCTAATTGATTTAGTGTCTCTGGTTTTATGTTGAGGTCTTTAATCCACTTGGACTTGAGTTTTGTGCTTGGTGACAAATATGGGTCCAATTGCATTTTTCTACATGTAGACATCCAGTTAGACCAGCACCATTTGTTGATGATGCTATCATTTTCCATTGAATAGATTTGGCTTCTTTGTCAAAAATCAAGTGACCATATGTGATGGATTCATTTCTGGGTCTTCAATTCGATTCCATTGACCAACCAGCCCATTGCTGTGCCAGTATACCATGCTGTTTTAATTACTCTTTCTCTATAGAGGGGGATAGAGTGAAAGCAGAAGATAGGGAGGAATGGGAGGATACAAGTGATGGGATAACAATTGAGTTGTAATGTGAATAAATTAATTAAACAATAATAAAAATTATTTAAAACATTTTTGAAAAATATTCAAAGCCTACAGTTAGCCACATTGAACCAATCCTGATGAAGAAAGAGGCTCACAGATGGGAATACCCTAGGTAGGTGAGAGTTATACACATACATACATACACATACACACACACACACACACACACACACACACACACACACACACACAAACACATAAATACTACACATTACACACATATCACATTACATCCAGATTGTATCCCATTACTCTTATCTTCCTGTTCCCACCCTCCTACTCTTTTCCACTCTATTCCCCTCCCCTAGACCTCTGATAGGTGTGATAGGTGGGATCCTGGTCCCCCATAGTCTAACCACAGCCTATCAGGTGCCATATGGATAGACTGTGTTTTCAAAGGAAGGGAAGCATCAGAGGCACTCTCCTTTGGTAAGAGGAAAAAAGCAACCTGTTCCAAGCTGCCTAGGATGCCAGGGAGCTCCTCTGAATTGAGAGGAGCAGACCTACATCTCCAACAAACTGAATTCTGCCACCAGCCATATGAAGTTGAAATAAGTAAGATATTTCAGGTGAAATGTGAGCTATACCATCAGAAACCATGATTTCAGCCAAAGGAATTTGAGCAGAGAACTTTAACACCTAAATTTACATTAATGTTTTAAATCTTTTGTTTGTGCTAACTGGTTTGGGGGAAGTAAAAAATAATTTACTGTGGAAGTCAGAAGCAAACAAACACATGCAGACACACACACACACACACACACACACACACACACACACACACACACACACGGTTCCTCCAGCCACTGGTGAAAAGAATTTCAACACCAAACAGATCCATCATTTGGAATTACACTGTCATAGCCCATCTGCCTAAAACAGCCAACTGTTAAAACTCTCACCAGATAGCAATCCCATCCCAGATCATAACTGGGTTCCTGTGCCTTCTGGAAACTTGTGTTGAATTTCTCATTAGAATCACCACATTCCATCAGCATATTATTCCCATTAGAGCACTCAAAGGGGAAGAACAAGATCCAAGGCATGTTTGCATTATGGCTATTTGACAACTTTGAGATAAAAGAAGACTTGCAAAATGCTGAAAGAGTCTTACTAAACAATATCAAAATAAAATCCATGAAAAGAAAGTCAGCAATATCCCTATTAATATAAAAAGCCATCCTTATAACTGTGAGGTCTCAGCAGCTGTGAGGAAAATTAGAAGGGTGGATGAATTTTTCTTAGGTGGCTAGCAGCTCGTTTTCTCCTACAAGGCATTTACTTTCCACATACACGGCATGTTAAAAGCATCCATGAAAAATTCAAGAGAGAAACACTCCTACCCAGGTGATGCAGAAACAGGGGCATCCTCACAAACAGCTGAGACAAAACTCCTTAAGAAAGCAATCTGAATAACCTTGTCATATCCATTTTCCACAGCTTTCCTTTGGCAAGTGCTCTGCGTTCCTGTGAAGCCTCATTTGCTCATATCTTGCCAAAGGCTACCATTTCATATCACGTATCAAAGCATGAGAAATGTCAAGGTAATGAAAACTGACAAGGTAGCAAAGAGGTGAGCCACAGCCACTGTGGTGGGAGCTGGGTCCAGCTCCACCTGTGGGGAGCACTGGGACACACAGGCCCTATAAGGCTGTGCTTTACCATCACAGGAACTACATACACAACAGGAAAAAGATTCTGAAATATCATCCACAGAAGCCAACTTGAATTGTAAATACAACGATAGCCAGAAAAACACCAGGGTTTCAGCATTCAAAGACACAACCACTTTCTACCTTGAAGGTGTCATTTCCTTAAATAAAGGATGCCTTTTGCCCACATGTGATCAAATTTATTTAACTCATCCTCAGAGGAAAGAGTGCTTAAGTCATGAATTTGGTTCATAGTCATCTGTAGAAGCCACACCTCTTAATTCAGTATATTAGGCATCTGAAGGCTTTGGTTTCATGCATAAATAAAACCCCTGTATAATACTGTGTCTTTGACCAAGTCAAAAGAATTCTATTTTGAACTTTTATTTCAAAAACTGAACTTTATTTGAGATCTTAAACTTTTTCTAGGTTTACTTCGAGGGGTTCTGTTCTGCAAAGGGAAATGCTGGTGCCTTCTGGTCCACAAAGGGCATAGGACAAACACTGTAGTTAAAATAATCAGAGAAATCATTTAAAATGAACTGATTCTGCCTGCAGACTCACAGAGCTCTCTGGGCCCTCTTGGGGCTGCACAGGCATGCAAAGGCACTGATTAGAAGCTGATGTTGCTCACAGGCAAAAATAACTCTGAAAGAAGAATGATTTGAGGGCCAAGAAGGTTAATGTTCTTATCTAGAGTCAGGACTGACTCTTGATTGACGACATGGAAGTTACAATTGGGATAGTTTTCTAGCAAAACGGAAGTGGAGATGAAAAAGTAACCTCTTGAGGAGTAAATACCTCTAGGAGATCCCATTGCAGCCTTTTCATTAGTCTTCTTGGGAGTGTTTTATTCTTTTTCAGAATATAAGTCATATAAACTATCATAATTTGATGCATGTTCTTGGAATGGCATGGCTTATATGGAAAGCCATATCCCATATATTCAGTGTTGGTATATAGTTAAGAAGGGAATTTAGAAGACATCCTCCATCCTGTGATGTCTAAAGCAGCTCACCATGCCAAGTTCATTAGCTCTGCAAGCTCTAGGGCCTCAGCTATGTTGAATCTGTCACATGCCTCTCCAATCTGACTTATCTCTTTTCCACAAATATCAAGCCCCTCACGGATGCCGTACCGCTTAGTAAGGTAATACACTGCTTCTGTAATGTACAGTAACAGCCACTCTGACCCTTTGTGGGTTTTAAGTATTCAATTTGCACTAACCATTGTGATTATTTTTCTCCATGATCATGTATCACTCACCTGTTGAATCTGCCCACCTACCTGTCACCCACAGTCATTCCCTTGTTCCCTAAATTGCTATATGTTTGTTTGCATCTCTTATTTTCTCTTTTTCTTCTGCCTCATTGAGGCTTCTGTCTTTCCAATATAATTTATTTATTTCTGAGGCATTTTGTTTTATTTAGAATAATATGGGGAGCATCATTAGTCTACAGATTTATTTTTGAAATAAGATCCAAGTTATGCAGCTTCAGATGCTGCTCTCAAGGTGAGCTTTAGTGTCAGGCCCTGGCTTAAAGGGTCATGGTTAGGGTTAGGAATAGAGTTAGGGTTAGAGTAAGGGTTAGAGTCAGGAACTGATGGGTAGAGTTGAGGACTGAATGATCAAATCAAGAAAGCGGTGAGGGTGCTTTTGTACTACAGAGGGATGACTATGATTTTAGCGGCATTCCGTTAGTTTGATAAATCACCATGAGCAAACCCAACTTCAGAAGGAAAAGGTTATTTCCTCTTACAACTCTCAGGTCTCCTCCTATCACTGAAGAAAATCGGGGCAGAAACTTGGAGGCAGGTGCTAAAGCAGAGACCATGGAAGAATACTATTCACTGGCTTGCTCTTCACAGCTTGCTCAACTTACTTTCTTTTATTTATGTATTTATATATCTATTTTGCATATAAATTTATATTGTTATGCATATGTAGACATATAGCAAGAAGAACCATGAAACAATCTTGAGTTAAATAAATGTTACATTCATAGTGTCTTTGGCTATTTGTGTTCGGCAGCCCTCAAGAAAACATCTTTCCTTTTTTAGTGTGTTTAAAATTCTGAAAAAAAAAATCAATATCTATCATATCTTGTCATTATCTAAAATGACCTGAAAACCTTTTAATCACTAAGCAACTAAAGCTTAATTGTAAAACTAAACTCTCTGGTCTTCAACCCCCTCAGAGACTTTAGAAGGAATAAAAGTAATTACAGGAAGTAAACATGAAGTACAGTTTAGCAGCTTCGAAAGTGAAAAAAAAAATGTCAGGGGGAGTTTGCTGACTGAACAGTCACCCAAAACTCTCTATAATGTTGGAGCATCTTCTTTAGTCTTCTGGCCCAATATATCTGACAGACATATTTGTGAGGCAGGAACTATTGAAGACTTGCTTAGCCTGTCTTAGCAGAGTTTGGCCATCAACTCTTTCTGCATCCAAGCTTGCCTACTTTTAGGCAGAATTCTGTCTGTGATAGAAACGAGGACATTTTGCTCAATAGCTTGTTTGTCACATTTGAAGCCATCTCCATGAGGAGATTTTTTGATACTCATCATCTTCTTTGAGGTAGGTTGGGTGTTGAAAGGAGTTAAATTGTCTTATTGCCAAAGAATCTTTAAAATAATAATATCTTTCAATGCCATTATCTGTAGGTCTCTGAGGTTTTTGAAGACCCTATCTACTATTTACCTTAACTATCTATAGAATCATATCTATCTGTTAAACCTAGAATGTATATTCTTTTAATATAAATAGACTAGTAATTAACATGAACATGATTTGATTACCTAACACTTAACTTGTATAACTTACTTATCCAAAACAGCTTGCAATAGCACTTTAAAAGTACTGGAATTAAATCTTGCATTCTACTTGAGTTGTATGGATACAATACTTCATATTAGAGTAGAAATATATATATATATATATATATATATAGTGAAAAATAATCTTAAATCATCTATACCAATGATCAAAATTAAACTCATTTTGCATCAATATACAAATGTATGTACCAATAAATTAAAAAAATAACCTTGTGAGTAACAAGTAAGACCTTAAGTTGAGGAGTAGATTCAATAATCTACTTCTGTCCTATCATCCCTACATATTTCTACATTCCTCCCTTTTTCTTTTAAATCCCTGTCTCCAAACCTAAGAAAGAAAGATAAAGGAAAAGAGAGACATGCCTGAGTCCAATTTTATTTTCCCTCTGAATAAGACAAATAGTAACTTATAACCAACTCCCAATGAAAATAAACATCTATAGGCCAAGAAAGCAACCAAAAACCTAACCAACTCCCTTAGGGGAAATGAGTCATTGTTCTCTTAAGGTTTCTTCCAGCTGATTAGGGACAAATAATATGTTTGGTGGGGCCCAAGTAAAATTGGGAAAACTTGGTAAACAAGCTAGGAATAGCATTTGTGGTCCCGTTTATAAGTGTTGAGAAATTCCAGGCTTAATAGAATTCCTGTGTGGGACAGTATGAAATGCTGAACCAATTGGGATCAGAAATACAGATGAGACTTGATTGTCTGAGGTCAGAAACCGGGGGGGGGGGGCAGGGGGGGAGGGAGGAGGAGGGCTCCCCTTTCTGAGAACTAGGGGAGGGAAGGAAAGGAGGGGAGGTTGGGATTGGGCTACAATTGGCATGTAAAGAATTCAAACTGCAGAACAAACAGGTAACTTGTATTGCTAATTCCACTACATGGGAGTAGCTCTGAGATGGGCTGTGACATGAATTTCTACTCACAGGCAATGCTTCTTGTTGGTTACAGAATCCCTGTGATGTATGATTAGATGACATTCTTCGTATGGCATCAATAAAGATTTACAAATGTCTTTCTCCTGCTCATACAAAGAGCAGAGAACCAACCTTAATTGTATTGTTCATGCTGCACACTTCACACGCTCATAATTTTAGGACTGTGTAATGTTGGTGAGAAAGTATATATTTTCAGAACAGAAGAAGCTACACTGACACTGGATCAGACCTGACAGGATTCATTCCTCTCAGCATGTTGGACTCTGACATCCCGCATCCTTTATGTTCCAGCACCAAGTGCTTCTGTTGCTGTTCCTCATCAGAACAGGACTGTCATGACCCCTGCAGTGGAGTCTGTGTGACAAATGATACTGCAGAACCCCTGGCGATGACCCCTACCCAGGGAGAGCCTCCTGGAATGGGTCTGATGTTCCTGCCAGGAGTAACTGATTGCAGCCTTTCTTTTTCTCATGATTTTGGAACACCCCACCTTTGTGTTTTCTCCTAACCTAAACATCATAACTCTGTTTCTATGAGAAACCCTAACTTGGGACTGCAGCCAAGGGTCATTCAGGCCCAGAGTTTTTACCACCAAATTCTGCCCCACTTGTTAACAGAAACGTGGCTAAGGATTACTCATAGTTTATATTATGACTTACAAATAAACTTTTTAAGAAAGCTCCAGATAGTGATGAGAAGAGCTAAAAAAAAAAAAAAAAAAAAAAAAAAAAAAAAAAAAAAAAAACAAACCCTGTCTCGGTATACAGATGTTTGGCATAATAAGAAAACACTGACCTTTGATAAAGAGGGCACATGTGTACTGATAACCAATCTAATGACATACAAATGATGAGTCAAGATTAATGAAAACATTATTACTTTGCATCCTGTATTTTGAACTGTATGAAAAAATATAACCACAAAACACTCCCCATTTGAAAAAATGTGTATAAAAAATCTAGCTTGCTTTCCTGCAAAATACACTCAGATTCAAACACTACCTCTAGGATTGTCTGTCACTTCGCCTATCTTTGTCCACCTACGCTTCAAGAACTCCTGTTCCCAAGGATCTATACCCGACTGAGACAGTCCGTGGCACAGGACAGCTTCCCTGACAGCTTCAAAGAAAGCTTACCTTCTTATACAACCTATAACCATTTGACAATCTTGGTAGCACCCTCAGTGATCTGGACCTTCCCTCATCAAATAGTTAAAAAAAAAATTGCCTGACAGACTTGCCTATTGGCCAATATTAAGGAGGTATTTTCTCAATTGAGATTCCTACTCCAAAATTACTCTAGCTTGTGTCAAGTTGACATAAAACTAACCACAGAGCTAGAATTCGAGCAATTTGAATTGAATAAGATCAGTGATGCACAAGTTACTTTTCTGTTTCTTTGATAAAACATCATAACTATGGCAACTTGTAGAATAAAAACTAATTTGGACATATAACCCTATGTTATATGGTTCCAGAGGAGGTGTCCATAATGGTAGGAGGGATACAGCATCAGGATGCTGGAACAGGTGTTAAAATATCACTTCTTCAACAGCAAACAGAAGTGAGGGCAAACTGGAAGCGAGAAAAAGCTGTCAACTCTCAAAGGGACCCTCAGAATCATGCTTCTTTCAACAAGTTTGCACCATCTCCTCGAAGGAAGCTGGAAGCAAGGCACCAAGACTTCCAATACAGGAATACAGGAGCATATGAGGGTCATTCTCAATCAAAGCACTCCAAGAGTTCAGCAAATCACAAGTACAGAAGATGGATCATCAGTGAGTTATCTCTGTTAACCCTTTCTCCCAGAGCAGTGGCTCTTAAACTTTGTAATGTTCTAACCCTTTAATACAGCATGCTGTGGTGACCGCCAACCATAAAATCATTTTCATTGCTGTGAAATAATTGTTATTGTTATTTTGCTGCTGTTATGCATTGCAATGTAAATATCTGACATACATAATATCTGAAAGGCAACCCCTTTCAAAGGGCTTTTCAACCCCCCAAAGGGGTCTTGAACACAGCTGTGCTATGGTTATTTTACCCCAATGTAAGGTGTCTTCAATATGCAGCTGAAAGTGATGACTATTAAGTTGCCTGCACCATCGAAAACTCTCCTTCAAGAGGCATTCGGTGGTGTAAGAAAACAAGAAACCAGTGACAGTCAGAGTCCAGGAGGCAGCTCCTGGCAGCTGACCTGTGGCTGGTTCTTATTATTTCTCAAGTTTCTGTAAGCTCAATCTCAGTAGCAAGTGAAATGAAACTTGGGGTACTCTAGGGCTATCAAAAATATTTGAAGCACTCCTCTTTGCAAAAAGCCAAAACCCATTTATTTGCCTCAGGCCCTTTGTCTGTGAAGTGAGGAGGTTACCTCGAAACTCCAAGCTTCAAGGGATGCAAACACTGATGGCTTTTTGGTGCTGAGTCTCACAAGAGGATACTTTATTGTGTAGGCAATAAAGAGACATGTGGCTCCATATGGCTGTTTTCATCACTCTGAGAGTGTGTTTGAAGGTATAGCTTCTCTGGAGAACACACACTGCAATGTGTGTTCTCCAGAATACACACTTCATTCTGAGGACTGTGACTCAGCCCTCAGACCAAGGGGCTGTGGCAGGAATTTGTACACTTGTCCTTTGAAAAGACAAGGTCATCCAAGTGGTACCAGAAGGAAGAATGAGCAAGCACTCCTCAGAGACAAGGACTCCAAAGAAGAGGTACTTTACCATCTTTGTACAGCCTTGTGCAGAAAAGAATCATTTTGTGTTGTTTCCAGCCCAAGCAGAGGCTTTTGCCAACAAACTATTTGTTCTCAAGGGTGGGGATATACTGCCATCTCCTGGCCCTGTGCTTCTTTACAACAAGAAATGCTCCCCAAAGTTCCCAATGAGTTTAGAGACATCCAAATCTATCAGTGAGTACTAATCTACTAAGTTTTAAAGCCTGATCTAGCCTTGTGAGTGTTATAGAAAGAAGTGTTTATAATAATTTCAGTGTGTTTATTCTGAGTCACGCCAAAGAGATCTTAGTGAAAAACAGTAACCAATGTGCATGAAAAGTCCTTCAGCAAATTTCAATAGCCCATTTTTGCATAATAGAAGTTTTTAGCCTGCAGTAATATTATCAGTGTGCTATTTCCTGTGAGTTGGTTAAGAGCACTTTACATTCAGAGTTTATATGCATGCCTCATGTCGATAATACAACAGTATTCTCGTTAAACACTTGAGGTGTTTGGTATTGTCAGGGAAATTTTAGATTATACCTCATTGATTCATGTCATTAGGACCCATGATTAATTTTCTCCAATTGGAGTGCTGCAGAGGTTATAAGCTAATACAGATATAAATAGAAATTGTTCTATATTTGTTCAGGAAGGAAATTTGGAGGTGTGGTTCAGGAGTAGTGCTTTATTTGAAATGACGTTTGGCTTTCTCTTTGGTTCTAGATCCTTAAGTACTTCACAGTTGTGGTTTTGTGTGGGCAATATGCAGGTGTGTCTGTTTACACGTATGCTTATGTATGTTGTAATAGTTAATAACAAATATCTTATTTTCTGTTTTCACCTTGAAAAAACACTAGAAACAGCAGCTTCCTTTTCTAGACAAGCTATTCATTCTTCACTGTCTTGTATTCCTCCGATCCACAGCTACATTTGGCTTTGATTTTGTCTTTGAATAAAGAAAATATCCATTATAAGGTTATATTGACCCCCTTTTTAAAGTCTAGTCTTTCAATAACCAGGCGATGAGGGGAGTTGGCAGTTCTAGCCAAGAAGGCTTTTAAAAATATCAATATCCAGCAACAGGTCAACTTATTTTATAAACCTAATGAGGCAAGAAAAGAAACTCACTCATATTCAGCATCCCATCCCCTTGGTATGTCCTCTCATTCTGTCAAGATACCAAATTCTCCCCCTAAGTCATCAAATTTAAAAAAAAAAAAAACCAGATTCACAGCTGAAGAGAGACTCTTCCACCAGGTAGGACATCTACAGATACCCAAGAAGAACAGGAACAAAAGGAGACTTTGCATACTGGATCCCTTCTGCACATTTTCCCCTTGTTGATAAGAGAATTAATAAACAGAAGCACAGGTTACGGGGTGGGGATGTTCAGATTCCAGATCCTTTACAACACAACCCTGCACCTAAGGCTCAGGGAGCATTGAGTGGGGTTGGGGGAAGGGTGCTACAAGAGGCAGATAACCATGAAATTCTCTTTGAGATTATGGCTCCAAGAAATGACAGGGAAGCTTCAGCCATGTGGACATCTACAACATGGCTACATAAATAAGATCTGAACGCTGACAATATAAATAGACACACTAGTGTGAAAGGAAAAAAATCTCATAGAGTCCTATCCATAGACAAAGAATTACAGGCAAATAAGGAATGCCAGAACTGGAAAAAAAATGCATTCTCCAATACCAAGTGATCAGCCCTGAAATCATAAGTATACAAATAGCACTTAAACACACGGAGCCAAGTGTGTGTGTGTGTGTGTGTGTGTGTGTGTGTGTGTGTGTGTGTGTGTGAACAATAACAACTAAATAAAAAGAGGCCATGACTTCAAGAGGGAGAGAGTGGGTACTTGGGATGTGTTGAAGGAAGGAAATTGAACAGGGAAAAAATAACATTAATAAATAACAAAAATAAACCTCCTTTAAACAGAAAACTCACTATAGATTTGATCACTACAAGGCATATTTGTTTATAGAAAAATCACACCAAAACTCATTAATATGTACAATTAGCATGTATTAATCATCTTTAAATTTTAAAAAGCAGACTCACAAGGGAGTTCAAAGATAAATTTATTGACTTTCAGGAAAGGGGACAACAGCAAACAGGGTGTGGAGACAGGTGGGGGTCTACACAGCTGATAGGAGAAGGAAGATGGGAGAAGCGACTCGCTGGGACAGGTTTCATACAGATGTAAGAGAGTAGCTGCGTGTGTGTGCATTTAAAGAGATTCCAGTGCCCTGGGTATCACCTAGAGCACGTATAGTGCTTTGCCAATGTGACAGGAAATGAAGAAGGTGACATCTTTTGTGCTACAGCTGGGAAAGTGGGTACAAAAAGTGGGCAGGCCTAACAGTTGGGCTTAAAGCCCCTACACCGAAGAAAGAATGCTGTTTCAGGAACTGTAATGACACTTCTCATGACCAGGATAGTTAGTCCCCATGTGCAACTATATCATATTCGCTTTCAGTTTGGGGCTTTAGTTAAGCTACTTGAAGAAGGGCTTCCTTTGTATTTATTACCTTGGAATTGAAACATTCCTTCTTGACCCAGTAATTAAGTGAAACATAATTCCAGGAAGAAGCTTTTAAAAGTTACCAAATTCACCTGCCCCTCTCTAAGGTTACTTGGGAAATAAGTAATTGCTGGAGAAAAAAAAACTTCTCTTTTGTGGAAATGCCTACAAATTGAGCGGGAAACTACAGTTTAAACAGTTATGCTGAGATGGACTTTTCTGTGATATTTCTGCCTTTGTGTAACCCATGGTCTTGTAAATAATGCAAGTGAATTTACTAATTTACCAAGCTAGTGTTGGACAGAACATTTCTTTGGTCTTTTTTTTTTATCATACCTCCCTAGGGAAAAGTCACTGAGCAGAACTACTTCACATCAGTCATACTATTAGTGTCAAGAGGATGCCAACATGTTGGCATTCTTTTATCTCAAGGAAGGTCTCTAGAAGCACCCACTGTCTACAACAGAAAGGATGCTATCAGCCATAGACCAGGCCTTATGTGCCAAATGCTGCCCCTAACCATACGTCATGGCTGGTACCTGGGATGCAGCTGGCTGTGAATTAACATTTACATTCTCTTCCTTCCCGCCTAGCATTCCTGAAAACAACAGCATTCTCATCTGATGCCCAAACTCTTTCCAAATAAATTTCCTTATTCTAGCATCAGTTCCCCTTATGTGTGGCAACAGCTCCTCTGTCAGGTTTGTACTGGTTTGGGAAGCAATGGAGTGGAAGGAACATAACTTTAGCTTTGAATAGCCACGTGTGGGGTTTGCATAATGCCTCTAGGACTTACAGCATCTGCTTTCCTAGGGAAATCACTCAAGCCTTTAAGACTCCATTTCCCCAAAGGCCATGTGGCTGTTCATGGCATATGAATGATATTCATGTCTCCATTTGCGGAACACTTATGCACATTAGCTCCATTGTCTTCTTGCCATCCCTCCTACTTTCTAGGCAAGTGACAGAGATAAAGGGAACATTTAAAACATTTCTCCTTAAGCAATAAAGTATAATTGGGAATCACATCAAGGCATACTTGACACTGGAGATGAAGTTCGCTTTGAAACACAGACTCCACAGCCTAGATTGTGCCTGAAAACTAGTGCATGAAAGATAATCATGTGGATTATACTATCCAAGAACACAAAACAGGTTTCTGACTTCACTATCAATCTTGACATTGTCCCTATATATAGGCAGCTTTGAGGATCAGATGTTTCTTATTCATTTTAACATTCCATAAATACAAACATGTATACATATTGATTTAACCAAAGCTTCTTCTTGGATTGTCGTCACATGGTACCACTAATTGAGAATTTTGAAAGATCAATAACTTATAGCCTTGTAGTTATAGAAAGCTCCGTGAACCTCTAAAATAATATCATTTGTTGAAAACCTTGGTTTCCTGGAGATTTTCACTGTAATGTTCCTCCTGAACTTGGTTTTCTTCTTATAATGTAGCCAGTTGCATTTGATGGGGGAATTATTCCTCTCCTATATAACCTCATCTTAACTAATTGCACCTCCAGTGACCCTCTTTCCAAGTGAGGTCATATTTTGAAATTCTAGCAGGCAGGACTTTAACATACATTTTACAGTTCAAGCCCTAACAGTAGCTCTTTTTCTTATTCACACCCAGATGACCTTGTTTTTGTTTTTACGTTAAACACTTAATTAATTTGTGTGTGGAAGGAGGCCTGTGTCAGATGACAACCAATAGGGTATGATTCTCTCCTTTCTCCATGTGTATCCCAGAAACTGACCTCATGTCATCAGACTTTATGTCAAGTGTTTGCACTGAGTCGTATCACCATCCAATATTCTTTTATCTTTGAGAAGCCGACTGCCCCTCACAGCATGTAACCTCTAAAGTCTTGAAAGCTTGACTACTATGTTTTCTCCTATATGTGAACCTGCAATGCTTATTTCCAATTTCTAACACGGGATACAGATACTCCCACTATACCTTGACTATAAAACGGCCTTACTCCATCATGAAAGGCCATCCTATTTTAGCAAGTGTGCCTTTCCAGAAATGACATATGCTGAGTGGTGAGGGAGAAGAGGCATTCCTGCCTAGTCATGCAGTACAGTTTAATCAACCCTAGGTGACAGATGTCACAATCAGATCATCCTCACATCCCACCTTAGATGCTTTGAAATGAGCAAATGAAACAATAGAACAAAGAATTAGAAAGTCTTGGGACCAAGTTTATTGTGTCTCTTAGGGAAAGGCACTTGAGGGACTAGGGCTGTTTCCTTATCAGTAAAATAAGGGTGTTGACAGCTAGCATCCATAGTTCATATAATTTTCAAATAAAATAATACATATGAAATATAGAACTCTGTGCTTAGCACATGGAAATCCCCTAGTCCTCTACTTGGCAGAAGTATGATGTGTCTAGTGTCCCACGTAGGATATGCCTGTACTGAAGAAACAACTACCTTAAGCAGATTCAGCAAGACAATCATATCTACAACCTTTTCTCTAGCCTCTGCCTGTTTTCTTTTGCAAGGTAACAATTCCTACTTGCCCACCTATAGAATACAGAGTCAAGACTATCAGTCTGATTTAACAGCAGAAGTTTTACTAGTTTGCAATATCCTTGGAGCTGACATGGCCTCCCACGTTGTCATCTCTGGTTTCTGAGCACTCCTCTGTGTGACACCGGAACTGGCACTGGTAAGAGCAGTTCCCTGGAACAACTGTGAGACAAGGGGGAATGAATTTCGGTGACTTTTTATTTCTCTGCTGCCGAAGCCAGCCAGGGAAAATTGACCCACCTCTTTAATCACAATTGTGCATCCCAGAATCTTCAGCTGACAGAAATGATAATCATTTGGTTCATTGATCCTTGGATTAATCTCTGGAGTTGATCTTGGCATGTATTGATCCCATTTCTGCTGGCTGTAACTACAGTGCTCAAATTACTTATTCCAAGTCTGACAGGAATGAGTTCCCAAAACAAAGGGATTCGAAGATGAGCTATTACACCTGACAGCTCTGCACAGCCCCTAGTGACAGTGCTGTCTACCCATCTTTCTGCAAGAGGGGCCCCTAATAGGGAAGGATCAAGCACCTGTACTTGCCATTATGCACTGTTGTTTCGTATAGTAGATCCATCAGTGTCTCGAAGAATTGGAAGTAGTTTTATCTCAAAGAATCTGAGCTCAACATTTGGCTGCAGAGGCAAGTGAATTATATAGGCAGCATAGCAACAGAGGTCCGTCTTACAAACTTGGTCTCTATGTCAAAACGTCAGCATTTGTCACCGTGCAGATCTACAGAGGTGGCTGAACAGACTGACCTCTAGCCTCAGAAACTTTATTCTAAATATATAACTTTACTACATAACAATACACTGGGTCACTACTTCCCTAGCCCAGACCATGAACTTTTGGCTGTAACTAAAGTGTCAAAATTACTTATTTCAGCTTGGACTGGAATGGTTCACAAAACACAGGAACACATTATAGGTACTGTGGACTATTATTTATTAGTTATATCGTGGTGGCTTATTCCAAAAGAGACATAACACACTGGGGCCTGGAAGGTACAGTGTATTTGAACCATGGGGGGGGGGGGGCAGAAATCTGCATCTGTGTTAATAAAGATTATACAAAGCTAACCAAATAGCTGTGACTGAAGAGTGCTGTAATATTATATGGCTGTAATAATCTCCCCTATTAGACATTCGTTGCCCATCTATGCTTTGGGCATAAGGACTTTGTTATTATCTCTTGAAGTCATCTAGAATGTACTAATAACCTTCCAACAACCCAAAGGCTAACAAGGTTATCAGACAACATCTGATACCTACAGACAAAACTGCCTTGCTTTGCTCTTCACCCACCTTCCTGATGATCCACCAGCATTTTTATGGAGTGTCTTAATTTACAGGTTTTATTTTCTTCTCTTACTATAAAACCTTGATGGAGTTGTTGTGGAATTGGAAGGAGGCAACCTGAACCCGGGTACCAAGTTCATAATCATTTATGTTTACCTTCAGAATAAACTACATCTAATTCCCTCTGAGTTGAGAGCTGCATCTGTGCATTGAAAGTAGGAACATTCTCAAAATATAGCAACAATAAGCAAGAACAAGACTGGGGGACATGATATCTTTAGTAATGAAAGATAGAGCTAACGATGGACAAAAGCAGCCTGTCCACTGAGAGTGCAGGTGCATGTGTGTGCCCCAGAACTCACACACATCAAATAAAGAAATCAATATGTTTTAAAGGAATACACAGGAACTACGTGTAGATAAATCGGTCATAATAGAGGGTTTTGCTTCTACAAGGGACAGCGAAGAGCTGTATGGGCTTGAACTCTACAAAATGTATTGTTTTTTAAGGAAGTCTCTGAAAATTCCTTAAGGGTAAATACAAATAAATATATGTTAACCGGTCTTAAATCTATCAAATCCCTGGTGAAATCTGTAAATTGGTTGCATGAGACTTAAATGACTTCTTTGTCACCACTACAGCGCAATCTACCAGGAATGTGCTGAATTGGCTGCACCTCAAGCATCTGAAAGATACATTTGGCTGAATCCAGAAACATCCAGATATATAGAATAAACGGTGTTACTTTTTCAACATACAAATGGTTAAAAAAAAAAAAGTCTAGGAAAGCCAAATCTGATTTTCCTGTCAGACCTGTTCTGGGGCAAGGTGTGAAGTACAGCTGCTCCCTCTGGGTCTTACATGCCCTACCGTCATGCACCTACGGTAACCTTGGCTGTGTAATCACAGAAATAAAACAAGCAGATCAATACTGTGATAACTATGTCTGTGGGGATGACAGTGGAATGCTAACACTCTCTGCTGAGTGAGAAAGGAGAGTGTTGGGGACCCTTATCTGGAATGCCAGCTAACACTTCTTTCTGAGTGTCAGCTGAAGCGGTTAAATTATATAGGAGAAAGGCTAGCTGAAAGTCAGACTCCATTGTTGACAGCTTTTCTTCACAAGGTCCCCTGTATTGGGGTGAGAATTTACAGTGATACAGCATTTTTGGAATCATTTACACTGTGTTGAGTAGCACCTCACACATGATCCTGAAAAAACAAACAAACAAACAAACAAACCAGTAAATTCACTGGTTTACCAAGATAGACATGGGTAAAATAACTTCTTTGTCTGTCATTTGGTGCTGTATTTGAGAAGGAAAAGTGTCTGTTTTCATTGTCCCAGGAACAAGAATACAACACGAAAATTCCATAGTCAAAGCAGTTCCCTCAACATTAACTAACCCAGTTTACCCAATCCTTTGGTTCACCATTAATCATGTGTTTCAGAGTCTGAAGTTTCTAATCAAATAGAAATATATGTTTCTAGATTTCTGTGGACAAACACGAGTCAACAGTACATGCTGTTCTCCTGGACATGTGAGTTTATGTATGTCCTAGCTGAGACAGCAGAAAAACGATAAGCCATAATAGACATTTAAAAATCTAACAAATAAGCTAGTAGCATAGAGAATAGAATGAAGTGTTTCACCACAGAAAAGAGATGGGATCATAAACAAACTGTCCCTAAGACCCAAATCATATTTTCAGTTAGTTAAGACAACCTTTTTCTTTCACAAGCCAGGAACCTGTACCTTTCAAAAATCGTTCTACAGGCTTCCCAGATAGGCAGGCACTAGAAGCAGACAACTCTTAAAAATTAGAAAACAGCCATATCACCAAGGAATAAATTAGCAATAAACATACCAGACCAGTATGCATCTTATCAGACAGTGGTTTTTCTGATATAGTCTCCTATACATTTTAGGAAGCAATAGGCTTTCAATGTGAGAAACGTAGTGAAGTCATCAGACATCAGGTGAGTTTTATTTGCTTTTCTTAACAGGTGTATTTTATAATTTTTAGATCTCTGAGACTCTTTATAATTCTGCTAAATTATTGTTTGCATCATTGTTCAGTTCAATAACTTGAGGTCAACAGTGTTCAAACTGCAGTCAGCTTAAAGACGAATACAACTACCCTCTTGACTAAAGGAATTGATGGCTTACATAAGGACAGGGGGGCATTGCTGAACAGTGTTCACATTCCATTCAAATTTCTGAAAGTGTTACAAATATTCAAAGATGGAGATCAGAGATGGAGAGATATATCAGTGGATAAAACAGACCCCACATAAAGAGTTGGATATAGTGTCATGAATATGTAACCCCAGTGTCCCTACAATGAGATGGGAGACAGAGTCATGGGACAGCTAGCCTGGTACATACAGCAAAGAACAATAAGAAATATTGTCTCAAATGAGATGGAAGGTGAGGACTGACATCTGGGGCTGTCCTCTGACTCCCAAAGGAGCACCATGTCACAAATACATACATCACACATGCACACAAAGATCAAAGAGGTGGGAAGTATGGCAAGAGAGAGGGGAAAGAGAAGAAGAGAGGGAGGGAGGAAGGGAGGAGGGGGGAGGGAGGGAGGGAAGAGGGGGGAGGGAGGGAGGGAGATAGGAGAGTCAGAGGGAGAGAGAAAGGGGGAGAGAGAGATTTATGTTGGCCTCCAACTTACTACATAGCAGAAGACAAACATGAATCCTGATTCCCCTGACTCCACTTCCAAGTACTACAGAATCTCAAGTGTACCAATCTTAAAATTTTTTCATTTGGAAATTTGAAGTCTCTTCATTTCCTGAATTAGACATTATCTAAGCAGAAAAAAAGTACTTTTAAAAAGGGCAAGGGACAGGAGAGACAACCATTTCCTTTTTTTTTTTTCTTTTAGTGATTAATAAGGCCTGGGCATTTAAATGAAGATTTTTTTTTGTTTTGGGAGGCAGTTTTTTGGTATCCTCACAGTTTCTTTATTTTCCGTTATTCTTCTAACTAAGTAATAGCTTAGAGGGAGCTTTTTATGCTATGTCCCAAACCCTGCTCCAGTCCAGTTTCTGAATCTTAGTTTAAGCTTCTGGCCCTGTGAGGTCAGCGGACCTATGACGCACACATTTTCATCCAATCTAGTAATAATGGTAATGCTGATAATTGTAGTCTAGTGATGACGTCTAAAACAGCAGAGCCTAAATGGACATTTCCCCCAACTCTTCCATCCTTCTGGGACTTCACAAATGTCATTTAATACTGTATTTGGCAGTATTAAATAAGAAAGCAAGTAATGAATACAGTAAGAAGACTTTCAAATAGTTCACTGTTATGGTTGCTTATGATGATTTTTTATTCTAGCTATATATTTTGTCCGTAATATTATTCCATAATACTCATTCAAACTTTGAAAATGAAAAAAAAAAAAGGCACTCAATTAATGTCACAGTCCTGCATGAATATACACATACATATATTGGGAGAATTATTTTTATTTATTTACTTATGTATATATTTATTTTATGTGTATGTGTGTTTGGGTGCATATTTGTTCACTATGTGTATACAGAACCCCATAAAGGCCAGAAAACAGTATTAATACCTCCAGAACTAGAGTCACTTTAGCACTGCTCTTTTCCAGTTTGCTTTACCAGAAATCCCACATGAAGATCATTAGTGACATGGCTGTGGAATCCACAGGGTGGCTTTCATTTCCATAATCATCACCTATAGCTGTATAACATTGTCATACAGTTATCTTACAAATATATTAGAAACTGAGTGACACAGTGTATCTTCCCTTTATTTATATTTTTTTTTAGATTTGTTTATTTATATGTATGAGTGCTTTATCTGCATGTGAACCTATATACCAGAAGAGGGCATCAAATCCCACTATAGATGGTTGTGAACCACCATATGGTTTCTAGGAGTTGAACTCAGGAACTCTTGGAAAAGCAGACAGCGCTCTTAAACTCTGAGGCATCTCTCCAGCCCCTGCCCTTACTTTTTAATGTCATCTAACTGAATGTATATACAGTCCATAAATCTGGCAAAGCACACAAAATGAATTATTCATGCGCAAATTCTGATGCTCAGACATATTGTCCAAGATCTCCAGCATTCTAACACTTATGCAAAGTCTAGTTTTCTATCCAACCATCTCTGCCAATCTATTTCCATATTACATTATTTTAATGGATCAAAATATGTCAAGCCCATTCCTGATTCCTACATCTGTAGAGTAGGCAGAAGCCAGTCTGATTTGCCACAGATTGGCCAGTCACAGCACCAGGTTGAGGGTTCCCATAATCACCTGGAGTCTAACAACTTTCAAGACTCTGTTCCTTTGAGAAGAATGAGAAACATGGAGCCTCTAGGAGCAGGCTCAAATTACCTTGCAGCAGCAACTATTGATTGTCCTTGGAGAACTTCTATTCTTAGTAAGATCTCCCAGAAGTGCCAGTTGTCCCTTTTCAACCCCTATTAGCAGATTATTTCATCTTAGGTTTCAAAAGATCTTCTACTAATGGCAGTTACCACAGGCTGAGGATGTGTTATGAAACTGCATGTTTCTTGCTCCTGCCTCCTCTGCCCTTATATGTCGAAACCGTAATTGGAGCACTTGAAGGCAAGGACTTTGGTAAGTTGTTAGGTAATGAAGAAAAGACTCAAAATGAGATTAACACTTTTAATCAACTGGGCAGCTTGTCTCTTCTCACAAAAATGATGGCCAACAGTGAACCAGGAACAAGGCTCTCGGCAACATCAGATTTTCTAGTGCCTTCATCATGGGCTCATCAGCCTTTAGAACTGTGTGAGTTTCCTGTTTGTTTTTAACATGACAATTATCTATTATGCACTTATAACAGCCAAAGATGACAGAACTATGTCTATGCTCAAATTTTCTTTTTATTTTATGTGTATGACGGTTTGCCTGAATGTGTGTATGTGCACTGTATGTGTACCTGGTGCCTTCAGAGGCATGAAGAAGGTGCTGGATGCCCTGGAAGTAGGCCTAAGGATGCTTGTTAGCTGTGACTCATGCACGGGTTAGGAAGCTGGATCTTCTGAAAAGACAACAAGTTATCTTAACTACTAGACCATTCTTCATCCCTGGGCTGAATTTTAATTAACTTGTGTATGTTAATTCACTTAACAGCCCTAGGAGGTAGCTATAGCTAGGAAGCTTTGAAAGTTGAAAATCTGAGTCACTTTAAAGTTCACATTTTTTACATCTATCTGTCTGTCTATCTATCTATCTATCTATCTATCTATCTATCTACTTAATTATCTTATAGCCTGGTCCAAGCCCCATCTCTCTTCTTGCCCTAGTCACTTACTCATGACCCCCTCATCACACTTCCCCTATCCTACTTTTCAGAGAAGGGCGGAGGCGCTCCATTGGGACCAACCTACCCTGGCACCTCAAGTTGCAGCATGACTAAGCACATCCTCTCCCACTGAGTCCAGACGAAGCAACCCAGCTAGGGGAAGGGGATCCAGAGTCAGGCAGCAAAGTCAGAGACAGCCCCTACTCCCGTTGTTAGGGGACACACGTAATAGCCAAACTGTACATCTGCTATATATGTGTAGGGGGCTAAGATCCAGCCCATGCGAGCCCCCATGGGTCCAGGTTAGTTTCTTCTATAGGGCTTTTTGTAGTGCTCTTAACCCCTCCAGCTCCCTCAATCTTTCCCTTCCCTTGCACAAGTCTTCTGAACTCTACCTAATGTTTGGTTGTGAGTTTCTGCATGTGGTTCCATCAGCTGCTGGATGAAGCCTCTCAGAAGACAGATATGCTAGGCATAGTAGAGTCTTCACGCCATCTTCTTCTTCATTTCTACCACTTTTTCAGTTGTTCCCTATTTCCCAAGGAGCCACTGCTCATTTCTATTCTCTTCATCCACTAATCATCAGGTCTTCTATCCTCTATCTACAACCTCTGCAACTCTTGACTTATAAACTGATCCCTAGGTTCAATTAGAGCACTCAGATACCTGATTCCCAGCACTTATTATTAATCTCAACTTCAGACCAAACTACACTAAATACATCTAAGGGCAATTCATCTAAATAGTTTGCAGTCAACCTGATCTCAAAGTTACAACCAACACTGAAGTAAACTGTGTCAATGACTTTTAGTCACAGTGACAAAATGCCTCACATAAGCTCTTTAAGGGAAGTCTGATTTATCTTTGCTCAGGTTCAGAAGCTTCCACCTGTCATGGAAAGGAAGGTGTGTTGGATCCTGCTGTTCAGGTCAAAGTCTGGCATTATCAGATAGCCCTTGAGCTTGGTGCTAAAATGACAGACTCCCTTCCTCATCTGGGTTTTCTCCTCTCTGCCTGATCTGGGGAAATCCCAGATCCTCTATGAAGTATCACACAGCCCTCAGGGGGACCACAGTCCCAACTCTTTACTGATAAGAAACCCATTCAATGTGCATGAGGGGATTCCTGGAAATACCCTTTCCATGCTAATGAGATATCTTGTCATCTTAGTTTTTAATCCTTGACATTTTCCTATACCTCAAACTATTTCTGGAGTTCTCCCTCACCACATAATGCCCATAGAATAATTAAGTACTGTGTTCCTCTTCTTATGATAAAACCCAAGCAAGTGCATGTAATTGAAGTATTCCTGGAACTCCTAGCCCCTGGGAATCAAATACATTCCTGAGTCCCGCCAAACCCTCCCACTACCCAAGGTTTAGGCCTTGTTTTAGATTAAATAAAGGGGCATCACCATCTGTTTCATCAAACATCACTTGAGAAATGTCATTGATTCTGGAGAACACCAGGTCAGTGCAGATGATAAAAATGTGTTGTAATCAAGGTGCTATTGATTTATCAGGACCAAGGAGTTGAAGAGACATTGTACTGCATATTTAAAGGATGAAAGAAGCATAAAGTGAGGGGGTTGGGGTGGGCTGTAACATTGTCCAACTATATTTTTACACACGGAGTTAACCAAGAGAATTTCCATCAATCAGGGTAGAAGCAGGTGTCAGGGCTTGGGAACATGAACTTATTTTGACTCTGTCAGCAAGATGAAGAAGTTGTCCTTGAGATGCCTGGACTCAGACACCTGTTTCCTTACAAATTGTCCCAGAGATGGCTGGACTCAGATAACTGTTTCCTTTCAAGTTGTCTGGACCCAGACAACCGTTTCTTTACAACAGAAGCTATTCAGCTATTGGGGAGTCCCCAACTCCTCCCTTAAGACCTGGGAACTTGAACTTAGTTTCTCCATATGATTAAATTGAGTCTGAAAACAAAACAAAAAAAAAGAAAACAAACAAAACAAAACAAAACAAAACAAAAAAAGCAGTACTTGGAATAGGTTTGTCCTTCTTGGTTCCAATGTTCTTTTAAGGACTGCTGTCCATGGTGTTAATTAAAGCCTACCTCTTTTCTACCTACACCATGGATGCAACACCCTCTATATGAAGCTTCTTCTCTATATCATTACCAAATGCATTCCTCATTGTGTCCTAAGATGTCATAACAGAAACCAAGGTAACATCTTTTTAAAGTATTTCCTACCCCCAACCCCAGGGGGCACAAGATGGAATTATTTGAAAAGAAGAACCTTAATTGAGAAAAATGTTTCCCTCAGATGACGAAGTATGTAGGGCATTTTCTTGACTAGTGACTGTTTAGCGGGGGGCCCAGCTCACTGTGGGTGGTGCCAATCCTAGGAAGGTGTTTCTGATGTACATAAGAAAATAAGATGGGAAAGCCAGCAGGAGCCATCCAGGAAGCAACACTCCTCTATGGTCTCTACTTCAGTTCCAACGTCCAAGTTCTGCCCTGAGTTCTTACCTTGGTACCTCAATGATGGATTTTAAGGAAGGCATGTCAGCCAAATAAACCCTTTCATCCCCAAGTTATTTTTGGTCATGGTGTTTTATCATAGTAATAGAAACCTAAGATAATTATTATCTTCCAATATTTTATTGGTGTCCCCAATATTCTATAATAAAATCAAACCTTCATCCTGTCATAAGACACAAGCTTCTCTCCAAAGAAGTTCCCTCTCTCTCTCTCTCTCTGAGATCTAGCCTTAATGAAGAATAATTTGTTATCTGTGTTTGCAACAGCTCTGTGGTTTTGCCTCTTCCATGTTATTTCTTTCTTGCTCAGTGTCTTGCTGCAATTATTTTGCCCCCACTGTACCCACCAATCAAAGCTCAATTAAACGTTACCACATCTGCAGATTCAAATCACACCTCCAAGACAGATTAAACTGTCCTCCTCATTTTGCCAAGGCCCTTGATAAATCTTTAAATGAGTAGATGGGCCATAATTTATTGCAAATGTTTCATGTATTTGTCTTCCTTTATACTTTTGTTCTTTTTCTGATCCCAGGATTTATGAAAAAGCCCATGTTTTAAAAGCCAGAGTAAATAAATGAATGACACCCTAGTAGAAAGACTTAAAGACACACTAAATTTTAAACCAACATTAAAAGCATTTAAGAGAGATTGTCAGTTATTGAGTGAAGCAAAAAGGAGGAGAACTAACATAAAGATGAGGAGGGAGGAAGAGAGGAGATGAATAAAGACAGAATAGAGGAGGTGAGCGAGGGAAGGAGGAGAAATGAGGAATGGAGTAGTTGGAAAAGGAGAGGAGAGGGGAAAGGGGAGAGTAAAAGCAGAGTGAAGAGGAGGAGACAAGCTGCAAATACACAGCAACACATTGTCACTCTGTGTGTTTATTTCATTCAGTATGGGTACTAGAAGAGACCTAGGGGTTTAGCTTACAGTTTCATGGATCTGTTTTTATATATGCTTACTAATGGAAAGCATTAGTGTGCATGTGGTGTACACATGCACGTCATGAAGCAAATGTGGAGGTCAGGAACAACCTGAAGGAGTCTGTTTCCTTTTTCCACAATGTGGATTTAGGGAATCAAACTCAGGTCGTCAGGGTTGCAGGGTAAGTGCCTTTACCTGCTGAGCCATCTTGCCAGCCTTTGTGTGTGTTTTATTCTGTTATGCTTTTAGGAGAAAAAAGTTAACCGAAGCTCCTATGAGGTTTTTAAAAAAGCCACATAGGTGTCAAATATTAAACCTTGTGTTTGGGTAGAGTTAGAGTGTTATATTACTGATAAAATCAGCTTAGGATGTGCTTTGCCGCAAGATGCTCGTTGCATCCCCTATGTCCGACCTAACACCCATGACAACCAAAACCTTTAAAAATACATTCCTAGCAAACTACTGACTTCCACCAGTTCAAAACTATGGATGTTATTGGCATCTCATAAGCACATCAGATTTTCCGTATTTGGAGCACTCACCTTCCTGTGGCACTCACTTATTCATAAGTATATTGCTTTCAGCTTTCTCTGCTCTATAACTAAGAGGATCTCATGTAATCACATCTTTCATGGTAATGTGAGGAAAGCTAAATCTGTGTTCCAGTATCACCAACATGAATCCTTGTCTCCAAACTCCGGGAGTGTTAGGTCAGACAAAGGGGAGAGCAATGGACATCACACAAATGGACCTGGAGATCCTCTTCGCTAAGGCACAAAGTTTACGGAGCACCAGCCATCCTGTGACAGTCTATGACACTGGCACCCTCCACACATGGAGCAGAAGCCTCACAGCTACAGTGTGTCCTGTCTGAGGAGACCTGCTTTGTGACCAGATTCTCTTTTCTGTGCCTGTCTATTGCAGCAGCTTCATTTATAAATGATGATGTGAGGAGAAGCTGTATTATCAAAATTCCAGGGGAGAGATGTATCCTGGACAACAGCTTCATTCCTGTATGGCTTGCTACTTGCCCAGGTTTAATATGGGTGGCTGGTAACTGGATAACACCTAGAATTAGCTAAAAATGGTGAAAAAGAAAAAAGAAAGGGAAAAAATATAAAAAGACAAAGAGGGGAAGGGAGGGAGGGAGGGACGAAGAGAGAGGAGAGAGAGGAGAGAGAGAGAGAGAGAGAGAGAGAGAAAGAGAGAGAGAGAGAGAGAGAGAGAGAGAGAGAGAGAGAGAGAGAGAGAGGAAACAGCACTTTACACAGTAAAATGTGTCCTCACTTTGCGACTTGGGTGGTCATGGAGGCCTAAGGTCCCAGTGCTGTGTTTTGACTTTTTAGCTTCTGAACAATTACTTGTGTTTTACACTAATCTGTTTACTTTTGCCTGTCTTTCTTAAATATCCTGTTCATTTTTAGCCAACGTGTCCTGTGTAGTTTGTAATTGCACTGGGAGGAATTCGGAGCATGCCTCAAGTTCGCAGCGTGCCTCAAGTTCGCAGCATGCCTCAGGTTCCCAGCATGCCTCTGCAGGGTCTGAAGTAGAGGGCCCTGGGAAGGACCCTCAACTCCTTGTCAGTGTATAGACTGTCTGCAGCTAACTCCAGCACCCTCTGGGTCCTGCTTCTTTATTTTAGTCTACATATGTACGCATGTATGTATGTGTGTTTGTATGTGTTATGTATTTTGCGTTAGGATTTTTCTGTGTCCTGGAACTCACTCTACAGACTAGCCTGGACTCTTAACCACTGAGCCAGCGCTCCAGCCCCTTAGCCTGGACTCAAACTCACAGAGCTCCGCCTGACTTCGCTTACTTTGCCTCCAAAGTGATAGGATTAAAGGCGTGAGCAGCCACCATTCAGCTGGATCCACCTTCTTAAAAGTTTTCCCATTTCCCGACTTCTTCCTTCTACTCTCCTTTTCCTCCTCCTTGTGTATCACTCTTCTTCAGTTTAATCAAAGCCCTTGCTTTTTAGCTACAGAAGTTGAAATTATCTGAGTTTCTCTGAATCGCCAGCAGAGGGAGCTCTAAACTACTGCGCTTCACTGAGACTTGGAGGGCCACCATGAACTACCCTACGCCCCACCCCGCGGGCTCCCCCCTCCCATATGATCATCTCTGCCGTCCCTAAGAGGCTATCATTCTCTGTGCAGAGGCCCAGTCTTGGAAGCTCATCTCTGCTAAGCTACTTTCTCCGTACATTTTCCAACGGAGAATCCCAGCATGTAGGTTTCAGTCCGAGGATTCTTCTTTGTTTCTGCACCCTGGCCAGGCTCCACATTTTGTCCCTTGACCTTATGGATGTCCGCCTTCCTTTGGCAAGATGGAGCCCCACTTGTCATTACTTGGTGACTAAATTTATCCCCAAGGATCAGAGCCCACCTCCCACAGGTGTCACTGCAGGCACCCAGGTCCCCACCTCGTGGACTCCATGCACCTTCCTTCTCCTAGTTTCATCCCTAAGGTCTCTATCTCGTCATTACAGCTCAACTTTAAGAGTTTACCCTTTTTGTCCCCTGTATGAGGAGGCCTGGGGCACTCAGAGGAAGGATAGCAGGCTACCAAGAAGACACTTGATACCCTATCAGCATATACAGGGGGAGGAGGTCCCCCTCAGTCACAGTCATAGGGGAGGGGAGTAAGGGGAAAATGGGAGGGAGGGAGAAATGGGAGGATACAAGGGATGGGATAACAGTTGAGATGTAATATGAATAAATTAATAAAATATATTTAAAAAAAAAGAGTTTGCCCTTTACCCTCTCTAAAGGGCACAGAGAGTTCCAGGTGGTTCTAGGCCCACCGTGAAGACCACCAATTCTGAGCCTGAAATCTCCAGACAATCTCTGTTGCTGGTCTAGTAGACTGGGGCAGCAAGAGCAGGCTTCTCTGGTGTATCCACGGATCTCCACAAACGGTGCACTTTCTTGCCCTCCAGCAACTGGAGAAGAGCTGGATCCACATGCAGGAAGGGTGGTTATGCAGGTTGCAAGCTCTTGCTTCCCCTGTGGCCCAGCTCTCCCAGCTCCTCTTGACCTGGGCCACTGCGGTGGCTTTGCTTTAGAGGCAGTTTGGATCTCACTCACGGCATCAGCCATGGAATTAGTCATTCAACACCCTGGGAAATCAGCATCCTCACGTGCAGAAGGGTACAGCAAGGACAGAGGGTGCTCTGGGCAGGAAGAAAGACTCAGTGAAGTTAACCCATAAAGTGTTTGCAAACAGCATCTAACAAGTGCTAAATGTTTGACACACATGAGCCATCAACGTTGTATTTCATTGCCTAAAACCCAGTGACACATTACTGTGAGCTACTCCCCTGTGGGTCAGGGATGTTGAATGAAGGGGAGCCCTTCTAACATGGTTTCCAGTATGGGGGCCAGCCCTTCTCTTTTGGCTTCCTGTCTCCTCTATATGCACAAACAATTTTAGTCAGTATTTATCTTTCCTTGAGTGCAAGAACTCCTAAGCCTCATTCCATTAAAAGCTAGAGAAAATGAGGAGATGGAGGGGTGGAATTAAAAAGATGAAAAAGAGGGGAGGGGAGATACAAATAGAAAAGAAATGACAAAAAGAAAAATTGTACTTTAGTAAAAACCTGAAACATACCTTCTGATTCTGGTCCTAAGTGGAGGTAGTGTAACAAGACTCTAGAAGTAGGCCCCCAGACCTTAGCACAACTGACTCCATGATAGAAGTGCCATTCAGACTGTAAAACTCGTCATGTAGAGAGCACTGCTGGCAAAAATAAAATAAAAGCCTAATCCATCAAAGTCTGTATACTTCTAGGAAGTTCTCAACATAATCTAACCTTGAATTTTAGCTTCGATAGTTCCAGTCTGGCTAACCATTCTTGTTAACTGTAATATGTCAACTGAAAACTTGCTTTTTGTGATTAAAAACTCATCCTGAGAAAGGATTAGGACTACAGTGGAATCCTGAGCATCCACTGTAGTCTCTGGCTGGTCAATAAAGACTTTCTATTGGCTTTAACCTACTCCCAAGCAGTCTACTCTGACAAATAGCTGACAACAATACTATTCTTTGTTTTTTGAACTGTTTTATAACTCTGTAAATTGTAGGTAATTGGTAATAACATAAGTTACTTGTGCTTTATAGACAGACCCCTACAATCTGTGGACATAAACCTCTCCCCTGATCCTACTGCTAGAAGCATAAGTTTTATGAGCATTTTCCAATTTATTTAGTAACCCTGTTGTATAGTTTTCAAATCTCTGCTAATTTCATCTTGGTTACCTTTCTTAGTAAGTTACGTAAAATATCTCACACATCAATTTGGTTTCTCTGGTCATCACTTTAACCATTTTGATGTTTTCTTTTTAAAAAAATCTTTCTTAAAGTTTCTGTTGCGAGAGTGAAACACTATGTCCAAACAAACAAACAAACAAACAAAGATCCAAGTTGGTGATAAAAGGGTTTAGTTGGCTTATACTTCTGCCTCACTGTTAATCATCCAAGGAAATCAGGACAGGAACTCAGTCAGGATCTTGGAGGCAGGAGCAAATGCAGATACAGAGACAATGGAGGAGTGCTGCTTACTGGATTGCCCCTCATGGTTTTCCAATCTGTTTTCTTATATGATGCAGAACCACCGGCCCAGGCATGGGATCATCACGATGGGCTGGACCACCCACCCTCATCAATCATCAATTAAAAAAATGCCTTATAAGCCTTCTTACAGCCCAGTCTTAGGAGGCATTTTCTTAATTGAGATTTTTCTCCTCTCAGATGACTAGCTTCTGTCAAGTTGACATAAAAGCTCTGTGTCCAGTGATACTGTTTTTCTTCTTAAAATAGAGGATGGGTGTGGTGGCACACATCCATAATGCCAGCACTGGTGAAGCAGAGGCAGATGAATCCCAAGTTTGAAGCAAACTGATCCACACAGTACCGTGTCTTAAATAAATAAAGATAGATGGTAGATAGATCATTAAAAGATAGGCTGTGATTGACTCTGAGAAATTGAGGGAGCCCTTACCTAGCTAGCCCTAACCAGCACCTTGTATTTCCAATTCTTCATAGCCTAAGTCTTCCCCCTTGACACACATACCTGTAACTAAGAGATTCTCAACGTTCCTAAGGTTGGGACCCTTTAATACAGTCCCTCATGTTGTGGTGATCCCAACCATAAAATTATTTTGTTGCTACTTCCTAATTGTTATGAATTGTAATGTAAATAGCTGTGTTTTCCCATAATCTTAGGTGGCCCCCTTGAAAGGGTCATTCATCCCCAAGGGGTCAAACCCATATCCTGAGAACTGCTTCTCTAAATACTTCATAACGGTCTACCTGGCTGTCCTCCTGGGCACAGTGACGGAAGAAGAAAACAGATGTAATTCCCTGAGTGCCACTCAGCCCGACACAGCTGGCCCTGTACCCTATAGGCAGTATTGCACTCTTTTGAGTAACTTCAATCCCAAACTCACCCACCTCCATCTCTCAAAGGACAACGCATCTTCACTTCCAGCAGAGGGCGCCTAGACCCTGCTATGAGCAGTCACTTCCTTGGGCTCTGCTGTGTACAAACACACTCTCACCGTATTCCAGCTCCTTTCTCTACCATCCTCATTGTCTTCTCAGTTGGAGAGGAGTGTTTCTCCAACATCAAACCATTTGATTTTTTAAAGGCCCATCTCCAAATTCTTTAGACCTCTTTGCCTTCTGATCCTGCCCTCTTTTGTGCCTGGTGAAATATGAAAGTCAGACAGTAACGATTTTGATTAGAGGAGCCGCTTAATAGGGTAAATGGCACTCAGAGGAAGGAGAGCAGGCTACCAAGAAGAGACTTGATACCCTATGAGCATATACAGGGGGAAGAGTTTCCCCTCGTACACAGTCATAATGCAGGGGAGTAAGGGGAAATGGGAGGGAGAAATGGGAGGATACAAGGGATGGGATAACAATTTAGATGTAATATGAATAAATTAATAAAATATACTTTTCAAAAGAGGATAAAATGGGAGCAGTGAAAGAAAAGGCAGAATCAGGCTTGGACCTTCTGAAAGCAGCAAGTGCTCTTGACTGAGCTGCTATCTATCCAGCCCTTTAAGACATTTTTATGATAAATAAAAACTCTTATTCCTAGGAGTTATTAATATTTGAAAATATGTTATTTTCTTTATAATGTTTGTTTTTGTTTTACTTGACTTGAGATGGGATCACACTGTGTAGCTCATGCTTGTCTTAAACTTAAGATCTTTTTTCCTCCAACTCTGGGGAGCTGAACTCCAGGTATGTGTTACTATGGCTAGTTAAAAACATGTTCTTTTTCTTTACATTTATTTTATATTGCATGTGTAGATGATATATGTGTATATTCATGTGCACATGTCCCAGGGTACATTTAGGGAAGATATAGAACAATTAGGGGATCAGCTCTCTTTTTCTACTATGTGGGTTCTGGGGACTGAACTCACTCAGCCATCTCACACATCCTAAATTAGATTCTTACAATCTGACCTCCTATGAACTTCATTTTCTGGTCACTCTACCCATTAGTCTCTAACAAGAAATCACAAGAGGGCAGAACCAAATAAATCCAACCATCCTTTACTTTCATAAAGAAACGACTAATGAAGAAACAAACAAACAAACAAACAAACAAACAAAAGAAATGCCTCCGAAAGGCATTTTGTGAGCTAGTCAAAGGAAATCTTTCACATTCGTATGTGCAGTGTGGCTGAAGCTCCCAGCTCAGTAACTACCTCATTTTTGTCATCTGATCCACAGAAGAGATTGGCTTTCAGGCCTAAGGGAGGTTTGCATTATGTTGCTCTGTCCCACAAAGGAATCAAAGGATCTTCAATTTGGGTGGGGCAGCCTCTAACAGTGAACCCACTGCATGCCTTCACAAAATTCCCACCCCAGAATATCCTTCAGTGGTCATCATACTTTGGGGATGATGAGCCTGAAGAAGCCAGCTGCACATTTGTTTCATTCACAGAGATAAAGGATATGAGTGTCTAGGTCACGGGGAAATGGCCTGATTGGTAAAGTGCTTGTCATGCAAGCCTGAGGACCGTAGTTTGATCTTCAGCAGCCATTTAAAAAGATGGTTGAAGTGGTGTGTGTTTATATGCCAAGCACTGGGGGCACAGAAACAGGACAATCCCAAAGTTCACTGGCTGTCCATCCAAGATGAATCAGTCATGCGTTACAAGTTCAATGTGAGAACACATCCCAAAAAATAACATGGAGAGTACTAGAAGGCACTCACGATCAATCTCTGGCCTCCACATCCACACATATGGACATGTACATCTCCACACACAAGTAAACAGACTCACATACAACACACTCAAACTTAAAAAATTGAATGTGTATGCCTAAGCTGATATCCACATGACAGGCTCTGCTTCTCCTCTAGTCAAGCATGACCTACAATTCTTTAAAAAACTTTCTCTGGTAATCAATAAAACCATTAGTAAAACAAAGATTTATCATTGAGGTTTTTAAAAAAATTGTATATGTGTGAGAAGAAATTAAAGGCTCAAGGAGACAAATCAATAAAACCACTTCCTTTATCCTTGGACAGGTTTTTCTTTTGGATGACAATGATGCTATATCCACTTGGTATGTGTCCCAGCAATGGCAGGCAGGAACATTGTACCTTGTGTTTATAATGCACACTGTGTTAAAAGTACAACGGATAGATGTTACTGCAACTGTTGTAAATTGTGAGCCTTGACTTCTTTCTTCTTCTTTACTGGGTAGCAAGTAGCTTGCACACAGCCTGATGCGTGATAAACCCAGATTACAGGAACCCTGTGGGACCATCAGGCAATGTCCCTTTGCTTTTCACAGTGTCTTTCATTCCAGGTTACAGACATCTGTGGTACCATCATGCGATGTCCCTTTTCTCTTCATTTTATCTTGCATTCCCGTTATAAAAACTAATCTTTATTGGCAACTGAATTTAGAATTGCTTCAGAAACATCCCTCTGGGCATTCTTGCAAAAACATTTCCAGAGAGGCTTAGCTGAGGAGAGAAGACATGTCTTGGATAGCAAGCATCACCCATGGACTACAGACTGGAACTGCACAAAAGAGGAATGGCAAAGCCTAAGGAGCATCAGCACCCACTTCTTTCTGTTTCCTGGTCCAACATAATGCAAAGAGCCCCAGCCACCCAATCATACCAGGAGCACTATCATCGCTTCCCTACTATGATGGAGTAGGAACCCAGATAATTTTATACAGTACAGGGCCACTTGCTTCCTAGGGATTGCACTGCCCATGTGAGGCTGGCCCTCTTACATCAATTAGAAGTCAATAAAAATGTCCCATGTACTCCCCCACAAACAATGTGATGGAGTTCTTCACACACATCACAAGGCACTAGGTCCTTCAATTGAGATTCTCTCTTCTCATTATATCCAGTTTGTGTCGAGTTTACAGTAAAAAACAAAACAAAAACAAACAAACAAACAAACAAACAACAAAAAAACAATCTACCAGAGTTTGTTTTCCAGGGTCCATTTTGGACAGCTCACAGCAGCCTATAACTTCATCATTATCTTCTGTTCTCCAAGAACACCACATGTCCACACTCTCCCCTTCTACATATAGATAGATAGATAGATAGATAGATAGATAGATAGATAGATAGATAGATAGATAAATACAAATGAAAGGACATTAAACTATGTGGAAGGACGTGGATTATATGCAGCACAACACTATTTTATGTAAGGAGCTTGAATATCTGTGGATGTTTGTATCTTCGGGAGTTGTAGATATCAAGGGATAGGTCTTCTCCAGCGTCAGGTCTGATGACGCTCAAACCCACACAGCCCTCGCAGTTTCCATCTCTAATTCTCTCACTAGTCCCCACTAGAGGGCTTGGCACTAGATTCTGCATTATTATTCTTTCTCTGTCCAGGGTAAGTCACTAAACTTTCAAAGGCAGCATCTTTCAGGTGTTTTGTTATTGTATGGACGAATTCAGTTACCTGAGTGGCAGGAAAGATCTCAGTTTCAGAACGAAGAAAACAGTCTTCAGAGTAGATAAAAATCTGCTTGCTAGAAAAGCACAGGGCATGCTCAAGGAGGCAGCTGGCACACTCCTGCTGCCTCCTGTCAAGCCCTACTTGCAGATCATTAGGAGATCACCATGGGCACAAGAAATCTAAGTCAGCATCAAAACAGAAGGAATACAGAGGGTTGCAAGGTTTAGCATGGGCTTATGGTGCCCTCTTGTGATTATTTCTAAGAAATGCTGGTTTTTCATCTAAGATTTGATCCTATTGTTTTTTTTTTATTCTAATATATCATAATTTATTCAGACTATATCCTGAATGTTATCCCATAGCTTGTATCTTCCCATTCCCACCTGCCCTCTCTCTCTTTCACCTTATACCCTTACCCTAGACTTTGGACAGAAGGAGACCAGTGCTTTCTCAGAAAATTGGGAATAGTTCTACCTCAAGACTCACCTATACCACTCCTGGGCATATACCCAAAAGATGCTCTATCATACAAGAAGGGCATTTGCTCAGCTTTGTTCATAGAAGCCTTATTCATAATATCCAGCACCTGAAAACAGCCTAGATGTCCCTCAACCTAAAAACGATGCTACTGTTTTTAATATTTAATTTAAACTTCTACATGATCTACTATTTTATTAGATGAATGAATTTTAACATATGTATCTGATATTAAGTAGACTATTGTTAGACTTTTTTTTTATCAAGTTGGATTTTTGACAATTTTATACATGTGTGTATGTTTAAATATTAATTGTTTTATTAGTGTGTGTTGCTGCAGCAATATTTTAGTGCATGTGGAGGCCAGAGGTTGGCTTCAGATTGCTCAGGCAGTTGTGGGCCACCCCACTTGAGTGCTAGTAACTCAGGTCCTCTAGAAGAGCAGCAAGTAAGCCATTTCTTCAATGCTCTAATACATTTATATTGAAAAAAGTCTCACCAACCAGTCTGATTCAACATCCAGACAAAGTTTAAAGAAAGAAAACATTTCAATAGATAGTCAAGTGTGGATGGATGACAGGGGGCTTGAAGGAGTCTGGAACAGGGGGTTCAAGTGAGGAGAGGGAAGGAAAGTGGGACAGGGAGAGACTATCAGGAGAAACAACTGAAATTCACAGTCTTTGAAGGTTAGTATGAAAACCTACTATAGTAGAAGCTTCCTAAAATATATACACATATGAAGGACGGACACACACACACACACACACACACACACACACACACACACACACACGCACATAAGCAGGACACCAATGTATAGAAAATAAAAATATGTAAGTCATTAAAAAAAGTAAACAGGGCTAGCAGACCCCAGATAAGCTTTCATCCTAAGTCAGAGTTTCTCCTTTTTACAGCCATGAGGGTAGACACATCTGAAAATCTTGCCTCCTGCCTTTCTTCCATGTTATGAGGTTATGAAGCAGGTGTTCTCCATAGGGAAGCCTCACTGCCACACATTGCTTACACTGAGGGACAAGTTGTGGGACAGCTCCACTGCTTTCCTAAGTCCAATACATGATTCCTCAACAGTCCAGACTTTGAGAGTAGTCTCCGACAGTATAAGTCAAAATTCCTGGGAGTTGACACTTGAGCTAATCTGCTGTTGTACTCTCCACCCAAAAGGAAAAAGCACGTGATACAGAGAAACAGCTTTGGAAGTTCCCAGTGTACATCTCTGCTCAGTGCACAGTTCAGTGCCTCCGTCTGATGGCAACACTATGCCATGTCTCCACCAGTAATCACCAGGAATTCTTTCTTTGCAGGTGTTCAGTATCCTAGGACCTAAAAGGAAACTCCAGAGAGAACCAAGTTTGTGACCTCATTACAGGATGAAATATTGCTGAGTTCAGCAAACCTTCCCTTCAGCACCTTTTTCTTCTGTGTATTTTTCAAATTTTCTATATTTATTGTCAATCATGTGATGCATTCATACTTGCATAAGTTCTGTAATATTCAAATCAGACTAAATATATTAGCACCTCACATATTTATCATGTCTCTCTGGCCAAACATTCATAATCCCTTTATTTTAGAAATGAACATATTCTGTTACATCTATTAATATTAGAAGAAGGAGCCTCAGTTAAGTAAATGCTTATATTAGATCCAAATGTATGACATTTTCTCCATTAGTAACTAAATGAGGGGACATCCCATTGTGGATGGTGACAACCCTGTGCTGGTGGTCTTAGGTTGTATAAGAAGGCAGCCTGAGCAAGCCAGGGGGAGCAGGCCAGTCAGCAACACCCTTCCATGGCCTCCCCATCAGCTCCAGCCTCCAGGTTCCTGCACTGTTTGAGTTTCTATCCTGACTTCCTTTGGTGATTAACAGCAATATGGAAGTATAAGCCAGATAAACCCTTTCTTTCTCAACTTAATTTTTTGTCATGGTGTTTCACCATAGCAATAGAAACCCTAACTCTAACATGTGCCCAGAGAGTCAAGAAATGGGAGTTGGACACTGGAGTTGGAGTTATAGATGGAGTTGCCTGACATGGATGTTCAGAATTTATTCTCTGCAAGGAGACTAAGTGCTTCAACTGCTAAACCTTCTCCCCAGCCGTGCAAGGTGCATTTCTTAAAGAAGTAATGAAATCAAACACACAAAAGCCCAGGGCCATCTCAACACCAATTTCATGTTACAATGAAGTCTGCCTGGCCCCAGGGATGTTTGCTGGCTTTATGAGGACAGGAATATATTATTTTATAGTGATTACTCTTAGGGAACCCTTCCTCTTACAGAAGTCATCCTCAGATCACAGCTCTTTGGCATGACAGCCACTCACAGCCACTGTGGATGGCACTGGGGTCACCAGACAGCAAAGGATTGAAGCTGGAGGCCTGCCTCATGCCTGCATCCTGCGAGCCTGAAGAAGACATAACTGGACAGCAGCAATGTTGATTATCTGAAGCCTGTGCATAGAATCTGACCTTTAGATAATGCCAGGAGATGAAGGGATTTGTTTTCAGGAGTGGTGACCGTAAATGTTTGCTGAAGGCTTATTATTTATTGGAAACAAGCTCACCATTAAAATATTACCTTAATAAAAATATCCAACCAGTGAGATGGGTAGACTTTTTCATAGCTAATGAAAGATAAATCCAGTGTACAAACATTAGCTTGAACTATTGTAAACTATATAACACATTGTTTTCTGGATTTTTTCCATAATTTGCATAGGAAAGGATTAAGGCAGCTAGAAATTTAAGGTCACAGATACACATGTACTGATCATCTTTTCTATTAGATGAATATGTGTCAGACGATTGAGTCATGGGTATGGGTGAAAGAGAGAGAAAGAGATAGATAAGAGATAGAATATATGTGGCTGATAGGTTTATGAGACATAGATATAAAAGATAAGTAAGAGATAATAGGAAGTTAAATGATAAATGTATAGAGTGGTTAATAAATACATAGGTAGATGGTAGATAGCAGGTAACTGATAGAAAGGCAGCTCTTTGATGTCACAGCCTCTGACGGCCATTAAGAAGGTCACTGGGGTAACCCGACAGCAGAGGATAAATAGATTAGTGGATGGATGGATAGATCTGTCTATGCTTCTTGCCTCACTAAATTATTGACTATTAAAACAACCATACTAACTGTGTATCAATTTTTGAAAATTAATATGATAATACAATAAATCCCATGGGAGACAGTCTACCTGTGACACTATTAACGATACTCTACTATGCTTGCAAATGAGAGTCTAGCATAGTTGTCCTCTGAGTAGCTCTACCCAGCAGCTGGTGGAAACAGATGCAGAGACCGATAGGCAAACATTGGTTGGACCATGGGCAGTCTTGTGGAAGAGAGGAAGAAAGGATAGAAAAAAATCCGAGAGGAGAGGAGCTCCACAAGACCAGCAGAGCCAACTAACTAGGGCCTGTGGAGACTGAAGCTCTAATCACTGACCATACATGAACTGGACCTACTTCCCATGTAGTCTATGGGAAGCTAGGTCTTCATATGAGTCCCCTAGTAAGAGAAATATGTGCTGACTCTGATGTGGACTCATTGCCTGCTTTTTGATCACTTTCCCCTGGTGGTATTGCCTCTCTGGGCCACAGGGGAAGAGGATGTGCTCAGTCCTGATGGAAATTGTGTGCTGGGGTGGGTGGGGTTCCTCTTCTCTGAGAAGTAGGGGAGGGAGGATAAGGGAAACAGGGAGGGATGGTGGGACCGGGAGGAGAGAAGAGAGGGGGCTATGATGGTGAATAATCAATAATTCTATTTAATAATTAATGAATAATTAATAAAATAAAATAATTAAAAATATTATGATAACAAGTAAAAAGGTGGATTATATCCAGAGAAATTTTGTAGCAGCATCCTATCACACCTCAGGCCACAGGACTTCCAGTTGACTGGGAGAATTGGAAGCTGCACCCTGTCTCTGGACAGCAATGCCTGCAGGGCAAAGACAAGCAAACATACTAGGTCACATCACCAAACTGCAAACCCTTCCTTCTGGTTAACTTCTGCTCTATTCTGGGAACTTGATGGTCTTCAAGTTTTTCAAAGATAGAATAAATTATCTTTCTGGAATTAAATTTCACAGAAAAATCTCTAAATTAAAAACTCCTTCACCCATATTTGAAAATGCTGTTAATACATTAAATGGAGACTTTTCCTATCCTCAAATTAAAAAAAAATCATTTGTCCATTTGATTGCAAGTAAACATTCACCTTCACAAATAAGAAGCAGAAGAGAGCTGAGGTACAGTTTGTCTTTTCTTTGTCAGTTCTGTTCTTATATCCTTTAAGTGAAGAGCATTATGAAAATCCAGATTTTTCCCACTTTGCTCCTTCCTGCTTAATTGACTTCCAACATAAAATAGAATGGTCACAAGGAAATATATAGCAGGAGAGTCACATACGTCTGGTGAGAGCTGGCTAGGTTTATGCCAGTATGACGCAAGCTAAAGTCATCTGAGAGGAGAGAATCCCAGTTACGAAAATGCCCCTATAAGATGGGGTTGTAGGAAGGCTGGTAAGGCATCTTCTTAGTGATTGACAGGGGAGGACCCAGCTCATTGTGGTTGGTGCCATCCCTGAGCTATTGGGCATGGGATCTTTAAAAAGCCAGGCTAAGGAAGGCAAGAGGAGTAAACCAGTAAACAGCACTCCCCCATGACCTCTGAACCTGCTCCTGCCTCTGGATCCTAGGCCTGCTTGAGTTTCTATCCTGACTTCCCTCAATGATGAATGAAAGGGAAGTGTAAACAAAATAAACCCTTCCCTCCTTAACATGTATGTGGCCATGGTGTTTCATTGCAGCAAACCGTAACTAAGACAGTTCTCCTCACAAACACCAACTACCTGCATCCTTCAGTGTGCATTTTGCCCACTGTGGGCGAACATAGTTACAGTTCAACCTCTAAATCCTTCACATGATGTTTCTGTCCTGTATTGCTAGCCGAGGAGTGTCAGGAATAAGCCATCTATGTTTTCCTCTCATCTAAGTAAACTGGGTCAGCAGGCGATATCAAGCTCATCAGGATTCATCGGTGAGGATCACTTATTGAATGAGGGGATCCTTGTCAGGCCAGCAAAGATGACATCACGCTGCAGAGGCTCTGTGTGAATAGAGAAATCAATTGAATTAACTGCTTTGTGTGGGAAACTGAGTGTAGCTCTGATGACTTACACATGAGTTCAGCCACAGTTCCTATTTCCAGAGGCCACTGCACATAGTATACCTCATACCAAGCCCCACACTGGTTCTTGCAAACAGAATTTCCCAGGCATGGAGGGGGTGGAAGAGGGTGAGGAGTGCATTCCAGGCAGTGATAAATGCATGGCCAGCATTCCCAAAGAGGTTTCATCTTGTGTGAGCACTCACAGAGTGTCTGTAGCCTTTGGGCCTGTGCCAAAGACAATTACTGCAAAGTCAAGGTGAGAGGAGATAAAAGTAGACCGGTGGGTTTTCATCAGTGATGAGAACTTCATCACTGAGACAGGGACATGCCCTGAAGATGCAGAGTCACCTCACTTGTGACTGAATAAGAGCACGGTCTATTAACAGATGCACCCAACTGGCCTTTGGCTCAACAGCAGAGGAAATCTCCAGAGCACAGTACTGCTATCTTCCTTTGTGCCACTTTTTTGTGGGCCTGACACCTTGGCTGTCTTGTGAGAACTCAGCTTGAGGCATTTTCAGTAGAAGCATACTCTTCCCAGTGGGTGGTTTGAAGCTCCCCAACAGTAGAACAATAGCAGAAAATGCTCTGCATTGCTCACCTTCAATGCCCGTGGATCTGAAGGAGGCATGAATGGAAGCAGTTACCAGCACAGGTCAACAAGAAAGCCTCAGTTACCATTTCAGTAGGATGCAGAATGCTCCTGTCCTGGGGAGAACTGACAGGGGAATCACAAAGCTGCATGATCTCATTGTACATCTCATTTTCATTACGGAGATTTTTAGCATCTGTTTACATTGCTCAGGTCATTAAATGATAGAGAGAGAAGGCTCATCTTTACTTACAGTTCGGAGGGTTCAGTCCATGTTCTTTCCTTTCTCTTTTTTTCAGGCAGCAGATGATTATGGGACTGTGTGGTAGAGGAAATTTGTTAATCTGGAGAGAGAGAGAGAGAGAGAGAGAGAGAGAGAGAGAGAGAGAGAGAGAGAGAGAGAGAGAGAGGCAGACAGACACAGAAGAGTTCCACTGTCTCCTTCCAAAAACATGATGATCTCTTACCAGGCCCCCTACTTCTCATTGTTCTGCTACCTCCCAATAGTGCAAAGCTGGAGACTAAGCTTTTCTTTAACACATGAACACTTAGTAACAACCAGAGCTAAGAAAAGGGAAGTCTACATTTCTTAGAATTCACGCATCCCTGAAAGTCTCTACTTGAAATTTTTTGATGCCATTTTTATTATGAATATGCTTGCTTTGCTTTGTTTTGAGACATGATGCCATGTACATAGATTGGGCTTAAGCTTGCTCTCTAGACAAAGATGACCTTGCCCTTTTGTTCTTCTTGGCTTTATGTCCCAAGTGATGAGATTTTGGGCTATGTACTCCATGCATAGAGTATTATACTTGAGTTTTATAGAGCCTCCTTGTTTGTACAAAGCTTTATCTTAGCACAAAAGCCACTACCATCACCTCCAAACTTTGATCTTAAAAGATTCATGTAGAAGCTTTTTCACTTAGAGTGTTAAAGTTTTAAGACTCTTGAGCAGTCATACAGTCTAAGCCTTAAAGCTGGGTAGCCTTCTTCCTAGCCACAGGCTTTTTCCTGCCTCCTCATTGGCCAGTAGCTAATACTAAGTAGATGTCCATGCAGAATTAAATTTGTTCACATGGGAGAATGGATCCTTTTAAAATCATACCAAAATCAGTCATATATTCAGGCATACCATCCAACTCAATTCATTTAGCCAATGTTCCTTGAGAACCTTGAGTATGCCAGGAAATATGGTAAACATTCAGAAATGAAGAAAATGGTTGAAGTTATGTCCCTAACTGAGCTCAGCTCCAGCAAACTACCTAAAACCCCTGTAAACAAGAAAACTAAAATTGTCCAACAAGTAATCTCATGGGATCATTTCCAATTACCTGCCTAGGAATTAACTGGAGTTTGAGTCTTCCTTTTCATTAGATGTTAAAATTCAACTGACAATTCCCAAAGGACAAGGAACATCTGACCCATCAAGCCTCCTAAGATCTCATGACTTATCCCAGAGCAACTGATGTCAAAATCCACATGTAGCCAACACTGTGTAATCACATTCATGACAATCCCATGAAGATTGGAAATAAATCAAGTTAAAGATACTTTTTTAGAAGAGAATATAGGTGGAAGATTAGCCAAAGGGACCAAGAGAACAAACAACATAGGAATCTGGTGCCTTCACCAAGTAACACTAATTAAGTCCTCTACACCTTTTCTATGAGCTTAGAGATATAGAAATGGGCAGAGATCACTTGTCAATAGAGAAAGCTCTAGCAAGGCTTCATTGAGGAAGTCACATTGAAGTATAAAGACCTGAAAAATAAGCATGCTCAAGTAGTGTTGTGTTAGGAGTAGGGCATGCCCCTGCTAAGGGCTGGAATGTGACCATGTCCAGAGAAGGAAACAAATCTTAATTCTTCAGGGTTGATAGCTTGATATGGAATAAAGGTGTGTGAGGAGTATTTAAAGTTCAAAACAGACTAATCCAGATAGTTGATATTCACTTGTTTTTCCTAAGTGTAACTCATGGACAAAGGAAAAAGAGCAAGGGGTGATATACTTTAATTATCCCCAAGATCATTCACAATACATCTCTAAAGACCAGAAAGTGTTTAAGTAGAGGACAGACCCTGCTGAGCACTTATGGTGCAGGTTCATAACGATAGTGATATTGGTGTGGATGAGAATAATGTTTCTACAGATGGTTACAAAAGATGTTTACGAGTATGATATTTGAATTTATTTGCATGCATGCATGTATATGTGCATTCATTCCTGTGTTCATGTGTGTGGGCGTGTGCACGTGTGTGTGTGTGTGTGTGTGTGTGTGTGTGTGTGTGTAGGTGCACGTATACAATAGAACATGTTTCAAGGTTGGAGGGCTACTTGCAAGCTTTCATAATGAGGATTCTGGAGATTAAACTCAAGTTGTCAGTGTAGGTGGCAAGTACCTTTACCCACTGAGCAATCTTTCTGTTCTATTTATCCATTTTACTGATTAAACTGTCAATGATAACAGCAAGGGACATCAGAATACCTCCAAGGTTTGTCTTGTGTATCCAGGTGGAATACCTGTGACAATGAGAAATGTGGGAGAGGGGTGTTTTACAAGATAGGAGCATTCAATGACCTTTGCATGACCCTTTGCCAGAAATACTTTGGGTACTAGAGTCATTCCAGAACTTGGGTACAGAGGGACACCTTGATAGGATGAATTGGTTCCTATATTATAATTCATTAACTTCCTCCTCCCAAAGATTTCCCCGAATGTCTTTCCCACCCATTAAATGAACCCCCGTTACTCTCAGGGAGTAAGCATCTCAGCAGGGGTCACTCAGCGATGATAGGAAATATGGTTAGAGGTGCTCTTGGATTATTATTTCTGGGAAACTACTTCCTTATTCTTAATAAATGTATGTAGTTCCACACAGATAGCCTGAAGATGCTCAGCTGCCCAGACCAACCCTTGCCCTTTCGAGCAAGATGAGGTTAAACAGCAAACAAGGATGCAAATAAAAGATACCTCATGAGTGATGTATGTGAAGAGGAAGAGGAATCTGTAAAATGAACTGAGGAGAGTGGGCTATACAGGAAGGTTTATAGAAGGTTTGCTAAGAAGCTGACATTTGGATTTGTAATTTACTTAATAACAATGAATTTATTTTAAAATGTCAAAAACAAATAAACAAAAAGGACTGTGCCCCCTCACTTTGGCAAGGTGGAAACTAAGCCACGAGAATCTCATACAGAGAGAAGATGAAGCCTAAAGTCTTGGCCAGCCAAAGAAAGACCTGTCTCCTGGAGGGCTTTTATAACTTATCATACCTCTGTGAAGGAGAGACTGGAGCCATGACAAATGATGAAGACACCACAGCTTAACCAAGACTCCTTAGCTATATGTATAACTACGGCCTTTTACTTAAATGTCAGATCTAGTCCAGCACCCCTAAAAATGAGCATGGAAAAGGGGTCATTGGGTCTCTTCCCAATATACCTTACTGAAAATATCTGTTTTTCATGATTAATTTCAATTTTTAATTAAATTTATGTTTTCACTTTACATCTCAATATCACAGCCCCTCCCTCCTCTTCTCCTTGCCCCACCCTTCCACCCTCTTCCCCTTCCCCCTCCCCTTTTCAGAAAAAGGGACCTCCCCTGGGCTTATTGAGGATGACTGGCTGAGTCTGGCTTATTATGGCTAGAGCACAGTTCTGATCTTAACATCAGTAACAAGTTGAGAAGAATGGACTAGACAGTTGAGGGTAAAAGGTTTCCACATGGTAGACAAGCTGTTCCAGATGGTTGCAGCCTGCTGTGTGGCAGAGCTCTAGATAAAGAGTTGGGTAGAAGTGTTCAGATTTCAGTTTTCTCTACTGTTTAGAGCAGCTAAGCCTGCACCTTACTTCCTATGTGTGCTGTTCACTCCAGAGGAACTAACCAGGGTTCCAAAAGTGAAAAACAGACAGTATATGATGGAACCAACCAACAAGGTAATTAGGGGGGAAGGAGGCTGAGTTAGAACAGGCCACTAAGATCAACTGTTCTCTTCTCCTGGTTTTATGTGTTACACATCAGCTTCCCCAGTCAGTTCCTTGCTTCCAGCACACTCATTCCTGCACTGTGCTCTGGATCCTCCACTGGGAAAGCCCTCCAACCTCACCCCCACAGGCAGCCTCACGCCATCATCCCCTCTGTTCTTGTATGGAAGATCAGTATCTCCTCCTCCCAGCCACCCTTGACTTCTCTTTAGACCACTGGTAGGAAGCATGCTTCTTCTGGGTGTTGCACAGACTCAATATTGCCATCACTAAAGATTGTTATGGTGACATACCATCATGACACCCAACTGAAAGTACTATTTACCCGCTGCCCCCCCCCAACACACACAAATATAACCTAGAACAATCCTTTCTCTCTGGCTAGGAGAGAATACGGGAAGAGGAAGTAATGCAATGGGAAAGGCAGGGGCCACATCAAGTCAAGTTGCAGCATTTAAAACTCCACTAGGGAAGTACACCTTACCTCGGTGCAGCCTGTGGCATTTCAGAGATGAAAATGTACAACAAAGTTAAGTCAAATCAGGGGAGTACGAAGACTACAGAATCCATTGATTCGAGGGAAAGAAAGAGACACATAGGAAGCAAAGAAAGTTTTTTTGGATTAGATACGAAATAACTAGGGCCCTCCCCACAATTATTTTTAAAGCCACTCCAGGCTAGAAGCTTCTGAGTTTGTTGTCCCACTAAATACAAGAAGGAATTTAGGGACAGCAAAAAAAAAATGATCTTTGGGGGTAAAGGAAACCTCATTCTCAGTTACTAAGTGATAACGTAGAGAAATAATGAAAGAAAGGCATGGTTAGGTCTAGATAGGTAGGTTAAGTTGATAGAGATGAGATATGATAGATATTGACTTACATTCAGAATTGTAGACTGAACAAGATAGGAAGATGTTTTCTTCAAGGCTGCCAAAAAGAAATACTATGAATGTAACATTAATATAATTCCTGATTGTTTCATGGTTCTTTTTATTCTATGTAGCTTATTTTATATATGTATATGTACAAAGACAAAAAGCAGGAATACTTGTTTTTTAGGTCCCTGCCATAAAACAACTGCCTAAACTATCTCTCCTGTTCTCAATACCATTTAGAAATGAAAGCCCCACTTTTTACAGCCTAAACTCCAATTATTCTATGAGCCATCAAGTCAACAAGGCCACGACTACATAAAAAGATCTGTTATTACTTTTTAATTACTAGTAACTGCAGCCTGATATTGTTTGCATCTTGATTAGTCAATTCAATTTCCGTGAAAAGCAGTGGACTTTGCTCTGACCCTGATAACACCTCTGTGTTTATAATTTCTTATCAAACCTTGCTTGCTCTGAGAAGGTAATATACACTCACACACACAAAAGTAGGCACCAAATGAAAGAGAGGTTAAGAAACTCAAACAGAACCCCAAATGCTGACTATGAATCTTTCCTACAGGCCTGGGGAAAGACTGGAAAAGAAAGCCAATTGGTTTAGCCTCAGAGACTGGATGTTTCTTCCTCCATCTTTTCCAAAGAATCTCTGTTTATTCAGATGCACACAGGCCTTCTGGGGATGACTGTTTTCTGGGCTTTTGTGAAAGATCTTGCAGTTCACTCATCAGTACGGGGATATGGGCTGGACTATTGGCCTGTTCTCTGGATCATTATATTTTGCCTATTCATCCATTCTACCTCCTCTTTCTTTTTCTGAGATTTTAAAATTATATTCTCTTGTTATTTCAGACTTATTAGGGCAAATAAATTACACTTGAAATTTTTATTATTATTATTATTATTATTATTATTATTATTATTATTATTAATTTCAGTTATTTTGCATCTGTGTGCTTGCCTGTGTGATATGTCTGCGAGTGAAGGTGTATGTACTAGAAAATACATGTAAATATCAGAGGATAACTTTGGGAGTGTGACCTCTTTCTGTGACCAGATGCTGGGATTGAGCATCAGGCACGGATGGCAAACATTTCTACCCCTCAAGCCATATGCAGATGTCATAAGACATTATATTTTTTGTCATAAGAAAACCTGCAGTAATAGATGTGGTTTTGATTATATTTCTCTGGGACAGCACCAATTTAGACATTTGTGTCTGTTTACTCTGGGAATGTGGGTACAGTGAACTTTACAGATAATAATCAAGAGAGTAGAGATCCCTAAGCTCCTCCCATTCTTCTGGGGCTTTGGATGGAAACTGTGAGTGAACATAGTCAGGGGGATAAATTTGGTCAGGGAATCCTCAGCCATCAACAACTTCTTTCTTGCTCTCATATTATTTTGGGAGTGGATGGTCAAAGGATTCTTACATCTTAGAGGCCATGAAGTCTGTCATCATCAAAGATGATGAGCATTACTATTAAAGTTCAAAGACACAATCTGTGTCTCTCAGTGTGGCCCAGGTGTCCTTTAGTTAGCACCAATGCCTGCTTCACCACATTCTTTATGTCATAATACTTGGTACCTTTTTCTAGGTGTTAAGTGTCATATCCATGATGGAAACAATGTAGAAAGACCAAAGACCATGACAGTGAGCTTCCTGTTCAGCTCTAGGATGAACTTGCTCACCTCCATGGCAGCAGAGGTGGAAGCAGGGATGATGTTCTGGGTAACCCCATGCCCATCATTGAAGGAATCCAACCAGGTACTCAATATGGCCAAAACTGTTCACTCCTACCTTTGTTATCCTGTTTCAGGGACAAAGGTGGCACTGTATGAGAAGCTGTCTCTGGAATGGGGGGAGGGGGGAGCAGACAACCATGTCTGTTCTTTAATAGTCACTTGATATAAGGGATTGGTCATTTGTTTTTAAAGTTTCGTCTTGCAATTCATCTCTGACTCATCTCACACTCACACATTTTGTGTCCCACACTGGCCTTGACATCGTTGAAATCTCCTGTATCAGCCTCTTGCAAGTTTGGATTGCAAACTTGGAACATACTTTATAAAACAAAAGATAAAACTGAGGCTAGTAATTTATCCTTGCTCACAAAGCTAACAGCAAAAATAGATCTTGAGTCTGACAACAAGAAGCCTGGTCTCTATGGGGAAATCCAAGAAGAGCATCATCTCTGCTGATATAACACTGGATTTAGAGCTCAGATAGCAAACTGAACTGTAAACTTCATCTCAAACTATGTATTTCCCTCAAAGCAATTTTTTTTTCTTTTCAGTTTGAGGGTTAGAAACAGATGGAAGGATAATGGGTATCAGGCCTGAGGGCTCAGAGGATCTTCTTGTGTCTGATGAATGGCACTGTGGGGAAGTGTGATTAAAGACTCCATTTTAGCAGACAATCCCAATATAGCAAGGATTGGTCACATGTTTCTTGTTGCTGCTCCATTCTCTGAACAGAGATGCACTTTTCTTTCCTCCTTCTTTAAATGCCTGCCACCTTTGCATCAATTATGGTGAATATTAGCATCCAGCCTTTTCTATTCCACTAAAAAGTCAAAACCTAAGATATCTTGTTCCACTGTAATGGATGAATGCCCCATGTGGGGCAGCAGTCAGACACAGTTCCTCCTCCCTGAAAGTGCACAGGTTGAGAATACGGTTTGTCTAGCCTAGGCTTGATATTGACCCTTGGGCTATGGGCATGCTAAACTAGTACTCTATCAAGAACTTACCTCCCTGGAAAGAGTTGATTTTGATGTTATTTAGAATATCTTCCAACTCTAGGAATCAATAGCTTTATACAGAGGGGAACTTGGGGACATACTTCCTCCATGATGATGGTTCCTGCCACATCTTCAAAATTTCTTCTTTGGATACAAAAGCTGAGACAATAACCTCTGCTTCTGCAGTGATATCCATTTCTTGCTCCAGGGTACTTGAGTTTCAAAAGCTGCAGATGAATGGAGCAGCCCAAACTATCAAAGAAGCTATTAAGGCAGCTGTGAAAAAAATACTTAGGTATTTCAAAATAATTTCAAAAGTAAGTACACTCACCAAGCAGATGAGGCCAAAGCTGAACTCAACAAGAGCGAGGAACTTGGACCTGCTTTCTCATCTCTTTGCAAAAATAATTTGTTTCTTGGTCTTAAACTTCTGACTCTCCATCCTCCTTCTCTACTTCCTCCTTTCCTTTAGCCTCTAGTCGTTCCCCTACCTCCTTTGCCACAAGGACCCTACTTTCTCCCAAATAGTCAGCCATGTCTGTTTCCATCCTCTACTCTTATATAAATACAAGTGTGTGTGTTTGGCGAGGGGGTTTGGGAGGGATGGGGGTCTGTCTTTCTGTGTATGAATGCCATGTGAGAGGAATCATAGAGTGTTGGTCTTACTTCAGTGTATGCATAGTAAGTATAATATGTGATCCATTTCCAATGTCCATGGATATTAAATATTGATATAAATAGTAGAAACACCTACATATCTAGATGCACATGGGCACTCACATGCATGCAGACACATATTACCCAAGAAAATGAAAGGAAAGCTCTTCATTAGGTAGTCAGTCTTGAGAGAACTAAAAGTTAGGACACTGAGAAGGAGAGTGTTGACATTGTTCTTCACATTTAAAAAAATAATGTCTCCATAGAGATTTTACTTTCTGGTTTTGTCTCATTAGCAGAAGTTGAAAAAAAACACCTGATTTCTATCTGAAATGAAAAAAATGGGGCCTGTATTCCTTGAGAAAAATAACCCTGGATACACATCAACTGGAGGAGGGGAGAGTCTTTGGTAAATGGCCATGATTCTCAATGAGGAAGCATGAACACTGTATGCCTGAGGGTGAACCAGAAAGTTGAATGGGAGAAGTTAGCTATTCAGAAATGCTAGCTTATTCTCAGATGTTTGAATGAAAAATATCAGCAGCATCATTTTATGGAAGCAAAAACTGAAGCTAAAAGTGTGACAAGCAGCTTCAGACACACTGCATAAGTGCACTTTATTTGGAGAGTACACAAAGGACCTGTTCCAGATTCCTTAACCTTCAGTCTTGCTAAGAAAGTCAATATTGGTCTTTGATTCTCAGAAGAGTCTCGAACCACTATATCCACTTCATCACAGACTAAATAGATGCAGAGAAGTAAAGTTACTTATGCTATGCCGTAAACCAGGAACTGTCAGTGTTAACATTTAACGTTATCTTGTGCCTCAAAAACAAGTCTTTTTTCTTTATTTTTTCATTTAAATAATTTATCCCCTCACTTGTATTTTCTCATTCCCCCCTCCTCTGTATTTCATCATATTCCTCTCCCCTAGGTCAGTGACAGAAGGGGACCTCTTCCTCAACTATATGATCACACCCTACCAGGTCTCATTTGGGTAGCCTGCTTCCCCTTCCTCTGAGTGACACTAGGCCTCCCTACCAAGGGGAAGTGGTCAGATAGGGGGGGTCAGAGTTCATGTCAGAGTCCATCCCAGCTCTCCACACAATTGTGGAGTATGCACTGCCCATAGGCTACATCTGAATAGGGGAACTATGTTTACTGCATGTATTGTCCTTGGTTGGTACAGTAGTTTGTGCACGCCCACCAGGGTCCAGATCTGCCAGCCTTGATGAGCTTCTTGTAGGGTTCCAGGACCCTGCCTGGGTCCTTCTACTTCCCTGTTCTCCTATACCTCTCTCACATGGAGTCCCAATAGCAAGTCCCAGCACCTGTCCCAATCCCCTGCTGAGTGAAGATGCTCACAGGACATCCATGTTGGGCTAGTATCCAATTATAAGTGACTATATACCATATGTATCTTCTGGGTCTGAGTTAACTCACCCAAGATGATCCTTTCTCGTTCCATCCATTTGCCTGCAAATTTCAAATTTCCTTGTTTTTAATAGCTCAGTAGTATTCCATAGTATAAATGTACCACCATTTCTTTATCCATTCCTCAAATGAGGGATATCTAGGTTGTCTCTAGATTCTAGCTATTACAAGTAAGGCTGCTATGAACATGGTTGAGCAAATGTCCTTGTTGTATGGTGGAGCATCTTTCAGGTATATTCCAGGAGTGGAATAACCGGGTCTTGAGGTATCCCTAATCCAATTTTCCCAGGAAAGCACCAGATTAATTTCCAAAGTCATTGTACAATTTTGCACTCCCACTAGCAATGAAGGAGTGTTCCCCTTTCTCTACATCCTCACTAACATGCGCAGTCACTTGAGGTTTTTATCTTAGCCATTCTGATTGGTGTAAGATGCAATCTCAATCATTTTGATTTGCATTTCCTGATGATAAGAACATTGAGCATTTCTTTAAGTGTTTCTCAGACATTTGAACACATCAAAGATATCATTCACCATGACCAAGTAGGCTTCATCCCAGGCAGGCCAGCATGATCTGCAATTCATCAATGTAATCCACCATATATACAAACTGAAAGAAAAAAATACACGATCATCTTCTTAGTTACCAAAAAATCATTTGCCAAAATCCAGCACACATTCATGTTTAATGTATTGGAGAAATCAAAGATTCAAGGCACATACCGAAACATAATAGGGGATATAGAAAGCAAGCCAATAGCCAACATCAAATTAAACGGAGAGAAACTCAAGGAAATTCCACTAAAATCAGGGACCATACAAGGCTCCACACTCTCTCCATATCTCTTAAATATACTATTTGAGCAATATATGGTGTAGTATAGTATCTAGAGCAATAAGACAACAAAAGGAGATCAGGGGGATCCACATCAGAAAGGAAGAAGTCAAATTATCACTATTCACAGATGATATGATGGTGTACAGAAATGACCCCAAAATTCCACCAGAGAACTCCTACAGCTGATAAACACCTTCAGCAAAGTAACTGGATACAAAATCACCCCCAAAAAGTCAGTAGCCCTCCTGTATCTAAATGACAATGGTGCTGAGAAAGAAATTCGGGAAACTACACCCTTCATGATACCCACAAGTAATATAAAATATCTAGATGTAACTCTGACCAAGCAAATGAAAGACTTGTTTGAAAAAAACTTCAAGTCTCTGAAGAAGGAAATTTAACATGATACCAGAAAATCAAGTATTTTCTTCTTTTTGAAAACTTCACTGAAAGTGGAATGTGAGCTGGATCAGGTTGCTACCAAAGAAAAGGTTATCATAATCATATCCATCTCTAGAAAATGCTCATGCCTTTTGTTCTCTCTCTCTCTCTCTCTCTCTCTCTCTCTCTCTCTCTCTCTCTCTCTCTCTCTCTCTCTCCACTATCTTTTATATATATTTCTCTAATGTATATATATATATATATATATATATATATATATATACTAAGAACCAATAAATTACATACATATATATATACATATTCATAGGTTGTTCATAAAAGATAGATCATGTAATTGTCTCTCTTTTTCTTTCCCTTTATTCTCTCTTGATTCCTTTCCTTCTCATAGTAGACTTCTTCCTTTCTCTTGGCTATTTTCATATCATCTATCTATCTATCTATCTATCTATCTATCTATCTATCTCTATTTATCTAATATATCAGCTATATATACATGTGTAGATAGATAGACAGATAGATAGCTCTCCATATACCTACCATTATATCATTCTATTTATTTGTCTGTCCATCAATCCATCAACTTTTATCTATTATCTTTCTTCCTTTCTTCCTTTCTTTCCTTCTCTTTATCAGCAGCAGCATCTACTCATCCATCCATATTTAATTGTCCATGGGGTCTGTGTGTGTGTGTGTGTGTGTGTGTGTGTGTGTGTGTGTGTGTGTGCGCACACGCGCATGCATATCAGCCTCAGAATGGTCCCAGGATTTTATTAGACTACTTCTTTAATACTGAGATACATCTCCATATTTATTTATTTATGACTTGGATTAACGATTCAGCCCTTTATTGGAAGCCTATATAAAGTATGTAAACGGAGGGAAAGCCATCTCATTTCCCACTGTCCACCTCCCAGTGGAGTGATTAAAACACACTATAGACAGTGCTAACAAGACTTTGTTCAGTATGGAGTGAGAGGTAAGCTAAATGTATTAAGGTAAGAATACGTTCTGCTAAGTCTTTCAAACATTTGGAGTTTTTCCTGATGCATTCTCTATTTAAAAGCAATATTCCTGGAAACCCATTAGTCCTCGTTAGTAACGCTGAGCTGCGAGTCATGCTTTCTACAGAATTAAAGCTTTACGAGGCAAGTGTACTCCCTACAAGTTCAGCACCTGCATGTATTAGTCAGCCAGTGGGGTAAAAAATAAAATTTGATTTTGCTGGAATCGGATGTATTTAGCCACAGGAGGTTAGAGCACAAATGTCCAACAGCTCAAGTTCCTATGGTTATTTCCCCTTAATACATGACAAAGTGGAGCTGTCCACACCTCTCACTAAGTAGGAATATATAAATGTTCACCACAAGACACTCCATTTAAAAGTTTATATGTGAAAAAATGTTTTGAAGTGCTTTTAAGTCAAGTTTAGTTCTGTTGCTGACTTTGAATGAGTCATGAGATATTTAGAAAAAGTATATAGGATGCATGTTTTTTTTTAATGTATAGCTGAAGACATTAATTAGGGGGTATGAAACTACAGAGGACCCAAGTTTGTTTCCTACATTGAGCAATTCACAGGCACCTGCAAATCTGGCTCCAGGGATTAGACTTCCCTCAGTATTCTTCACATACCCACATGCATGAGCTCAAACCCACACAGAGAGAAAGTTTTAAGATACATTTTAGTTTAGTAATAGTATAGCCCTAAATATTGACTATATTTCTAAAAACACAATGGAATGTGTAAAAATATTTTGAAATTAACACTTTTAAAATTATCTATATTCTTGTTTTTCAGTTACTTCCTGGTCATTCATAATATATTCTCTTCTGCTTCCTCCATTTACAATAGTGACCCTTCTACATTATCCCATTACTGCTTGGAACTAACAAAGCTAAAAACTAGTTAGAGTAAATTCTTAGGTCCTCTGTGTCTTTGAGAAAAATGATTCTTAACCAATCTGTTGGCCTATTCTATATTCACAAGTGTTAGGACTGACTTTGATTTGCAATAGAGGTTTACAGAGGTTCAGAGTCCAACACAGAGAACTCTAATGACTTTCCTGATACCTTCCTGTAAGAATGTCAAGACTTCCTCGATTAAAACCTCAGATTCTCCAATGTCAGTAATAACTCCAGATGTACTGAAGGTTCCAAGAAACCCTCTGTGTCTCCCTCCCCTTTGGTGAAGATAGTGATTTCATGGAATTTGACTTCTGTCCACTCCTTGGATTCACTGTCATGGGTTTGGAGGCTTTACTCTTCTGGATGGTTTTTCTCTGTACTGTTTCGTGGTAATTCTCTTATCTCATAAATCCACAATGACTTCCCATAATATGATAAATTCAAGTTCCTCTAATGCCTACAACTGGAACCCCTATGAGAAAAGATGCAGCTGAAAACTCCCAGAACAAGTGTTGTTTTCTCATAGCAGAACCACCACATGGAACCCATGTTTGCCCAGATATGTACTTATATGCACACCCATGACAACCTAAATATGCCTAGAAAAATCCCCCCAAATTGTCAGACTTATGACAACTTCTATTTGCTTTCAAAAATAAATTACAAAAACCTTTTTTGAAGTTCACATATTTGTATAAGATGGCATTTAAACTCTACATGAGACTCAGGAAAAATAACTAACCAATCACCTGTGGAAAATTCCATTAGCAGCAAGCAAATAACATGACCTAAAATTAATGAGTCTATCTACTGAAGTGAAAGTGATTTTAATAGTACCAAATCAGAAAACAACTAATTTGCTCTTTTTAGAATTTAATTCATGGATGCTGAATGCCTGAAGAATCCAAACTGAAATAAAATAATAAATATATACTACCTAGAAGGAAGAACTCACTGAGACCATTTACTTCCATTTCTCACCTAGCCTCTAACATGCAATGCTGCCCAGACTAAGCCATGTGTCCTCACTCTGTCTCAGTTCACACCTTTTAATACAGAGATAACACCTGCCCTTCATAATGTTCAACACAGTCTGAAGATAAAGGGAACTAGGAGGAAATATCAATAAATTAGATAATTGCTTAAATTAAAGAGAAGTTGGTACTTAAATAATTCAGATAATTTATAGGGTTATGAGGACCGGTATCTGTCTTTTTCTAAGAAAAAGAAATTGGAGATAATATATCTTAAGAAACTAAAGAATATTCAGTGACTCCATTGAGCATTCTCCTTCATATTTCCATTAAGTTAATGTGGCTTAGCCAATAACCACTCTGAACTACTGGCCACAAAATTTCCCTAGTGCTTTCACTTCTCCCATGCATACCAGGATGCAGATTTTTCTGGGCATAGGTCTTCTTAAAGTCAGATACACTCAATGGCAAATTAAACATGTTAAAGACACTTTTCCTTTCACCTCATGTCATAGTGAACAATTTTATAACAAATTCCAAAACTCTCCCCCTTTTCCTCCCAAAAGTTGGTGTTAGTGACCTCAGAATTAATCTGGCCTTCAATGTTATGTCTACTGACCCTTGACAAGATTTTTCAGTCACTTTAGATGTGCATTTCTTTGTGTAAAAATAATGAGGGAATGACTAGCTATATCCTAATGATCCTCTGGATATTTCATTAATGTGTTCAGAACTTTGAGCACAATGGTTAGCACAAAATCAGTGATGAACAAATGGCAGTCATTATTAAACTCTTTTACAAATTAGTCTGACTATTCTTTGATAAGAGTCTTCAAAGGATAATTCCTTAATGAGTAACATCTGAACCCATTTTAAAATTTAACACAAATTTATATGCTTAAGCATATTCTGCAAATGAAGAGTGGTGGACAAGTATTAATCCCTTGCCCCCAAGGGGACATTGTTAAAGAACAGGTCAAAATGATTGTAGCTGATAACTAAGCTACAAAATAATTCTGAGGTTATGCTCTGCAGTGACTTTCTCTGAAGATCAAATGTTGTTATTTCCATTGAGAATTATCAAGCACTGATTGTATCATGAACAAGCATTAAGGATATCTTTAGCATCTGTTTACTATGTTATATCTGAGACATTATAATCAATTATCAATGCATTGTTTTACTAGATTCTTCATTACTTTCATGAGATAGATCTGAACCATGAGCTCAACTCCTTAAACATTATGCTTTATGCTTGTCCACTATTTAGGCTGCCATGTGGCACAGATGGATGAAAATGAGTATATGAAAGATAACGAGGACACCATGGGTAGTAAAGGCATTACTATGTTTTTTAAAGGGCCTGTATTATTTTGGACAATTTTCAAGCTAGGATTTCTGGTGGGAATCCCAACTTTGCATTCCCCTACCTCAATACACCTCGCTTTCCTTCTCAGGTAGAATAGCCTGTCTACAACACTTTCTTGAATACTGGAAGTGGTATTTTTCCCTACATCCTCAGAGCTTTGGTCACCTGGACTTGTCTTGGGTGTGTTCATGCTGCTTTCCTAGGAACTTCCCAGGATTCTGGGGTGAATTCCATCTCTGATATACACCATGTTTTTTCTGTCTACCATTTAGTGTGTATGCATGGTCATTCCATCACCCTTACCTAACCCTCAAGACTGTGCTCACATCTTGCTCCTGGGCTAACTCTTGCTCTTTCCTGCAGTTAAAATGGAATTCTTCCCTAAGCAATATACAGAACATGAAGAGAAGACAATGAGAAACACATGAAAAATATTCTAAATATCCCAGAGATGTCTACAAAGTGTTTTCTAAGTCACTTTTTACTTGTGATTCCTTCTTAAATCCATGCACTGTGAACTCCAAGGAGCAAAGTTCCATTTCTCCAGAGTTCTACCTATCCCTCAAGATCCAATATAGTGAGGAAACTTACAAATCTGAATTTTTATCTGATCCTTTTTCTTTCTTCCTTTCTCCATTCCCTCCCTCCCTGTTTCCATTCCTCCATACCTTCCCTCTTCCTCCCATTCTTCATTTTTAGTAAACTTCAGTCTAAAAGTTGACCACAAGAACAATTTCTGTATTTTGAACTTTTATTTAGTTCAAATATATCTGAAGAAGTTTCCATGTTAAATTCTGTATGCAAAGTAGGCTTTCTTGTAAAGCCGCTTAGGGAATAAGCTCAAAGGCTTAGAAAATAATCACCTTTTGAATAAAGTTATTTAATCTAAATTGCCATGTGATGGCTTTCTAAGACAGATTTTGTTTACACGTTACAAGGAAAGGCCACAGAATGTATTTTCATTTTAGGATGTTATTTCTAATAATAAATACAAAACACAACATCAGGAATTATCCATAATGGCTCCACTTGCAAGATAATTCTATCATTTTCTATTTTCATATATTCTTACAGATGATCTCTATGAACCAAAAAAGTATTTTTCCTAAAGATTAAGATTTTAGTATGAGAGCAATAAATTCATTTTTCATGGGCTATCTGATCCGCATTCATAATATTCTGGTACTCCTCAAAAATAGCAAATAAGTGAATTGTATCTCTGAGACTTTTGTGCCTAGCATCTTCTTATTAGAAAATTGAGAAACACGTGTCAAAGGTGATGAAGTCATTCACTCAAAATAATATATTTAATTAGGGAAATATCATCAAAATCTCATTTTTCATGATGAAAATACATTATGAACTTAATATAATTGTGAATAAACAGATTATTGTATAAATATTAAGGATTTAATTTACTAGATGGCAAAGGTACAAAAGCCACATTTAGTAAAAATGGCAATTATGATTTATTCTCTCTCTCTCTCTCTCTCTCTCTCTCTCTCTCTCTCTCTCTCAGTTTTGTTTTTGTTTTGTTTTGTTTTGTTTTTTTGAGACAGAGTTTCCTCTGCAGCCTTGGCTGTTCTAGACTCACTAGGCTGGCTTCAAACTCAAAGTGATCAACCTGCTTTAGCCTCTAAAGCCGTGTGTGTGTGTGTGTGTGTGTGTGTGTGTGTGTGTGTGTGTGTGTGTGTTGTAGTTCTGTGAGTGGTGAATGTGTGTACCTATACAGACATGCATATATGTATGCATTTGGAGGCTAGACAATCTCAGCTGTTGTCCTTCAAGTGTTTTCCACCTTGTTTCTTACCTGGCCTGCAACTCAGCAAGCAGGCAAGCCTAGCTACTCAATGGGCCACAAAGATCACCTATCCCTACCTCCCCAGCACTGAGGTTACAAAGGCACAATACCAGACCTGACTTTTTGTAGCCTGGGTTCTGGAGTTTGAACAAGAGACCACAAAGGTAAACTCAATGACCTCATTGGACCATGAGAAATAGTAACAACTTGTTTCAAATCACTAACTTAGAGAAAGGTTTGTTGTGAAATAATTTGGCATCAGAGGAATGGATAAAGGCAGCATCTTACAGCGATATTAAGAGGAAAGTCATAACATATTTATATTTATTTTTGATTTGAATAAGTAGGATATTAGCATCAGAAAGCAGAAGATATATAACTTGTCCTCTGCTCTCTCCTTACACTCAAGTTCATGTAGAAATTTAAAACTGCTGAATGGAAATGAATGAAGTTTTCCCTTCTATAATGAAATAGTTTTTCACAGGTTCACAGAGGCTTACTATGGGAGCAGAAAGAGGACCAAACACTATAGAACTCATGACTTGTGACCTATGACTTTTGGATTATCATATTTCAACATTGGTCATCAGTTAAGAAGTCTCCAGGTTTTTTTTTTCTGTTTTTCTACCTGAATGTAAAAGAGGCACAATGTGAGGCAACAGGAAGATCAGGTTAAAAAAAAAAACACAAAAAACAAAAAACAAAAATAAAAAAAAATGGGGAAGTGGAGAGGGGATTATGGAAGGGAATGAAGAAAGAGACAGCAAGAATTAAAGGGAGTTTGATAGTTTCATTGGGTATAGTCAGGTCTGGCATCTGTGGTCTCCATCAACTCCCTCCTCTCAGGGGTAGGGATACTCCCCATGGAAGGGGAGGCAGAGGAGTAAGGGAGACAGAGAGGATGGGAGGCACCGGAAGAGCAAGGTCCTCTAAAACAACTCACATGAGCTCACAGAGGTGAAAGCAGCAATCACAGATCCTCCATGAGTCTGCACCAGGTCTTCCATCTATGTATCATAGCTTCTAAGCTTAGTACTTTATGGGACTAATGAATCTGTGAAGGAATGGGTCTCTGATTCTTGTTACTTCTCTTCAGGTTCTTATATTTATTTTATTTTTATAGGATTCTCATGCAAATATGATATGGTGGATTTTGTCTTATATTATTATATTTTATTTTGTTTTGTTATCTCCTAGAAGCTTATTCTTTTCTAATGAAAGACAGAAAGAGAGTAGATTTGGATGGGAGAGGAGGTGAGGAGGAACAGGAAGGATTAAAGGGAGAAGAAACTGTATTAGGATTATATTGTATCAGAAAAGTATTCATGTGTAACAAAGGGAGGAAAAGTAGTACCTTTTTAAACAATACCTTTCTAACACTGCTGCTAAAATGTAAGTATTTATTTGGTATTACTAAGTGCTTCATATTTATTACTGTCTGTTATTAGCTATAATGATTAATTTGGAGACTCTTCATTGCTTTTATTTTTATAGAAATTGAATATTTGTACAAATACTGAAAGCTCTATTTACTTTTTGATTGTTAAATTTTCTTTTGATTTAAAGGTATCCTTCTGTAATACAACACTGCTGTTGACAGAATCAGAAGTGTGAAGAACTTATGTTCCTGGCTCTGAAGGAATAATTTTTAGTATTTTTATTTTGAGTCTTTGGCCTTTTCTTTACCCTGTTAAAATACTGCTATGTACACCTTGATTGTTACCAATTTTCATAATTCACTAATGAAAGTTAGATTTTACTAAGTACATTTTCTGTGTTCTAGAATGATCTCTTAATGTTTTTGTTAAAAAAAGAAAATGACTCAATATTATATAAGCAATTATTATTCCTGATGATACTACCTTTGAATTCCTGAGGTTAATTCTTCTTTCTCATCATTTGTTGTACACATTTGGTTTGTCTAGTGTCTTGTTCAGGAAATTTGCGTATAGACTGTTAAGGGAAATTGGACGTTAAATTTCCTTCCTATGTTTTTTGATGTTTTTTTCCTTCCTAGCATCCCTTTTTATACAACATTTTTTTTAAAGTTACATAAACCTAAAAAACGTTATGATTATTTCCCATCTATCTGCTACTAAGAAATAGCAGATATTACTTTATTGCCTATCTTGTTCCATCCAAAATCACCTTTATCACTAATGCAGTAGACTGTATTGATGTATGTTTTAAAAAACATACATCTAAGAAAAGCAGGAGGGAGGGATGAAAGAGAGGATTCAAATGATGGATAACAATTGAGTTGTAATCTGAATAAACTAATTAAATAAAAAAGAAAATGTTTAATTTATAAGTATTATATTAAGCTTTAAATAATAAAAATCATCTCAAGTAATATATATCAATCACCAATTTGACATGTAAAACCATAACACTGTAACTTTATTGAATGCTCACGTTTCATCCATAATCTCATAAGTATTATTCTTCAGCTGAATTTTTCTGTATTGGAATCTAAACCTATTTTACATATTGGACTTCCCATATATTTCTCTCAAATGTTGAATTTTGTATAATTTTATTTTACATTTTTTTTAATTCACACTTTCTGTATTTTACTGTTTGTATCTGTTTTGTATAACATTAACTTTATTCCCCTCTTCCAATTTCCTAGAAATTTATAGATAAATAATAATTACAACTTTTCAAACTATTTAAATCTTAGCTTTTAAACACCAAATTATCATCAAAATGTCAATATTATTTATATTATTGATATCTATAGCCCTAAACATTAAAGCGGCATTAAAATATTAATCATTTGTATTAATATGTGTATTTCAGGTCATTTTAAAAAGGAAACATGGACTACAACTTGCTTTTCCTTAGGACAACAACTGTTTCTCAGAGAGAAGACTTACAAATACATTTAAAAAGAATGTTTAAAAGTATGTATTTAAGGGATGAAGCTTGATAAAATTGATTATCTTCATTGTTTGATGCAGTTCAAAACCATTCTAATGTGAAGTGTCATCTTTTTTCTGCTTGAATATGCACAAGTGATGGACACAAGTTGATGACCCTGTCCAAACTTGATCTCATGAATATAGGTGCTGGTACCATAAAAAGAGCATATAGCACACTTCATGGTTATGAAAACTACAACTTCAAAGTCATCCTGAGGGGATCGTAAAGACGCCATGAAGGTTTGATCAAAGATTGAGCATAGAACTCTGACAATCAACTGGACAGCTCAGAATTACAGTATACACTGGCCTTCCTTCTCAACCTTCCCACAAAGAGGCAGTAGGAGAGCATGTCCAATCAGCCACTGCTCCTTGAAACCTCAGCGAAAATATCCACCCAAGAGACTATTATTGGTCTTCCTAAAAAATCTCGCTATAAACTTCAGAACTTTTCTCCTTGGCTTAAATTTTCCTTCTTTCAACTAATACACCACCATCCTCAATAGTTACAGTTCCCAAGCAATCAAAAATTTAAGTGTTAATAGATTTTAAATTGCACAAAACAAAACTTGTGAATCTACAGGTGCAACTTTTTCAGAGTGCAACAAAAGTACACAGCTACTGCTTGTTTTCTTCTGTAGCTCAAGGTTACAATATTTTAGAAATGGTCTCACAGCGTAATCATTTTCTTAAGTTTCCGAGAACAAGGTATGTGAGAAGAAGGTGGGGGAAAGTTCAAACTGCACCCACACTTGACAACAGCGAACGACTGATAATACGACAGGGTGACATATGTAACAGTTTACAGTCGTTGCCAGGAAGAAACTCATGTGATGATGGGAACCTCCTATAGTCTATGCCAAGCACCACCTCCCTCCTTCACATGAATTCCACTTCTTTATGATACCCCTCCCTCTACTCTTATTATAAAAGTGTCATCTCTGTCCACACCAACCAGCACAGATCTCTGCAAGACAGGTAACTGAGAGGTGAGAGATGCTGAGAACCTTGCAAGGTTTCACCCTCATACGATAGGAAAAGTATCCCTGTCCTCACTGAACAGAGTGATCTTAGAATAAGCAAAAGTTTCTTGGGGAGTTTTCATGGGAAGGGGAAAAGATGGAATATTTTTTCACTACAGAAGCAAAGAAGCAGAGAAATAGGGTGAAAATTAGTGTATCCATACAGAATTAGTCAAAGGAGAAAGAATGAGGTGGTTTTCCTGACATGTCCTCTCTTAACATAAACCCTATCATGACTGAGACTTTCTCCCCCACAGACAAGATGCTGCCCCTGACCAGCATGTCCTGGATGCTGCTCTCCTGCCTAATGCTCCTTTCTCAGGTGCAAGGTAAGCATTCTCTGTCTTTGAACTGAGTGTCCAGAGCCAAGGAACTGAGGAAGACTCAAGAGTGTCTTGGGTAGTAATGATGAGGAGTATCTCAAACAAGAAAACTCCTTGCAACTCATGCACCATCCTGCTGTCCTACCAGTCCCATTTCAGAACTTAAACAGGTTTCTATTTTCCTGGGAATTTTCAGTTAGTGGGTTGAACCAGAAAATTGTGTAACTCATTAATCAACCGTGGAGAAAGAGAAAGGCTGAGTGGGCCAGTGTAGACAGTGTGAGCCCTAGAATTGAGGTTCTATAAATAATATGAGAAGAATGAAGCATAAAATTAAATGACGACATTTTCTCATGAGGTTGGTCAATTTAAAAACTAAGATGACTCTTAGAGAGAAAGGGCATTCTGTATTCTGTACAATTGGTATTAAAATAGTCTCTGTTGTGGAATTAATTTAAAAATAAAGGCTCAATAAACATTTTCTAAGTTCACCTTTCTGTTTCACCACACTCCTGTTTTTATCCTGTTCCATCCAGGTGAAGATGCCAAGGACAAGGTGCCCTCTTCACGCATCAGCTGCCCCAAGGGATCTAGAGCCTATGGCTCCCATTGCTATGCCTTGTTTAGGATAGCAAAAAACTGGTTTGATGCAGATGTGAGTACTGGAAGGTGCAGAGGAAGAAACAATATAAAGTCCGTGTTGCCAAAGGAAGAAAAGGGTTCCCGGTTCCATGGTTCCTTGGGAATCAGAAAGAAAACACTTTCTTCCATTTGGTACCCCTATTGTCCACATTTGTCTGCCTTTCACTAGTAAAGTTTCAATGTGTACCTTATTCTGCCCTCTCACCTAGCTGGCCTGCCAGAAAAGGCCCGAAGGACACCTTGTATCTGTGCTCAACGGAGGAGAAGCTTCTTTCCTAGCTTCCATGGTTAAAAGCAGTGCAAACAATGGCCAAAATGTGTGGATTGGGCTGCATGACCCAACACTGGTGAGAAACCATCCTTATCCATAGGATTTCTCTCCTCTGCTACCAGGCAGAATCTCTGTGTTTTTATGTGAAAAGCCCCAGTTATAACTAGAATTCACATTCTGGGTTGTAACGGGGACAAAGGAAAATCCCTGAGCTCTTTGGAGGTCCCTAGATCTCAGATGACACTTATGTGACAATTGCCAGCTTTTACAAAGTTCTTCAATAAATGTTTGGAAATCTCTTCTGTGAGATTTGGGGAGTTTTCACTCATGATTCTGATAGAACACAAAAGGAGAAGGATATTGCTATTTTTTTTTCCTTAAAGAACTTATGTGCAGCCTGAGGTTGAGAGAAATTTACAAACCACCACTTGTTCTGTTCATCAAGCACCATGTTACTTTTCTCGGCTTAAGCAGCTTGTTGTTGTCTGTAGGGATGTTGTAATGGCAGGGAGGTGTTCAGGGTGAAATATGGGCAGCATCTGAAAGAGTAGATAAATTCCATGGGGCTGGATGGACAGAGGTACTAGCTGTTGTGAGTAAGGTATCAATGGAAGTAGTGCTTCAGTGACTCTTCTCTTGTTTTTCCTTGGCTCCACACTCTGTAGGGCCAACAACCCAATAGAGATGGATGGGAGTGGAGTAACGCTGATGTGATGAATTACTTCAACTGGGAGCAGAATCCTTCCTGTGCCTCAGATGGCTACTGTGGCAGCCTGTCACGAGGCTCAGGTAAGACAGAAAGCAGATCTCACTGAAAACCAATATTTTTCTACTCTTCTTATCTTGATCTTTCATCCTCCCTCTTGTACCTTTCCTTTGTTCCTCGTTTCCCTGGTGTTAGACACTGATAAACAGGACAGAAAGGCCTTAACATCTTGACAGGCATCCTTTATGTACCTTCATAGTATTTGCAAAATCCACCTCCCTCTTACTCTTCTCTGTCTGCAGGATATTTGGAGTGGAGTGATACTTCTTGTGCCATAGAGTTACCCTATGTCTGCAAGTTCAATCCCTAGAGTACACAGTAAGCACCCTGAGTTGATATGTGCCTCGCCACGATCAAGAAACCAACTGTGCAGAGCAATGCAAGAATGCAACATTCCCCCAATACTCCTAATTCGAGCACTTGTGATTTTCCCCTCTTCTGCCCTTTCTTCTCTCTCATTTGAGTCACTTCTGTGTGTACTGTGCCCTGAGGTCTCAAAGTGTAATAATAAACCTATATCAGACTCATATATATTTGTGTTCTACTCATTTAGTGTATGAATCATATATGTCAGTTAAAGGAAAAAAATTACAGAGTTCATTTTTAAGGAAGTCCTCATTATGCTGGCGAAGAAACAGACATTTCTTCAGTAGTGTCACCATAAGAAGAGTTTTGTTGCTCCTATAATGTATCACTTAGGAGCCTGTCAAAAGTTTTAGCTAAATCTATAGGGCATAGACACACACACACATACACACACACACACACACACACACACACACACACACACACACACCATTAACATGAAAGTAACAGTGAGTTAAGTGGAAGGAGGAAATTGATCATGATAGTGGGAAGGAGATGAATAAGTGGCCCTGCATACAATGTATGTGGCAAACATATATAAAAGTGTCATAATGAAGAATGTATGTGCTTGTTGGATGTGTGCGCATCTCTATGAGATAAAATACAAATTCATTTGTAGAACACATAAAAGGATGGAACAAGATAAGCCATACTATTAAAGGAAAAAATGCTGGAATATTTATGTTAAATTTAGTCAAGTCAGATACCCCAAAATTGAACATTATTGAGAATCAACAGAACCATTTGAAGACCTTAACCATGCTCAGGTCTTGACGAACAGGTACTTGAGAAAAGAACTGCAAATCAGTGACGTGGAAGCTTTATGAATGACAGTATTAATAAAAATACCCACTTCAGATCTTTACCCTAGAGTAGTGCTGCTTCAGGTGAATGCACTGTAATTTGATGGCATAGCAGTTCAAAATTATCTCAGTCCTCTAACTTATCAAGCGCCATAGAATAGACAGGGCATGCTTTAAGTAAGTATTGTTTACTGTTTTCATGGTGTTACTTGCCATTGCTAGGCATTCTTAGAGTATCATAGAGTATTACAAGGCCAGAAAAAAGATTCCAGGTGAATAGGCTTTGGTCTTATAAAAATCTACTTATTTGGGGTACTTTAATGCCTCTAATAGGAGAGAAAGGAGGTTAATATTAACAATCGAAGTAGACCTTTTTAGATTCAGTTCCTTGGGGCAGTTCCACTCTTCTTCGACAGGATTCCAGCAACAAACACAGTAACAAGAACAAGCAGAGACGGGAAAAACAACAAACATAGCAACCTCTTCAGTCTTCTCCTAAGCATCTCTATATACAACGGACTCAGAGCGGAGCAATGAGAAGTCAAGTGAAGTGAAGTGATGCAAAATCTCAAATCCAAACCTCTGTATTTTGGGGCCTCTTAATTGTCTTTTCTCAGGGTCAATAAATGGATGTTAATCAGCTGGTAAAGGCCATGCCTCTTCAGGAAGACGTTTCCTTTCTAGTCCACAAATATTCTGTGCTCTCACACAAGGTCTGGTTCTCATCCCACATTTTGGGATCAAAATGAAAACATGCTTACATCTACTACAAAGGTGTACATTTACTAATGAATATGTAAAGTTTTGGATCTTTATGGAGTGAAAACACCAGAAGCTTATCAATTTGGGGGACAACTTATTTTGGTAATTATTAGATCAGCAGGCACAATATTTCAAAAGAAATACTTCGCTTGCCCAGTATAATCAATCAAATTAAACTGCTTGAGAGTTAGAGAATACCCAAGACAGGCTTGACGGGGTGGCACACACCTATGGCTGAGATAGAAGGGCAACTGTTATTCAAGGCTAATTTAAAATATGTAGACAATTATAAAGTATTCTTAGCTATAACGTAAAACACACCAAAGAAAGAATACATTATCCAGTAATATAGTATACGTTTGTCTGAGGTTCAAATGGAACAGTCACTGAGCTGGGTCACATTATAAACAAATATGAAAGTAGATAAATGATACAAAGCATTTTATTAAATCTTAATGTAATCAAAATTCAAGCCAAAATCAGAAATATATAACAACAATCTCAGTATTTTCAGAGATGGAATCAGACACTTGTAACTAATACATGGGAAAGAGAAGATGCAGAAAAGCTAGAAATAATTTTAGAGAAAAAAAACCCATACAACACATTAAAACATCAAGTGTACTGCTAACCCAGTGCTTATGGTGTAACTGATAACATTAGCTGAGTGTGTTAGAAAAGAACAAAGATATAAAACCTGTAATCCAGTGGTTCTCACCCTTCCTAATGCTGGGACACCTTAATATTGTTCCTCATGTTGTGGTGACCCCAACCATATACTTATTTTGATGCTACTTCATAACTGTAATATAGCTATTGTTATGAAGTATAATGTAAATATCCATGTTTGCAGATGGTCTTAGGCAAACCCATTAAAGGGACTTTTGACTACAACAGTGGTCATACACCCAGAAGTTGAAAAGCCCTGGGAGTACAATCCAAGCTAACCCCAAGGAAACAAAAGAAGCAAGCTGGGAAAGTGTAAAATAAGTAAAGGAGTAAGAGTAAGATTAAAAGTTACTGAAACTGAAAACATGAAACCATAACAGAAGTATTTTTTCATTAATTAATTTATTTTAAAACCTTACAGCCTGATCACAGCCCCCTCCCTCCTTTCCTCACAGTTCCTCTCTGAAAACCCAACCCCTTCTATTCTCTGAGAATGGGAGGCTCCCCTTTGGTAACAACCCACCCTGGCATACCAATTCACAGCAGAATTAAGTGCACTCCCCCCCCCCCAGTTGACCCCAAAAAAGGCAGTCCAGCTATGGGAACAACATTAAAATGCAGGCAACAGAATCAGAAAGGGCCCTCACTCAAATTATTAGGGGACCTTGATGAAGAACAAGCTACATATAGTCTACATATATGTAGCCCACGCATGATCACTCTATGCGCACTGTGTGCCCACATGGGCCCAGGAGAGTTGACTCTGTGGACCTTACTTCGGTGTCCTTGATGCCTCTGATTTCCTCAGTCTTTCTTCCCTCTTTTCCACAGAATCCCCTAGCTCTGCCTGTTGTTTGGCTGTGGGTCTCTACACCTGTTCTGTGAGTTGGTGGATGAAACCTCTCAGAAGACTTTTATGCTAGGCTCCTGTCTGCCAGCATAGCAAAATATCACTATGAGTGTCATGGGTTTTCTTTTCTCTCCCATAAGGTGATTCTCAAGTTGATCCAGTAATTGGCTGGCCATTCCCTCAGTTTTGGCTCCATTTATCCCTTCACTACTTGTATGCAGGACCAATTTTGGATGGAAGGTGTGAAGGGTTGGTTGGTGTCCTCATCCCTCAAGTACAGTAACACCTGGCTAAAGGGGGTGGCAATTTCAGGCTTCATAATCCCCATTGCTCCCAGGATCCCCCACCCTATCCCAGAGATGTCTACTCTCCAATGTCTGTTCCCTCTCCCAGTCCTCTCTCCCTCTTCCCTGCTCTCCCACTATCTGATCACCACCCAATCTCTTTTAACTCTCTTCTACAGAGTCTGTCTACTTCAAATTTCTATTTTATTTACCCTTCTGAGTGTGATTCAAGCATCTTCTATTAAGCTTTCCTTGTAACTTAGCTTCTTTCTGTCTGTGGATCTTAGCATGGTTAAGCTAATGTCAACTTATAAGTGAATATATGTTATTTAAATATATTTGGGTCTGGGTTACCACACTCAGGATGATATTTTCTAATTGCATTCACTTGCCTACAAATTTCATGATATCCATCTTTTTAATAGCTGATTAGTATTCCATTGAGTAAATTTACCACCTTTTCTTTATCAATTCTTCATTAGAGGGACATCTTGGTTGTTCCTAGTTTATGGCTATTAGAAACAAAGCTGCGAAGAACATAGTTGAGAGTTCGTGGGCTTTGGTGTAGCACATTTTGTAAATATGCCCAGAAGTGGTATGGCTTGGTCTTGTGTTACATCTACTCCCAATTGTCTGAGAAACCACCAGATTGATTTACTAAGTGGTTGTACTAGTTTGCACTCCAATCAGCAGTGGAGGAACATTCTCTTTCTCCACATCCTCTCCAGAATGTGTTATCACTTGAGTTTTTTATCTTAGCCATTATGACAAGTGTGAGATGGAATCTCATAGTCATTTTTATTTGCAATTCTATAATAATTAAGGTTGTTAAAATTTTCTCTCTTTTTGTTTATTAATTACTCACTTTATATCCTGGTCATAGGCTCCTTTTTCCACTATTCTCAGTCTCACCCTTCATCCTGTTTTCTCTGTTTTCCCCCATCTACTCCTCAGAAAAGGGGAGCCTTTCTTACCCACCAACCCAGTATATCAAATCACATCACAACTGAGCATATCCTCTTTCCCTGTGGCCTGGTGAAGAATCCCTACATGACAGAAAAGCAGGCAACAGAGTCCATGTCAGAGTTATGCCCCATTCCTTTTAGGACGGGACCCATATGAGTCTCCAGCTGGCTATGTTATACCTAGCCCATGCATGGTCCTTCATTGGAGCCTCAGTATTCACAGGCACCCTCAACCTGGACCTTAGTTCATTCTGTTAGTCTTCTTGTGGGGTTCCTGTTACCTCTGAGTCTTTCTATCCTTCCCCTCACTCTTCCACAAGATTCACTGTGTTCCACCCAATGATTGGCTGTGGGTTTCTTCTTCTTTTCCCATCAGCTGCTAGGTGGAACCATGAAAGACAGCTGTAAAATGTTCCCTTCAGCAAGCATAACATAGTGTCATAGTTAGCAGTGTCAGGAATCAGCTCTCTCCCATGGTCTCAGGTTGGGCTTGGCACTCGTTGGACATTTCCTCCATCTCTGCTTTAGTTTTGTCCTTGCACATCTTGTTGGGAGGGCAAATTTTGGGTTGAGGTACTTAAATGAATTTCAGCTTTGCTAAGGTAATTTCCTAAGAGCCCAAATCTGGTTCCAACCCTTACTCTGATCTACCCAATGGACAGGACATTCTCCACAGTTATGTGGAGAGAGGGGACTGACTCTGGCATGAACTCTGGTGCCCTATATTTGACAACCTCCCCTTGTTGGGGAGACCTGGTGGCACTCAGAGAAAGAATAAGCAGGCTAACAAGATGAGACTTGGTAGCCTATCACCATATAGTGGGGGAGGAGGTCGCCCTAAGTCATAGACCTAGGGGAGGGGAATAGGGTGAAAGAGGGAGAAAGGAACGGGAGGATAGCCTTCTGAGTGAGATTTAAGCATTCTCATTTGGTGTTCCTTGTTTCTTATCTTCTTTTGGTCTGTGCATTGTAGTATGCTTTTTTCGCACTATATGGCTAACATCTGCTTATAAGTAGATACCATATGCGTCTTTCTGGATCTGGGTAACCTCACTCACCATGATCTTTTCTAGTTCCACTCATTTGCCTGAAAATTTCATGATTTCTTTGTCAATAGATGAGCAATATTGAGTTTACCACAGTTTCCTTACGTGCTCTTCAGCTGAGGGACATCTGAGTTCTTTCCAGTTTCTGGTTATTGCAGATAAACCAGCTATAAACATAGTTGAGCATATGTTTTCATTGTAAGTCATGTTCAACAAATTGTGCTAGTCTAAGTGGATATAGAAAATTGTAAATATATCTATATTATCACTCTGCTGAACATTCAAGTCTAAGTGCATCAGAGACCTCAGCATACAACCAGAAACACTAAATCTACTAGAAGAAAACATGGGACTCAGCCTTGGACTCATTCATGGGCACAGAAGACAAATTCCCAAACAGAAATCCAACAGCTCAGGCTAAAATATCAACAACTAATAAATGGGAACTCATGAAACTAAAAAGTTTCTGTAAGGCAAAAGACACTGTCTGTAGAATAAAAGGGAATGTACTGGTTAGAAAAAAAAAATGTCTTGACATCCAACAAAAAGCTAAAATTCAAAATATATAAAGAATTTAAAAAATTAAGCACCAACAAACACAAATGTCCAATGTCACTAGTCATCAAGGAAATGCAAATCAAAAGGAAAAGGACTCTGACATTTCATCTTCTGAGATTTCAGAATGACTAGGATCAAAAGCACAAGTGACAGCACATGCTGGCAAGGCTGTGGAGAAAAGGGAACTTCCCTCCATTGTTGTGGGAGTGCAATCTAGTACAATCACCCTAGAAATCAATCTGGTGCTTTCTCAGAAAACAGTGAATAGCTCAACTTCAAGACTCAGCTCTATCACTCCTGGGTATAGACCCAAATGGTCCGCCACTGAACATTTAAGTGTTTTTCAGCCATTAGAGATTCCTCAGTTGAGAAATTCTGCTTATCTACGTTCCATTTTTTTTTAGTTGAGTTATTTGGCTGGTGGCTGCTTAAGATCTTAAGCTCTTTAGATCTGCTTGGAAATTAGCCATGTGTATGGTATAGGGTTTGTGAACGTTTTTCTCATTCTGTATCCTGCTACATTGTCCTATTGACCATGGCCTTTGCCTTACAAAAGCCTTTCAGTTTCATGAAGTCCCACTTATTAATCATTGATCTCAGAGCCTAAGCTGCTGCTGATTTATCCAGGAAGTTGTTTCCTGTACTAATGGGTTCAATGATAATCTCCACTTTTTCTATCATATTTAGTATATTAACAAAATAGTACTAATACTAATTTATAAATCTACAGAATTTATGAATCTCTATTCATCCAATCAAGATAGGAAACCACATATGAGTGATGTTATGAGTAAAATATATTGCTATGAAAAAATATATACGTTCTGAAAATAAAAGAAAGCAATAAAGTTTTGCTGAAACACCTTTTGTCTAAAACTAATACCCACATTTGAAATAAATAACTATTAATAGACAAAATAAGGAATACAGGTTTAATAATAGTCTAAAACATCATTTTATAAAGGGTAGGTTTAGCTTAGTGGTGATGGAAAGCATTAAGTAAATTCTGTGAATAATCCCTAATATAACTCTCAACATAAAAAGGCTAGAATATTACATTCGACATTATATTTAGTAATGGTACAAAATGTTTTGTGTATATTTTTATAATTATATCTGCATGTGTGGATAATATTTATATAAAATTATTTTACTGTCAGTAAAGGCTTTCTTTTTTTAGTTTCTGTTTTTTCATGCAGAACATTGAATGCAGAGCCCTCTGTATACTAGGCAATCACTCTACCACTGAGCTACAGCACTCACAGAAAAAAAAAATCTTATTTTGAATAGCAGTTAAACTTTTGAAAGTCATGCAAAATAACATATAAACTTTGACATAACTAAAGATGAATTAAATAAACTGCCCGTAGAGAGATAATTGGGCCAAAATATAGTACAGGTTAGTGATAAGAACACACTGAGCTCATTGTTTGCAAGAAAAGAAGGAACCAGGGCCCAGAGAGGCCTACTGAGCCTAAAGGGCCAACCAATGACCTTCCATGGACTGGACGGATGGGCACCTAAGGATTCATATGGGAGCGGGGTCTCTCTCTGACATGGACTTACTTGCTTGCTCTCAATTACTTCCCCAGGCAGGACTGCCTTGCCACGCCACAGGGGAAGGAAGTGTACTTAGACCTAACGGATTGGACAGGCAGGGGAGTTCCCCTCTTCTGAGAATCAGGGGAGAGGAAGGGGGAAAAGGGAGCGTGGATGTCCTGGGAGGTGAAGAGGCATAGGGTTACTACTGCAAAGATGTAAAGCAAGTAAATAATTTTGTATAAATGAAAGAAAAGGGATTAGAGAACAGATATTAGGGAGTTGGATATGTTTAATCATTTTCTGTTCCTTCAGAGATTAAGAGTTGGCACTTATCTCACAGAACTGAGTTGAAAACCTATTCACAAAGTATGTAAATAGAAATGGAGCCCAAACTGTGATCCCGAGGCCAACAGAGAACGGAAGTTTGTGCAATGGAAACCATTTTGCCAGAATAAAAGAAAGCTAGAATTCAAAGGTCTCATACACCTATCAAATCATGTGATTTCCTAGAGAATCTGTCTCTACCTGGCTATTCAGATGTGATTTAGGTACTGTGCTGGTCATAGCCTCTGTAAGATATTGTCATGTTTAAAGGTATACATTTAAGCGATAAAGCTTGTTAACATTATCTTCATTCTTTGATGTAGTTCAAGGCCATTCTAATGGGATATGTCATTTTCTTTCTGCCTGGTCGTGCATGGATAATGGACACACATTGATGACCCTGGCTAAATTTATGCTAAAATACACATCATGTGTCCACCATTTCTTTAACATCATAAATACAGGTGTTGGTACCATAAATGGTACATGTCACATTTCTTTATAGTTATGAAAATTACAACTTCAAGCCCATCCTGAAGGGATTTTAAAGGTCCCATGAATATCTGTTAAAAATTTGAAGATAGTATTCTGAATATCAAGTGGACGTGTCAGAATTGCAGGAAGCCAAGACGTTATTTCTCAACCTTCCCACAAATAGGGAGCAGAAAGGAAGTTCACTCAGCCACTGTTCCTTGAAATCTCAGCAAAAATATTGACTCAACAGATTATTATCATGCTTCCTACAAATCTTGCTACAAAGTTCAGGCTTTTATCATTAGCTTAAACTTTTCCTTTCCTTCAACTAATGCATCCTCATCTTCAATAGTTAAAATTCCTAACTAATCAAAAATTTAAGTGTTAATAGATTTTTAAATCTTACAAAAGCAAGCACAAGTCGTATACATGTGAATCTACAGGTGCAATTTCTTCTGAGTGAAGTCAAATTACTTTGCTAATATTTGCTCTTTTCAGTAACCCGAGGTCACCTATTTTGGAAATGGTGTCACAGCATAATCTATAGCATAGCAATCGTTTTCTTAAGATTCCCAGAACAGGTAGTTGGGAGAAGGTGGGGAAAGTTCACACTGCACCCACACCTGACAACAGAGCTAGGCTGCTAGAAGGACAGGGTGTCATATGTAAAAGTTTACAATCATTGCCAGGAAGAAATGAGTATCATTGATGGGAACCTTCTAGAATCCATGCCAAGCACCACCTACCTCTTTACTGGCATAGGCATTCCACATATTAACTTTGGTGCCCCTCCCTCCCATCCTATTATAAAAGCAGACACCTCTGTCTTGACCAACCATCTGAGATCTCTGCTATACAGGTAAGAGGGAGCTGAATGGTGCTAAGAGCCTTGCAGGGGCTTGACCCTCATACCGCAGGAGGAGATATGGGATAGGTTCTGTCTTCATAGTTCAGAGGGTTTTGAGAATTAGAAAGACTTCCTGGGGGGGTTCAGGAGAAAAGGAAAAAAAATGGAGTATTTTAATTACAGAACCAAAGAAGGAAAGAAATGGAGTGAGAATTAGTGTATCCCTAGAGAATTGGTCAAAGGAGAAAGAAAGGGAGGATGACTCTCTCAACATGACCTCCTTTAACATTTCTTCATCATGACTGGTTTTCATCCCTCTCAGGCAAGATGCTCTCTCGCATGGCCCTGACCAGCATGTCCTGGATGCTGCTCTCCTGCCTGATGCTCCTTTCGCAGGTGCAAGGTAAGCATTCTCTATCTTCAGAGCTAAATGTCCAGTGAATGTCAAGAGCCAAGGAACAGACCAAGGCTGTGGAGTGTCTAATGTAGTAATGATGAAGAGATTCCCACAAAGGAAAACTCCTTGCACCTCATCCATCATCTTACTGTCTTCCAAGTCAGTAATGATGGACAGTGACATAGCAGTCTATTGCCAAATTAAACATGTTTCTAAGTTGCTGGGAGTTTTTAGTTAGTTGGTTAGCAGAAAAGTATACAAATCAGTAATGAACTGTTGAGAGAAAAATCACTGGGGTGGGCCAACGTAAAAAGTATAAGTCCTAGAATTGGGCAATCAATGGATATTATGAGAAGAATGAAGCATTAAATTAAAGGAACATATATTCTAATGAAGTAACTCAATTGCAAGACCAAGAAAGCTTTTAAGGAGAAAGGACATTCTATTTTCTGTATTCTGTTTAGTCAGCATTCTGGACTTCATCTCAAAAGAAGAACCTCTCATAAACATTTGCTATGTTGACAATACTTTTAGTTACACCAAATTTTTGTCTTTATCTTGCTCCTATCCAGGCGAAGATGCCAAAGACAAGGTGCCCTCTTCACGCATCAGCTGCCCCAAGGGATCTAGAGCCTATGGCTCCCATTGCTATGCCTTGTTTAGGATAGCAAAAAACTGGTTTGATGCAGATGTGAGTACTGGAAGGTGCAGAGGAAGAAACAATATAAAGTCTGTGTTGCCAAAGAAAGAAAAGGGTTCCCGGTTCCATGGTTCCTTGGGAATCAGAAAGAAAACACTTTCTTCCATTCGGTACCCCTATTGTCCACATTTGTCTGCCTTTCACTAGTAAAGTTTCAATGTGTACCTTATTCTGCCCTCTCACCTAGCTGGCCTGCCAGAAGAGGCCCGAAGGACACCTTGTATCTGTGCTCAATGGAGGAGAAGCTTCTTTCCTAGCTTCCATGGTTAAAAGCAGTGCAAACAATGGCCAAAATGTGTGGATTGGGCTGCATGACCCAACACTGGTGAGAAACTATCCTTATCCATAGGATTTCTTTCTTCTGCTACCAGGCAGAATCTCTGTGTTTTTATGTGAAAAGCCCCAGTTATAACTAGAATTCACATTCTGGGTTGTAACGGGGACAAAGGAAAATCCCTGAGCTCTTTGGAGGTCCCTAGATCTCAGATGACACTTATGTGACAATTGCCAGCTTTTACAAAGTTCTTCAATAAATGTTTGGAAATCTCTTCTGTGAGATTTGGGGAGTTTTCACTCATGATTCTGATAGAACACAAAAGGAGAGGGATATCTCTATTTTGTTTCCTTACAGAATCTTTGTAGGGCTTAAGGTCCAGAGAAATTTACAAAACAAAACCTGTTCTGTTCATCAAGCTCCATGCTATTTTTCTGGGATTAAGCAACTTGTTGTTGTCTGCAGGGATATGGTAATGGCAGGGAGGTGTTCAGGGTGAAATATGGGCAGCATCTGAAAGAGTAGATAAATTCCATGGGGCTGGATGGACAGAGGTACCAGCTGTTGTGAGTAAGGTATCAATGGAAGTAGTGCTTCAGTGACTCTTCTCTTGTTTTTCCTTGGCTCCACACTCTGTAGGGACAACAACCCAATAGAGATGGATGGGAGTGGAGTAACGCTGATGTGATGAATTACTTCAACTGGGAGCAGAATCCTTCCTCTGCCTCAGGTGGTTACTGTGGTAGCCTGTCACGAGGCTCAGGTAAGACAGAAAGCAGTCCTCACTGAAAATCAATGTTCCTCTCATTTCCAATTCTTGATCTCTAGTCTTCTCTCTTGTACCTTTCCTTTGTTACTCATTCCCCTGCTGTCAGACACTGATAAACAGGACAGAAAGGCCTTAACATCTTGACAGGCATCCTTGATGCACCTTCATAGTATTTGCAAAATCTACCTCCCTCTTACTCTTCTCTGTCTGCAGGATATTTGGAGTGGAGTGATACTTCTTGTGCCTTGGACTTACCCTATGTCTGCAAGTTCAATCCCTAGAGTACACAGTAAGCACCCTGAGTTGATATGTGCCTCACCATGATCAAGAACCCAACTGTGAAGAGCAATGCAAAAATGCAACATTCTCCCAATACTCCTAACCCAAGAACTTGTGATTTCCCTTCCTCTGCCCTTTCCTCCCTCTCGTTTGAATCACTTCTGTGTGTACTGTGGCCTGAGGTCTCAAAGTATAATAATAAAACTTATATCAGACTCACATATGTTTGTGTTCTATTCATTTAGTGTATGAATCATATATGTCAGTTAAAGGAAAGAGATTACAGAGTTCAGTTTTACAGAAGACCTCATTATGCTGGGGAAGAAGAAGACTTTTTCAAATTAATGTAACCACAAGAAGCGTCTGCATGCTCCTATAAGATAGTCCTCATGTCTATTTAAGGAGTCGTAAATCAATCTATTGGGTCACACACAAGACATAAACATGAAAGTAGACGGGGAGGTAATATGAAAAAGGAAATTGACCACTGATTGTGGCAAAGAGATAAGAAATGAGGCTTGCATAAAAAGTATATGGCATACATATCTGAATGTGTAATGAAGATTCTGTTTGTGTATCTGTATCAATGTCTTTACAATTGTGTTTGCTAAAACAATAAAAGGATGGAGAAAGGTAATCCATATTACCATTTTTTAAAGAATTTATATGTTAATTTTTATATGTTAAATTAAACCTAATAAAATTTCAAAAAACTAAACAGTATCAAGAATCAAACAAACAATATTAAAACTTTAACCATGCTCAGTGCCTGTGAACAGAACTGCAAGTCAATGAGGCAATAACTTTCATAACTACAGCAAAAATAGATAAGTTCACTTTAATCATTGATCTAAGGCAAAGCTACACTGTAAGTTGCTGTATGTATCTCAAAATGATTTTACTTCTTCTAGCTTATCAAAAATAATAGGCTTATATGACAGGGCAGGCCTTGAAGTGTTGTTTACCGTTTTCATGGTGTTACTTGCCGCTGCTAGGTAACATTAGAGTCTCATGGAGTATTACAGGCCATGAAAATATTCCATGGGTATTTACTAACAAAAACCTTCTGTATTTGACCTTTATGTCAAAATATATTAAGCTTAACCATTTTAATTTGGGGACAACTTGTATCTCAAGAATTTTTATTTCAGTAATTGATAGGTTAGTACGCAAAATATTTGGGAGGAAATAGGTGATGTGACCAGAACAATCAGTCATCTTAATCCATGTAGGATTTAGAGAATACTCAAACCAGGTTTGATATTCTGGTGCATACCTATAATCCCAGAATTTAGGAGTCTAAGATTGGAAGCTGACTGTGCTATATAGTATCCATGTTTATCTAGGTATGTAGACAAATTAAGGCAATGCTAACTACTATGTAAGACCTAGAAAAGAAAGAAAGAATGCTTTATCCAGTTCTATAATATAAACTCTTCTCAAGTTCTAAGGGACCAATCATCCAGATATGTCACATAAATAAATATGAAAGTGGATACATGAAAAAAAGCCCTGTCCCTCCTCTTCTCAAAGTCCTTCCCTCAAAACCCAGCTCCTCCTATTTTCTGAGGAGAATGAGAGGTTTACTATGGGTAACATCAAACCGTGTCATATCAATTCACAGCAAGACTAAGTATACCCCTTTCCATTTAAGCCAGAAAAGGCAGTCCAGCAATGGAAAGACACCCAAAGGCAGGCAGCAGAGTCAGAAACAGCCTCCACTCAAATTATTAGGGGAACTCAGAACAAAACAAAAAACAAAAACAAGCCGTACGTTGGCTACTTATATGTAGGTGGCATATGTCCATCTCATGCATGCTCTTTCGATGATGGTTCAGTCACTGTGCTAGGTTAGTTGACCCCATACATCTTCCTTTTGTGTCCTTGACCCCTCTGGTTCCCTCAGTCTTTCTTCCCACTTTTCCACAAGAAGCCCTTAGCTCTGCCTGTTGTTTGGATCTGAATCTCTGCATCAGTTCCGTCCCCTGTTCGATAAAACCTCTAAGAATACAGTTATGCTAGACTTCTTTCTGCAAGCATAGCAGAATATCATTAATATTGTCAAGGACTGACTTTCTCCTATAGGGTGAATCTCAAGTTGGGCCGGTAATTGGTTGGCCATTCCCTCCTATTTCTGTTCAGTCTTCATCCCTACACTTTTTGTAGGCAGGACAAATTTTGGGTGGAATGTTTTACGGGTTGCTTGGTGTCTTCACTTTGATTTTCCTTTTCCTGATGATTAAAAGGGTTGAACATTTATTTAAATATTTATTGGCCATTAGAGATTCCTCAGTTAAGAATTTCTGTTTGGCTCTGAAGCCTGTTTTTTTTAATTGACTTATTTGGATATGGGGTATTTAATTTCTTTCTTACTTTATGTATTTAAATATCAGCCTTCTGTGCAGTAAATGATTGGTGAAGATCCTTTCCCATTCTGTAGGCTGCTATATTGCCCTACTGATCATGGCCTCTGCCTTACACAAGCTTTTCAGTCTTATGAGGTCACCCTTACTAATTGTTGATCTTAGTACTGGAGCTGCTGGTATTCTGTTCAGGAAGTTGTCTCCTGTACCAATGTGTTCTAGGCTATTCTCTACTTTTTCTTCCATTAAATTTAGTGTATTAACAAAATAGTAATAGTCATTTTTAATATATAGAATAAGACAACCCACATTAGCTGCTATCCTACAAAGGACTATGGGACACCAGAAGAGGTTTGGGCTTGCCTCTCTCTCTCCACCTGCTTGCTGCTTATCAGCCAGGTTCCTCTGAGATACAGAGAGCTAACAAGAAAATGTAAGTTGGGTGCAGGCCACAACCCACATTAGCTGCTATCCCAAGAGGCCTGTGGGACATTCGGGCAGCTTTGGGCTTGGGTCTTACTTTGTCCACTCCTTAACTGCTTGGCCCATCTGGGTCACAGAAAGTGAAACAGTAGAGACAAGTCAGGTGCTGGTGACAAACAACATTATTCATCATACCAAGAAGGCCTGAGGGGCACCTGAGCAGCTTCTGCCTTGGAGCTCTTTCATTCCGTTCCTCTACTACTGACACAACTGGGACACAGACAGGAACCAAGCAGAACTGAGCTGTGTGCAGGCTCCAACATTCATTGTCCACTATCATAAGTAGGACTCTGGTGACCCTTAGCAAACATCCTTCATCATGGAGCTCTCTTTGTCTGCTTACCACATAGACCACGTGGGATATAGACAGAGACTCCATTGGAGGAACCTCCAGGCCTGATAACACCAGAGACATCCAGATGGCTAGAAGCCAGTTCAAGAGCACAAGGAACAAAACTCAGAGCTATATGACACCACTGGAAACCAATGGTCTTACAACAGAAAATCCTGAAAATATTAACATCCATGCAATGCAAGAATATTTTAAATATGAAGTGATGAACATAATAGAAGCCTTGAAGAAAGAAAATAAATCTTACAAAGAAATATAGGACAATACATTCAAACAGATGAAGGAATTAAATAATTCTTATAAAGATTTACAGAAAAATTCAATCAAATATGAGAAAGAAATGAATAAAACTATTAAAGACCTAAAGAAGGAAATAGAAGCAACAAATAAAATACAATATGAAACAGTCCTGGCTTGGAAAACCTAGGGAAGAGAAGAGGAAGTGCAGTCACAACAATACCAACAGAAGACAAAAGATAGAAGATAGAATCCTAAGAATAGATGATATGATAGAAGTTATAGATATATCAATCAAAGAAAATGTTAAAACTAAAAGTTCCTGAAAAAAATATAAAAAGATAAAGCCTAAGAATAATAGGAAAAAAAAGAAGAAGAAAAGAAGAAGAAGAAGGGAAGAAGAAGAAGAAAAAGACTCCAAGTTCCATGACCCAGAAAATATTTTCAATAAAATGATAGAAAAAAACTTCCCAAATTAAAGAATGAAATGTCTATAAACATACAAGAAGGCTAGCGAACTCCAACTATATTGTACCAGAAAAGAGAATCCTCCTGTCACATAACAATCAAAACACTAAATGTACAGAATAAAGAAAGAATATTCAAAGCTGTAAGAGAAAAAACGCCGAGTAACACATAAAGGTAAACCTATCAGAATTACACTTGGCTTCTCAACAGAGACTATGAAAGTCAGAAGGGCCTAGATGGGCATCATGCAGACACTAAGAGACCACAGATGCCAACCCAGGCTCCGATACCCAGCAAACCTTTCAATACGATAGATGGAGAAAACAAGATATTACATGACAAAACCAAGTTAAAACAGTACCTAGAAACAAACCTAGCCCTACAGAAGATACTAGATAGAAAACTCTAACAAAATAGGCTAACTACACACAGGAAAACACAGGAAGTAAATAACCTCACATCTATAAAACCAAAAGAAATTTGGGAACAGCACCCTTCTCAATAGCCACAAAAATACAAAGTATCTTCATGTAAATCTAACCAAGCAAGTGAAAGACTTGTACGAAAAAAAACTTCAAGTCCCTGAAGGAAGAAATTGAAGAAGATATCAGAAAATAGTAGGATCTCCCATGCTGATGAATTGGTAGGATTAATATAGTAAAAATGGCCATTTTACTGAAAGCAAGGTACAGGTTCAATACAATTCCCATCAAAATGCCAACACAATTCTTTACAGATGTTAGAAGAACAATTCTCAACTTCATATGGAAAAAGAAACAAACAAACAAAAATCCCAAATAGCTAAAACAATTCTATACAATAAAAGATCTTCTGGAGGTACCTCCACCCCTTATGTCCCCTATAGCTGCTCTATAGAGAAACAGTAATAAAAACTGCAAGGAACTGGCACAGAAACAGACAGGTGGATCAATGGAATTGAATTGAAGACTCAAAAATAGACAAAGTAGCCAAAACCATACAATGGAAAAATGATAGCATCTTCAACTAATAGTGTTGGTCTAACTGAATATCTACTTGTATAAAAATGCAAATAGACTTTTTTTCATTACCCTCCACAAAACTAAAGCCGAAGTGGATTAAAGACCTCAACATAAAACCAAATCCACTTAATTTGTTAGAAGAAAAAATGGGGAAGAGCCTTGAGCTCATTAGTACAGGAAACAACTTCCTGAGCAGAACACTAATAGCTCAGGCTCTAAGATCAACAATTAATAAATGGGACCTCATGAAACTTAAAAGCTTATGCAAGGCAAAGGACTCTGTCAACAGAACAAAACAGCAGCCTACAAACTGGGAAAAGATCTTCACCAATGCTGCATCTGACCGAGGGCTAATATCCAATATATATAAAGAACTCAAGAAATTATACCCCAACAAAACAAATAACCCAACTTAAAATGGGGTACAGAAGTAAACAGAGAATTCTCAATGAGTAATATTTACACAACAGGACATTTGCTCAACTATGTTCATAGCAGCTTTCTTCCTAAATAAAGAAACTGGAAACAACCTAGATGTCCCTCAACAAAAGAGAGGATAAAGAAATTTGGTCCATTTACTCAATGAAGTATCACTCAGCTACTAAAAACAAGGAAATCTTGAAATTTTCAGGAAAATCAATGAAACTAGAAAATAACATCTGAGTGAGGTAACCAGGTCCCAGAAAAACAGACATGGTATATACTCACTTAAAAGTGGATATTAGCCACACAACACAGGATAACCATACTACAATACACTAAATAAACTAATATATAAACTAAATAAAGAGGAGAATCCTAATCATTCAGAAGGATGAATAGAATACACAATTGAAGCAATTGAAGGGAAGGAATGGCAAGGGAGCCTACCATAGTGGTCCTTGAAAGGACTCAAACCCAGCAGAAGATTCAAGCAGATGCTAAGACACACAGCCAAATCTCATGGTGGAGCTCAGGGAGTCTTATGGAAGAAATGGACAATAGAAGGACCTGGAGGGGTCAGGAGGTCCACAAGGAGACCAGTGGAGCCAACAAATCCTGGAGGAGGATTGGGGTGTTCCAGAGATCAATGTACCAACCAAGGACCATGCATGGTGAGGACCTAGACCCTCTGCTCAGATGTACAGATAGCCAGCACAGTCTCCTTGTGGATCTGATAATATAGGGAATAGAAGCTACATCTGATGTAGATTTTGGTCCCCACATACTGACCATTTCCTCATGGCAGGGCAGCCTTGCCAGGTCACAGAGGAAGAAGATACAGGCAGTCCAGATAAGACCTGAAAGGTTGAGGTCAGATGTTAAAGGAAGAGTGCTCCCTTAATGAGGACTAGGGGAGGGGGGAGGATAGGACCAGGAGTTCATGAGGAAGGGGGCTACAATCAGGAGGTAAAGTGGACAAATTAAAAATAAAAATAAATTAAATAAAAATAAAAACCACTGTTTAAAAATCTATAGAATTAATGAATTTCTTTCCATCCAACCAAGAAAAAGAAGCAACATGTCAGTAATGTTACAAGTGAAAAATATATTGCTATAAAAATATATATGTTAAGAAAATAATAGAGTTTTGCTGATCATCTGGCATTTGGGCTTGAAATTTCTTTGGTATAAAATTGATACCCCAATTTGAAATAAATAACCTGTTAATAGACCAAAAAAGGAATAAAGCTTTTTTTATTAATTTATTCGTATTACATCTCGATTGTTAGCCCTTCCCCTGTTTCCTCCCATTCTTCCCTCCCTCCCACTTTCCCCCTTCTCCCCTCCCCTATGTCTGTGATTGAGGGAGACCTCCTCCCCTATATATGCTCTTAGAATATCGAGTCTCTTCTTGCTAACTTGCTATCCTTCCTCTGAGTGCCACCAGGCTTCCCCATCCAGGGGACATGGTCAGAAAAGTGGCACCAGAGTACGTGTGAGAGTCAGATCTCACTTTCCACTCAACGGTGAGGAATATCATGTTCGTCGGCTAGGTCTTGGTAGGGGTTCGAAGTTTACAGCCTATATTCTCCTTGGCTGGTGCCTTAGTTTGAGGAGGACCCCAGGACCCAGATTTGCCTGTCATAAAATTCTTCTTGTAGGTTTCCAGGACCCTGTGGGTCCTACTATTTCCCCATTCTTCCATGTTACTCTCGCCTAAAGTCTCAATAGGATGTCCTCTCCTCTGACCCACTTTCCTGGTAAGTAAAGTTTTTCATGGTACGTATCCCTTGGACTAGTGTTTTGATATAAGTGAGTATATACCATTTGTCTCTTTTTGCTTCTGGGTGAACTCACTCATTATGATAATTTCTAGATCAACCAATTTTTCCACAAATTTTAGGAATTCCTTGTTTTTAATAGCTGAGTAGTATTCCATAGTGTAAATGTACCACAGTTTCTTAGTTCATTCTTCTACTGAGGGACAATTAGGCTGTTTCCATGTTCTGGCTATTATGTATAAAGCAGCTATGAACATGGTTGAGCATATGTCTCTGTTGTGTGGTAGGGCATTTTCTGGGTATATTCCAAGGAGTGGGATAGCTGGGTCTTGAGGAAGCTCTATTCCCATTTTTCTGAGAAAGCTCCAGATAGCTTTCCAAAGTAGTTGTACTAGTTTGCATTCCCACCATCAATGAAGGAGTGTTCCTCTCTTTCCACATCCTCGCCAACGTGTGGTGTCATTTGAATTTTTGATCTTAGCCATTTTGATGGGTGTAAGATGGAATCACAGTGTCATTTTGATTTGCATTTCTCTGATGACTAACGAGGACGAGCATTTCTTTAAGTGTTTCTCAGCCATTTGATATTCCTCTGTTGAGAATTCTCTGTTAAGTTTCAAGCCCCATTTCGCAATTGGGCTATTTGGTTTTGTGGTGTTTAATTTCTTGAGTTATTTATATATTTTGGATATTAAACCTTTGTCAGATGAAGAGTTGGTGAAGATCTTTTCCCATTCTGTAGGCTGTCGCTTTGTTCTACTGACAGTGTCTCCTGCCTTACAGAAGCTTCTCAGCCTCATGAGGTCCAATTTATTAATTGTTGACATTAAGGCCTGGGCTGTTGGTGTACTGTTCAGGAAGTTGTTTCCTGTGCCTATGTGTCCCAGGCTCTTCCCCACTTTTTCCTCTAACTGAATTAATGTCTCTGGTTTTAAGTTGAGGTCTTTAATCCACTTGGACTTGAGTTTTGTGCATGGTGACAAATAAGGGTCTAATTGAATTTTTCTACATCCAGTTAGATCAGCACCATTTGTTGAAGATGCTATCATTTTTCCATTGAATAGATTTGGCTTCTTTGTCAAAAATCAAGTGAGCAAATGTGTGTGGATTCATCTCTGGGTCTTCAATTCAAAGGAATATAGTTTTAATAAGAGTCTAAAACAGTGCTATATAAAGCTTAGTGATGATGGAAACCATTAAGTCAATTCTGTGAATAATATTTAATATATCTGTCTAAATAAAATGACTAGAATATAACATTCCACATTGTATTGAGTAAAATTACGAAAATATTTTCTATAACATTGTTGTTATATTTATAGCTGCATATGTGTATAGTATTTATATAAAATTATATTTCTTTCAGTAAAGGCTTTTTGTGATTTCTATTTTTTTCCATGCAGAAAATTGAATGCAGGGCCTTGTGTATACTAGGCAACCACTCTACCACTGAGCTACAGCATTCCCAGAAAACAAATTCTTACTTTGAATAACAGTTAAACTTTTGAGTGCCATTCAAAATAACAGACTTTGAGATACCTATAGGTAAATTAAATAAACTATCATACAGCATTATTCTGTGGGTAATGACAAATTGAGCTGGCTGTTTTCAAGAAGAGGAGGGATTAAGAGGAGATATTAGGAAATTAAATATGGGTGATTTTTTGTTATTCCCCCTGATATTAAGAGTTGTACTTCATCTCACAGAACTGAGTGCAAAGCTTGCAAATTAAAGAACATGGTATGTAAATAGAAAAGGGGCTCCAAACTGTGATCCCCAAGCTAACTAGAGAACCAAGAATGTATGTGTTCTAGAAAGCAATTTACAAGAATAAGTGAGAACCTAGAATTTGAAGGCCCCTTACACCTATCATGTGAGTCTGCTCCCACCTTGCTTCTCAGAAATGCCATGTGCTGTTCATAGACTCTGGAGAATGATGCTGTCATAGATTCTGCCATCAGCCCTAAAAGTGAAAACAGTAGAAGCTCTCTCCCCCTCTGGAACCTTGTTTCTGGCTATGACTGTGGTATGTGGATGGAACTCTGATTGCAGGGATTCTCAGAGGCAAAGATCCTCAGTGAAGCTTGGGGAGGGTTCACTCATTGGAAAAAAAATCAAATGTCAGTGGTTGTTGCTTACATGTAATTTCACAATTAAATTGCTCTAAGTATGTCGGCTTCTTTATAGTTTTAGCTGCCAAAGTTTCCTGAGTTTTCTTGCTTTCTACTGTTTGATTGATCTTCCAAGTAATCTTAGAAGCATTATAGAAAGCTTCTAGGTTTTTCTTGTTTTGGTCTTACAGCTGTTTCAAGGTTAGCCTTGGTTGATTTGTTGTAACCAAGAGAAGGTGAAAAAAAAAATAATAGCCTTATGTGTTCATGGTAAAGTCACAAGCCTACCTATTTTGCTCACATTCACTCTCTTCTGTCTGGCAAAAGGTGGTATTCATCTGAGGATCAATACCTGTGGTGTCTTCTGACTTCCACATCCATAAGCTAGGCACACCTGGATGTACACACACACACACACACACACACACACACACACACACACACACACACACACACACTGTGTCACTGTATTTAAGATTGACATCCTACTCAGTGTTCAAATAAGACTGAAACCCATAACAACATCTTGAGCACAAGGTAAGATTATGTTGCTATAGATAATTCTGGCACTGGAACTCAGTCAATTTATGCCTGTTGTGAGGATGTTTAGCCCTACAAAGAAAAATAAGTGTAGTAGTTTCTCAATATTATATAGAAGGAATAATGAATTTTCTTTTAAGGAAAATGATTTATTTTTCAGGAAATGCATCTAATTGGTATATTAGCTAAATTAGTCGATGCAGTAGGCCATTTTTTCTTTTTTTTTAATTTTTTATTAATTTATTCTTGTTACATCTCAATGGTTATCCCATCCCTTGTATCCTCCCATTTTTCCCTCCTTCTCATTTTCTTCTTATTCCCCTCCCCTATGACTGTTCCTGAAGGGGATTACCTCCCCCTGTATATGCTCATAGGGTATCAAGTTTCTTCTTGGTAACCTGCTATCCTTCCTCTGAGAGCCACCAGGTCTCCCCATCCAGGGGACATGGTCAAATATGAGGAACCAGAGTATGTGTGGAAGTCATACCCTGGAGTTAAACTGTGTCAGATTGGAATCTACTGTTCAACTTGGATTTTAAACCGATTATATGTAGTAAAGAATTGGTTCTGGGCTTTGTTTTTGCTTTTTGATTACAGAGATATATCTGTCTACAAATGTTTGGTTCTGATGATGGTATATTTATTTATTAGTTCTTATTTATTAATGAAGGTGTTTTATTAGGTTTTGGGGGTAGTGGTGGTGTGTGTGTAAGAGAGAAAAATACTTAAGAAAAATAAAATAAAATAAAATAAAATAAAATAAAATGTTTTAAAATGTTAAAAACTGTTCTTCATTTTAAGCTGGGTGTGAACAGAAACTGTCCCAGATCTAGGTAAGTGTCATTCAAATTGGGAAGTGGCTGTCACTGCATTGGGCTGTTTAAGAACAGCTCAAAGCCTGGAGGAGTGGCTGAATGGTTAAGAGATCTTGCTACTCAAGAGGACCAGACTTAGGTTTCCAGCATCCACATTATATGGTTCACAACTGCCTGTGACTCCAGTCCCAAGGGATTTGATGCCCTATTCTGACCCTTGGTGGCATTTGTCCACAGATGGCGAACTTGTAGACATTCAGGGCACAAATATACAAATTACATAGAAGAGAAGAGAAGGAAAGAAGACAAGAATGGAGAGAGGAAGGAATAATGAGAGATGCTGAGCTGTGTCAAGGATTTGTATGTTGTTATGCTCTGAGTCACCTCTAAAATGTGGCTAAGATATGCATCTTTAATAGCTCTAACAGCCGGAAATACATGCTTAGAAATGCACCTGGAGCTTAACATGCAAGAACTTTCAGATATAACATGGTGATACATGCATATAATCTCAGCACCAGCCTGCTCAAGCAGGAGCATCTCTGCTAGGTTTGAGGCCAACCTGATGAATGCAGTCAGTTCCAGTCTAATCTAGGCCACAGAATGAGACTATATCCCAAAGCACAAATCAAAATTAAAATTACACATTGGTGGATCCCAGCAGTCAAGAAGCAAAGAAACAGGCTCTCTTTCAGCAACTTCTCAGCTGGCTTCATTCATGCTTGGGGCACCGTTGGACTGGTCTGTTATTCTTTGTGTTCAGTCCCCAGGTTTCTCTGTCTTTGCTGCCCATTCCACTGGGAGTTCATTGTTGCCACAGCATCTCCTATGAGAATTTACCTTCTCTCCACTCTGATTCTGCCTGTGTTTGATTCTTTTTGGTTGTTAATCCTTTCTCTGGCCCATCTCCCTATTGAATTTCCACTAAGGGGCTTAGGGCAGAATCAGCTTTCATTTGTGTCTTTATAATGCCTATTTGTAGGGATGTAGAGGATGGTGGGAACTGGCAAAGGGAGTGGGGATAACATATGGTGCTAATCTGAGAATTATAAGGCAAGACTCACTCAGAGAAGTCATAAGATTTCATTAAAGTACATAATAGCTTACCATGAAAACAACAAGAAGTGCCAAAGCATATGCTTGTGACTTGCAAAAACTGCTAATTAAATACAATGTGCACGTGCTAGCAGTTTACTAAATGCAGTATTTCACCACTTAGATTCCTGGCATGCTTTACACCTCTCCACCCACATCGGCTGGGCTCTGCAGTCTGTATCCCATCTGCTTCTCCACACATCAGTGCCAGCCCACCCTTAAGTAAAACTCAGGAAGTTTCACCAACACAGAGAAGCCAGAGATTTTTTTAAATCAGGAGATCCCAGCCATACTTGTGATCTCAGCATAAAGTATGAACAGCTGGCACAGTACTCATGCCATCCCCAAGCTCACGGTTCCCCAAAACATGGAACTGTCCTCTGGTGGGAAAGCAGCAGTAATTGAAAGTGTTTCAAAGTAGACACAAGCTGTTTATTGTTCCTTAGACCCGAAAGCATCCATGTCCCACTGCCAAGATTCAGTGATGTTTGGAAACCTCTCAGGTAGAAAACTGGTTGGTGTATTAAACAAAAGCTATTGGCACGTTATTCACAGGAAACCTTGCTACTGTTTTCTTAACATTCTTCTCTTTCCATCACTCTGATCCTCCTATTACAAATGCCTTGCCCTTCAGCTTTATCTTGGAATAAGAGCAAAACCATCTTGTATTTGAAATAAGGAACCGAGTCTTGAAAGGAATTGGGGGAGTGACCCAGAATGGGTGACATCAGAAGCCTAAAAATAGTTCGAGGAATTCCAGAGGACCCATAACTCTGGGGTGTAGAGGCAGTGTGGAAACCCATCTTAGAGGAAAACAACAGTATTAAAGATAACTGGTCATTGACTGAGTTGCCAACAGACTCCTTTCCAGATGTCCTCTCAGAAACCAGTTTCCAGTCACCTTTAAGTGAGAAACCATTTTGATAATTTTCAAACTATCCTTTCTAGAAGATTCTATAATTCTACAAAACATTTCCCTACCCTCAGGTTGTGCCTTTGGAGCCCAAAATGTGTTAAATCACAGAAAAGAAAACTCTTTTAACATTTGTACTTTTCTCCTGGAGGAGTGGACATATTTTTCCAATTAATATTTCTAAAGCAAGCTAGTTAATTACCAAAACCTTTACCCATCATTAGAGAGCAGCACCCACTGAGTTCTGCCTCTTGTCATAAATATGCCTTTCACTTTGAGATGCACTTTCTCACATCATATTGCTTTATGCTTTGGAACTGTTGGTCATAAGCTAGTGTCACTGTTTCAGAAATCTGTGCAAAATTTAGGCTGTGGACCAAAGGGGACATATCTTGAGGTTTTATAGCCTGGTCCCATTTCCTGTTCATTCTTTTCTTCCTCACTGCTCATGCACTGCAACACTTGATCTCTTTGCCATATCTTTCCTTACTGCAGCCTGGGCAACCCTACAATGATGTACTGACCGGTTTCCTGTCAGCTATAATAGCTCCTTTCTTACTAAAGCTATTTACCATCAGATATTTTCTTACAGAAACAATTTATGATCCCATAATTGAAAAAGACAGGTTCCTTTACTTATTACTTCAGAATATCATTGCTCTTATAATGTAATAATGGCCAACATTTATTGAAAGTTGACCAGGTGCCTGGCATTTTATGCAACCTTTATGGTGCATTAATGCATATAATAATCAAATACAACCTACAAAGCAAATATCACTGCCTGGTGTTATGCACAACGAGACACGATGTACAACAGAATTAAGTGACTTAGCTAAGTTGGTCAATATCATGTTCTCTGGTCTGACTCCAGATTATAAAAGAGGAATGAAAAAGGCTCAATGTCATCTTCAGCTTTCTTTCTATATTTAAAAGCACTAGCAGGTAAATCATCTAAGAAATGGAATCCAGGAATATCAACTTATGATTTTTCTCTTTGTTTGCTTTATGGAAATGTATCCTTTAATTTCCAATGAAAAAAGTTAGCATGATTCATTATAGCTGAAAGGAGGCATCACAGGCATCTTTAAAATTAATTCAGTTTATTGCTTCATCTACTGAAAATTATGCATGCTTAAATATCTACAAGGTAGATATATCTATTTTCCTATAAAATGAATTGTTTGGATCATATTCTTTGGATGTCAAAGGATACTCAATGTGTGGATGTAATTTGTTCATAACTCTAACAAGGTTTTCTCACTAAAGCGAAGAAATAATTATATTCAACAAAAAAATAATTGTCATATGACTTACACACCAGGAAAAGCCATAGCACACATACATACACAAACTCACTCACAATTATATAATCAAATTATAAAATCATAAATGATCACCAAAATTATGTTGCAATATATTTTAATATGAGTTTTTTTTCCTTTGAGATTTCAGATGATTTTTCAAGTATAGGAACAGTCATAGGGGAGGGGAATAAGGGGAAAAGAGGAGGGAGGGAAGAATGGGAGGATACAAGGGATGGGATAACCATTGAGATGTAACAAGAATAAATTAATAAAGGGAAAAAAATTAAAAATAATAAAAAAATCTACCATTTCAAAATACATAATAAAATATTTTGCTGATGCATTTTTAACCATGAAGATCTTTTACATATATATTATCCTTTTCAATTTTGTTTTTGTGATTTTTTTGTGTAGGTGGATACGTGTGCATCTCAGCATCTGTAATTATCTTTTGTGTGTTGTCTTTGGCTTTGTTTTTTCTGTTTATTTATTTTGCTCTATTCTGCTTTACTTGTTTTTATTTTGTTTCATTTTATTTCATTTTATTTTTCGATGCTTGTTTGTTTTTTAATGAGAGAGAAAAAGAAAATGTCTTCATTTGGGTGACTATGGAAGTGGAAAGAATCTGGAAGGATTTGAGGAAGAGGAACCATAATCAGAATAAATTATGTGATAGGAAATCTATTTTCAGCTTTAAAAAAGGGTAGCCAGCTAGCAAACTTTGAAAGAAACATGTTTAAAATGAAAAGCACTTGACATAGTTCTCATTTATGTATCTTTGTAGACACAGTAGCTATATGTCCATTAAGATGGTTGCTGTCTCTGCTTACTGCCCAATTCTACCTGCAAAACAGTGCAACTGGGGATAGTGCTCCAGCTGTACTTCCCAGCCCTTTAGGACTTCTCTCATTATGCACACAATACACAAGTAGTCCTCTAACCCCATTCTACAAGGTTCTCAGAAGTTTATTTCAGACCACTGCCTTCATATTTCCTCTATAAATCTGTAAGAAGTAGTGAATTATATCCCAGTTATCCTGTGTTACTAGTTCCCAACTGAGTCTGTTTATTGATCAATCACCAGTGCAGATGACAGGATTTCAGTGAGTGCAGCTAATGTTGGGGAAAGTAGGGTGCCTGCCAATAGTGAGTCCTTCCATTATCATCAAGAGACTGGACTGAAAAGGAGCAGAGAAAGTACTAGAAGACCACAGGGATCCTTACTCTCTACAGACATCTGGAACATGTTTGTAACTTGGCCTTTTCTGCCTCAAAAACAAGGTCTAGCTTACTGAGCACACACTTTTTTAAAATGCTGTCTGTTCCAGGCACTGTTCTAAGCACTTTATAAATAAGGTCCCATTTCACCTTCTTGGAAACAAGATGAACAAGGTGGAGGTAAAAATATAGCCTAGAGATGAAACTGGTTAGGGAAGTTTCATTTCTGTTTGGGTGATGTCTAGGTATAAAATTCAGAGTGATATTGCCAGTCACTTTGTGATTGACAATTTTAGGCACTCCCATGCTGCGTTTAAGTTCAGTTTCATGGGATCCCACTCATCACAAGCCAAGTGAGAGGATCCCAGATTCTCCACATCCCACCAGTGTCTGTTCTGTTGTTATCAGTTTTCCAGTTGTAGCCATGCTAATGAGTGTATAATATGTAATCTCATTATGTTTCCTGATGACAACCATGTCACCCAGAATTTTCTGCTCACAGTATACAGTCTGTCTCCGTAACTACTTTAGAGAAATATGCTGTTAGAAGCCTCACCTTTTCTCATCAAATGCTAAAAGAAAGACATACACACAAGACAGAACGATGATACTTATGCAGATATAAGCCTTTTATATTAGTTCCTTATCAGAATTTAAAATGCCTTCTTCAGTGCTGAGTCAGCCTTTTAATTTCATGATTCCATCATCTCAGGATGATTATTATTAAATTATTAAATGTTGATGGAGTCACGTAGAGGTGGAGATATATTTACTTTCTTACTGTGTGTTTGATGGTATTAATGAGACTTCATTGTCCCATCCAAGGTCATAGAGAGTTACTTATTTACAGGAAGAATATTTTTATTATTTTTGTTTAAGTGTATGTTTGTGTGTGTGTGTGTGTGTGTGTGTGTGTGTGTGTGTGTGAGCTCACACGTGCGCACAAGAGTGCAGGTACCCATGAAAGGCTGAGGCTTTGGGTCCCCTAGAACTGGAATTATAGGAAATGCTGAGTTGCTCAGCATGGTTCTGGAAATTGAACTCAGATTCTCTGGAAGAGGAACAAATTGGTTAATCACTGAACCGTCTTTCCAATTCTAACTTCTATATTTTCTTCTGAGAATTTGATCATTTTAGTTTCTCAGTTTAAGTTCCTGAGGAACTTTCAGCTGATTTCCACTTACAATATAAGACGAAGCATAACTGTCTTCTGAGAGGCTTCATCCAGAGCTAATGGAAACAAATGCAGAGACCCATAGCCAAACAATAGGCAAAGTTCAGAGTGTCTTGAGGAATAGTTGCTGCACAGTTGGCCACCTTACCATCTCTCAAATTAACTGCTTTGATCATCCAACAAGAAAAACTAATATGAATTTCCAGCCATGAGAAATGAAGAAAGAGGCTAGGCGGTAGTGGCACATGCCTTTAATCCTAGCACTTGGGAGGCAGAGGCAGGCAGATTTCCATTTGTTAGAGGTCAGCCTGGTCTACAGAGTGATTCTAGGACAGCCAAGGCTACATAGAGAAAACCTGTCTCGAAAATGAAAACAAAAACAAAAGAAAGAGTAGAGCTGAAGACCTTAAGTGTTTGCTTCGTGCCAGTTGACCAGATATGCTGGAATTATCATCTGCTTTATCTATGCAGCACTGCGTTCTATTATTTTTACCTATGAAAACATGAGGATTTGTTTGCTTGTTTTTAATGGCCTGGGTTTTCTCAATATATCTTTAGTGGTTTTTAATGTTTAAAGACTTTAAAGAACATTTTTAATTTATAACAAAAGTTTACAACTTGATTTTTTAAAAGTAAAGTCAACAAACTGCAAGCATTTTATTATTAAAGGTCTAAAATAATAAGAGTTAAAACGTTTTCTTAACTATTTCGTCTTTTAAATTTCTTAATAAATTTTATTCTTCAGCAATTTCATACATTTACATAATGTTACTGTGTTTACTCTCCCCTATGCCTTCTCTTTTTAATTTAAATGTTTTATCTGAAGGACATTTCATTTGTGGTTACTGTATTTACATCATCTCCATCCTCCCTCTCTTACCACTTCTCATGTGTTTTCCTGCAACATCTTTCAAACTCGTGATCTTCTTTAGCTGTTGGCGTGCACACACACACACACACACACCACCACCACCACCACCACCACCACCACCACCACCACCACCACTACCACCACCACCACCTTGGGTAATCTGTTTAATATGTACATGTTATTAGCGGAGACCATGTAAGGCTCTTCTCTAAAGGAAATTGACTCTCTCAGAGACAATTGGTTGTGTGTAGGTAATTCTACCCCCGACCCCCATCCATGATGGCATGTCAACTAGTGGTATCATCATGCGGGTCTTGTATAGGCAACTACGTTGTTGAGATAGAAACAGCTTCCCTGACACTTCTATAAGACCCTATCCTACAGCAGGTATCCTGGACTTCTGGCTCTTTTAATAATTTTGTCCTTTCTTTGATGACTTTCACACACCATCTTTTAATCCCTTTCTTCTTTACAAATCTTTCCCATATTTACTAGTTTTTGGTTTGTTTAGTACCCCCACACAGTTTAACTAGGGCTGTTTGTGTGGCCCTGAGTTTGGAAGTAACCATCAAAATCTAGTGAATCCATCAGTGGGTACACAGCTCAATGATATACTCCTCGTCTCCCAGCCATTCTTAGTTGCCAGTAGATAAGGAGGAAGTGGTAAGGCACGGTGAGTCCCTGCCTCACTATCTGATAGTTAGGAAGGCCAGCAGCCTAGAGTTCACAGTGCCCATGGCCATGCCATGCTTAGAATATGGAACTTTACAGGGCTTCTGCCTTCTCTTCAACTAAATTGCTTTCCTGATGCCATTTCCTGTTTCCAGAGCTCACACCTGGTTTCTTGCTAGTTGACTACTGCTAGGTCAGGGATTCCATGGTTGTGAGGGCTGTGCAGATGATATAGAGCAGTGGTTCTCAACCTCCTAATGCTGAGGCCCTTTAATGCAGTTCCTTATGTTATGGTGACCCCGATCATAAAACTATTTTTCCTGCTACTTCATAAATGTATCTTTGCTATTTTTAATGGGTCTTAATGTAAATAACTTATATGTAGAATTTCTGATATGCAACCCCTGTTAAAAAGGTTGCTTGACCCCCAGGAAGAGTAGATATACACAAGTTGAAAGGTGCTGATTTAAATCTTTTTAATTGTATTACCTACCCTGGGCCTTCTACCTCTTCCCAAATTATAGGTTGTGGTATATTGAACCCTACAACTGTGTTACAGTAACTGTAACTGTATTACAATTTAAGCCATGTGTACTGCATTCATTTTGTGTATCAATGGTTGTGCATAGTGGTTAATAATTTTAAATTTGAAGTCGTTAACTATTTTATCAAAATAAAATGATCTTCTTTTAGAAACTGATATGGGGCTGGAGAAATGGCTCAGTAGTTAAAAACATGCACTGCTCTTTCACATATCCCTAGTTTGCTTCTCAGCACCTGTATCTGGCACATCATAACCGCCTACATATCCAGGGATCTGATACTATCTTTTGGTTTCTTGGGGGCACTTGCACCCATGTTCACACAGCTGCCAACCCCCAGTATACACATAAACACCTAACTAAAAATATTTTTTAAAAAATACAAGAGACTAATGTATCTAGGGCACGTTGGTTGTTTGTTTTCTTCAGACATTGCCTTAGTATTTATCCCAGGCTGACCTGAAGCTCATATGCCTGACCCCGGCCTGTAACTTGCAATTTTCTGGCCTCTTCTTCCCAAGTGATAAGGTTCTGGGTATGTAACACCATTCTAGGTAATTAGCCTGATACAGTACAGATATATCAATGCTTTCAGGGCTATCTTTGCCTCATAATTTCCCAACATTTTGTCTTCAACTATTTGTTTCTAATATAAGTGAGGCTATTATCATCTTTGTATTTCCTGTGTGGGATTGGTTTCTATAAGTGATGGTGATATGATAGTCAATATTTGGGACTGAGTTGTTTCCATGAGAAACTATTTAAAACAATCCTAACTCACTCATAATACTTCAGAATTTTATATATTTAAAGAGGCAATTAAGTATGGCAGTATATTGTGTTTAGTTCATTCATCTTAAGTTCATTTATTCATTAATTTAAAGATTGCCATTTAACATTAAGTATAGGCTTCCAGGCTTCAAATTTTTCTACTACTGATTCATTAAACATTCTAGGCCCAAGAAGTCTCCTGACATTGCCACTTTGGTTATAGCTTTAATTTGCTTAAATGAGCAAAGAAAATGGCTTCCTTACAATTTAACTGTGTGAATCCCTCTAGAGTGCCATGACTCCTGAGGTATTCCTGTGCCAAACCTCTAATAATTCTTATTAGTTTTTGAAAACATAGATTTTAGGTAGAATTTTTATGTGTTCATTCAACTTTGGTGAATGTGGACAAAATTTTAAAAGTCTCTTTATTCAAAAAAGCCTGAAAATTCTAGAATCCCTTCTATACCTGACACCAAAGTGTTATCATTGTACATCACTGGTTCAGAATATATAAGACTGGGAAGATATTTTTATTCTAATTGTGCAGGGTTCTAGAAAATAGTGTAAGTAAAAATACTGTAGAACTGTAATTCAAGAAAAATAGTCAAGAAAAAGAGGGTCTAATATGCTTTCGATAGATGGTGCAGTTTAAATTTTGACTCCACAGTAATTTCTTGTCTGACTCTAGATGTCTAATTGTTCCAGGTGACTTTAACCTTTAAACTTGCAGACAAACAAGTACTGTGCATCACAATTGTCATCTCTCCGCTTCTTGTAACCTACAAAACCACTGGGAAAAGTCAGATCAGCAGATTCCTTAAGACTCAGTGTAAGAAATTAAGGAGAATGCCTTCCACTTCTTAAACATGGAATTGCCCAGCCTCTAGCCCCAGCCCCACCCCAGCTCTGCCCCAAAACCTGAACAAAGGCAAATTATTCTATTATTTAGAATTCCTTTTTTCTCATCTGTGTTTGAAGTCAAGGATACTCAGCAGCCATGATTGGAAGAATTTGGAGACCCAGTGTCTCAGGATTAATAGATAAAGAGAGACCCACTGCTCCAGTGCCAATGACAGTTCTGGGAGATAGGAGTTAAAGTAACAGCATCTACAAGATCTACAGAAAGGAGTGAAAGGGTTTGTCTTATATGTACACTTGGAAATGACAAAAAAAAAAAAAGAAAGAAAGAAAGAAAGAAAGAAAGAAAAAGAAAATACTTTCAAGAATGGAATGCACTGTTTTTCTGAATTTCATGACATTCCAAAGGTATTTTCCATAAGCTTCATTTTTAATTGAATGTTCAAGTTCTTCATCTGTACTACAGAATGTATACACACACTCGTAACAGGAAGCGGTTCCTGAAATTTCCTTCTGGAGGCAAAAATTCATAACCCTGGACTCTAATTGGCTGCTAGTGTATAGAAAGTAAAGTCTAGTCTCTTGGATCAATTGAAAATTGTTTCTATTTAACTCAGAGATTACCTAGAGAGGTAAGGCAAGTGCACAGGAAAAATGCTTTCCTTGAAATAGAATGAGACTGCTGAAGAATGAAAGGAGCGGGAAGAAGCTGAGCCTCCATCCATCCCCACAGATACACGCGATGATCTTTATAAGCCCCATATGCTCTAGGATCCATACAGATATTGCTGTCTTATGAACACCATAAAAGGTAGTTTCTGCATCACAGACCCACTTTTCCCACATCACCTAATTATTAAGAGAAAAAGAGGCCACATACACACACCTTTTGGGGCTCATGGAGGCCAGTCCAGACATTGACATCTGTAGTTCCACTCTCCTTAATCAGAGAGGCCACAAAGTTGCCCTCAGGCTGGCTGAGCAGTGACAATTAGTAGCCTGAGTTCGTGTTCCTCCCAGGGAAAGAGGCATAAAATGACAGTGAAGACATGTTTGGGAAGGTACAAAATGAAAGGCGCGCTTGGGGAAGAAAACCTGAGTGCTGGGGCAAGTAGATGATCTTAGGGTGCCTCTGAAGATACCAGAAAGTATCAGCCACTTCCAGCTTTAGGTGCCTCCCTCCCACACATTTCTCTGCTCACATCTGCATCAGCCTAAGGTGAACAGGTTTTGATGAAGTAGTAACAGTAGGAGCTATAAGCAATGGAACCTTCCAGACAACTGATTCTGGCAGAGGGTAGCCTCGTGGCCTAATCAAAATGGTTAAAGGAAATGGCCAGGACTCGGATAAGTTGAGGAGATGAGACGGCTGGTGAGGTTTCTCTGTAGGAACTCAAGAACTCAGTAAGGGCATGGAATGCGTGCCTACTCCACTCCCTGCATCGTTTTTCCTCTCTCCGATCTCTCATTCCTTAAGACAAAAACTCACAATGAGCTGCCCAGCGGAACTGATTTTATTAGTTCTAACTGCCACCTTTCCCTACACACGGATCCCCTGAGTTCCGCATCGCTTTTAGTCCCACCAGGCCCCTCAACCCTTTCATAAGATCTAAAGTTACACAGATGAGCCAATCGAAATTCAGGGCCATAGACAGGAGGTGATTTTAAAATTCATCTCAAAACCCCAGAGGAGATGGAATGAGAGCAGTAGTCAGTGTCAATCCACGGCCGTCATTGCCTCCGCTGCTCTCCAACTACATCCGTTTGATAAGGATGGGGTGATGCCTTCAGGTGATACTTCCAGAATATAAAATCTAAGAAAAGAGCTCACCTTGGCTTGGAGACAAGAACATTAGGGACAAGACCGGGATGAAATAGGTCCTACCCTTGCTGAGCAGCAGACTGTCTTTTGCTTCGGAAGTGCATCAACAATCTCTGTTAAAGAGCACAGAGAAGAAAACTATGAAGTGAACAGAGATCCCTTGATTCTTTTCAAGGCCTCTGCTCTCCATTCTTCAGTGCACAAAGGTTGTCTGAAAGAAGACATGCTCAATTATTTCCCTTTAGAGGATCATGGAGAACCCAAAACTCAATGGCACTTGTGGCTTTTCTAAGGAATCATAGCTAGTGCCTTTTTAAAAAAAAATCCCTTCTTACTTTCCCCAGATACAAAGGAAATATCTTGCTATATATGCCTTTCTATAAAAAGTATTTAACTTATCTGCAGGCTGGGACCAATGTGTCTTCGCAGGCTAGGAAAAGGTGTATGTGTGTGTGTGCATGTGTGTGTGTGTGTGTGTGTGTGTGTGTGTATGTGTGTATCTATATATATACACACACACACATATATATATACACACATACACACACACACACACACACACACACACACACACACAGCAGGGTTGAATAGAAAATCTAAGGTGAGTGATGAATGGGAGGGGCAAGGAATGTCAGAAAGCCTGCATTGGGCACTAACACATAAAACCTGGCGGCACTAACAGCCCCTATCTGATACACCCAGGGAACAGTCACAGCTGAGGTTCTCTTCCCACATATAAGCTGGCAAATTTCCCAGGGTAAAGATCAGTTTTTGTCCTTCTCCGGAGGCAAACAAGTGCCTCGTTCCCACGTCCCTAAGAAGCCAAGGCAGGATCCCAGTCATTCCAGGGGAAGGAGAGCAGAGGAATGCATGTCTTATGGAGGGAAGACAGGAGAGGCCAATGCAGCAGGACATGGTGGGGAGCAGACCTGCTTGAGACAGTAAGGAAAGTGATTCAAACTTCAGATCACACAGACACCTTCTCTCCTGTCCTAGTGTATGGGGGAAGTGCTAAATCTCAGCTCTCTGAGCTTCCCCATTTACTTACCCTTCTCAGACTGTCAGTCTCCTATGAAGCACATAGATACATGTCTGGCCCTGTTGTGACTTCCTTCGTCTTTTCAAACTGCTGAGAATTTTGATGCCTTCTAGAGAAGTTAGAGATAAGGCTATAGCTTTCTTTCTGCCATGGGTGTGCTTTCAGAGCAGTAAAGATATTGCCCAACTTTTACAAAAGCTCTCCAGGCGATTTCAAAGTCTCCCTACTTGCACTTGCCACCTGTCCTCACATGAACTGATGCGGACTTTGGTTGATTCTTTTTCATTAGTAGTATTTTCCTTTTTTTAATCAAAGAATAAAGCAGGGAGAATTCTCCTCCATAATTTTTCCCTTAAGCAGTATAATTAGGATACAGGAAAAGGGAGTTTGTCTTTGTCAAGTAAGATTTTAGAGTTATCTCGACCTTGTTCTTTGCATGGTGTCAGAAGAGACTGCTACACACTCAAGTACTTTAAAATGACGTACTTGAAACATAACATACATAAGGCATTGTTCAGCTAAGCAACTTACCATTGCTGTGAAGTATTTTCAGTAGTACCTCAAATAATATGGGAATCTCCTGAAGAAACTATCTTTGGTTCATATTTTCTTAATAAAAATCTTTAATTTGTTACTTGTCCCAACTGTATGATATATATATGTGTGTGTGTGTGTGTGTTTGTGTGTGTGTTAATAAATGCATTTTTAAAATGTTTCTCTTAGAAAGCAATATTGATAACTTGTGAAAGAAAATGTTTTACAATAACATTTTTGTTCAGTCCTCATTACCCTCTCCTGTTAACCCAACTAGCTGCCTTTATCTTCTCAAATAGGAGCCCTTGAGTTTTTACATTTCATTCTACACTCACATGCACACACACACGCGCACACACACACACATACACACACATGCATGCATGCGCGCACACACACACATGAGCACACACACTCACCTGTGTGTGTTTGAATCTCTCTATGTGTGTATGTGTGTGTGTGTGTGTGTACATCTAAAATGTAGGCCCCACATATGAGAGGAATAATAATTATCTATCTCTCTAAATCTAACTTATTTCATTTAATACATTGATGTCATATTCTACTAACTTTCCTACAAATGAAATAATCTCATTCTTTATGATTTAATTAAAGACCATCAAATATACATGATATTTTTTTTTGTCTGTTCATCAGCTGCTGGACACACAGCTTAACCTATAACTTGGTTAACGTGAATAGTCTCACAAGAAATAGATAAGCATATGCTAGTTTTATCCTTATTTTTTCTGAGGTGCTTGAAGTTGGACCTAGAGTAAGACAAACAAACTGTCACTGATCTATATAACCAGGCCCTATTTTGTGTTGTTTTTTTTTTTTTTTTGAAGAATTTCTGTCCTGATTTTTTTACAGCCATGTAATTTAATACAACACTTCAGTTCCAAAGTGAGATAAAGACAAATCCTCCTTTTGGACCCGTTCTGTAATAAGCACACAGTACTGTGGGTGGGTCCTCTTCCTTCTGAGAGAGAGCAAACTCCCGTCAGGGGGAGTGAACTCCGGTCCATCCTGCTCCAGCACAAGAGCAGGTTAGGCAGATGCAAGTGTGTGTGCATGGGTAGTAGCAGGGCTCACTTTTTGGAAAGGTGGAAAGAAACGGATCCTTCTCAAAAGCAAAGCCATCACGTGAGTACCTACTTCTCTCACAAACTTTGTAACCTGAGGCAAGTTTCATAGAAATCTTTGATGGATATTAGACAGCTTTATCTGTGGTTCTAAAATTCGAATAAAAAAGATTACAACTTGAAATGTTACTTACTATATAGTTTCTTCTTAAAGACTTACCAACACAAACAAATGACACCAACTATCCCTTCCTTCCCACGACAGATCTCTGGATCTGAGTGGATAAGAGGAGAACTCTTAACACCAAATTCGGTTCATTGTAATTTGGACTGCACTTCAGCAACACTGGTGCGTGATCAGTACGTGTCTGAACGAGAGAAAAAATGCACATCTTACTGCTCAATAAGAAATATTTCTTTGTACAAATATCTTGGAAAAAGGCTTACAGCTATGTAAGGATTAAAAGCACAATTTTACTACAGTCTGCACATACAGAGGAGCACGCAGCTCTTGTTCTCAGGAAATCACAGCGTGTAGCAGGTGGCCCCTTTCTTGGCTCGCAAGTGTTAGCGATGCTGGAGATGAGCTGGATGCTCCCGGCTGCTCAGTCACTTGACCTGCCTCCAGCAGGCTCATCGCTGTCCTTGTCCCAGTCCCTCATCCTGGCTCCCATCATGAAATCATCCCGCAAGACCCTGGGCCCTCTTCTGATTGCACTTCAGTCTGTCTGGCTTCGGGGTTCTTTCCAGCAGGACCAGTCTTCTTTGTACCATCCATTCCCTGAAGAACGCTGATGAAATCCTTCTTGGAAACGTTTGACATCGGCTTAGCTTGCTTCTTGGTGGAGCCTCCTGCCTCCTTAACTTTTTTGCCAATGTTCCTTCGGTGTTTCTGAACAGCACTGAATGGCTGCAGCAGGTCCCTCGTCGCAATCCTTTGCAGGTTCCCCTCTGCTTCTCTGTCTTTGACAACATCTGGCTTCACTCTGCACATCATTTCCCACTCATGTTTCTTATCAAGGTACTTCCTCTTTTCCACCCTCTCCTGCTTTAGCTTCTCCTTCTCCTTCTCAATCTCTTTGTTTTTTTGTGAGGATGGTGGGTTTACTTTAAGGAGTCTTTTTGTTAAGGATTTTGGCCATGGCATCTGCCCAGGCTGAGTTAGTTCCAGTGCTTGGTTCTGCAGCCTCTTCATTTTCTTCCTCACAGGATTCAACATTGTCCTTACTGTGGGCTTCTACAGCTCCATCATCTGACTGGTCCCTCTCTGAATCATAGCTTCCTACTGACCCTTCTCCGTCCGAAGAGTTTTTGAGCTTATCTTCCAGCTTCGACACTGCAGCCTTGGCTACCATTTTAATCTTTTTTCTTTTTCTTCAGGGAATGCTTCAGCTTTTTCCCGGTGCTCACCAATGAGTCTATATATATATATATATATATAATTAATTTATTCATATTTCATCTAAATTTTTATCCCATCCTTTGTATCCTCCCATTCCTCCCTCCCTCCCATTTCCCCCTTACTCCCCTCCCCTATGACTGTGACTGAGGGGGACCTCCTCCCCCTGTATATGCTCACAGGGTATCAAGTCTCTTCTTAGTAACCCGCTATCCTTCCTCTGAGTGCCCCCAGGCCTCCCCATCCATGGGACGTGGTCAAATATGGGGCACCAGAGTTCGTCACATGTGATTCTTAAACGGCCGTGGCCATTTGGACTCGCCAGAAGTGTCCCGTCCTGATTTTTATAGTGACTTACTAGTTTACAATTACTACACACTTACTAGCATTTGTTTGTTTTGATTTACTCTTGTTGTTTTGAGGGGAAAACTACAATGAATGTTCTACGCAGAATACTTGACCCTACCAAGAATGAAAAGTGTGCTTGCCATTCTGTCATAGTTCCTCTTGCTTTGTTCATTCTAAGATCTTTCTTTTTCAGAGGTTGGGAGCTACATCTTTAACCACACTTGACCAGAAGCTTCACCCTCATGCTAAAAGTACTGCACGCGTTTCTTTAAAATATTTTATGTACATGTAACAATCTACGTAATGATCAAATGGTTTGAATATGAATGCAACTTGTAAAAACAGCAACAAGCACAAACAATAGAATAAATTTTCTCAAGGAAATGGCAACTCGCTAGACCATCTCATTCTATGAAGACATCATTTCCCATCTGTAGTTAGAAGAGTTTCTGAAAATTACCATCTGAGTTTTCTTTTTCTTTTTGCTTTTTCTTTCTTTTTTTTCAACCTGAATAGTCATTCTTTTATTGAAAGTAGATTTTTAAAATTTTTTTATTAATTTATTCTTGTTACATCTCAATGGTTATCCCATCCCTTGTATCCTCCCATTCTTCCCTCCCTCCCATTTTCCCCTTATTTCCCTCCCCTATGACTGTTCCTGAGGGGGATTACCTCCCCGTGTATATGTTCATAGGGTATCAAGTCTCTTCTTGGTAACCTGCTGTCCTTCCTCTGAGTGCCACCAGGTCTCCTCCTCCAGGGGACATTGTCAAATATGGGGCACCAGAGTTCGTGTGAAAGTCATACTCCACTCTCCACTCAACTGTGGAGAATGTTCTGTCCATTGGCTAGATATGGGTAGGGGTTTAAGGTTTACCACCTGTATTGTCCTTGGCTGGTGCCTTAGTTTGAGCGGGACCCCTGGGCCCAAATCTGCCTATCATAATGTTCTACTTGGAGCCTTCTAGGACCCTCTGGATCCTTCTACTTTGCTATTCTCCCATGCTTCTCTCATCTAGAGTCCCAATAGGATGAGTTTTCTACTATAGCCTACAGGGAATAACAGGTAACCCTTTTATCTCTGAACATGCAATGAGATAAATTTTAAGGCGTTGTTCTCTATTTTCATGTCTTGGGCCAATGAGCTATGTAAATGATTGCAATGAAATTACTGAATACACAGGAGTTTGATAGTGTGCAGTGATCATTCTCAGTTCTGTCAATCCAGTATTACACTCGGCAAATGTCATTCTGCTGTGTCAGCACTGCTTTTGTTCTTTTAATGACAGCCATTCTGGCAGGAGTGAGACGGCATCTTAATGTGTTTTGCTTTGTAGTTTCCCAAAGCTTAGGGTTGCTGAACATTTTAATATCACTATTGAACACTATACTTGATCCTTTGAACAAAATGTTTCTGCTTTTCACTTGTCTGTTTATTGATTGGACTTTTGGCATTTCTGTGGCTTAATTGTTTAGATGTTTATATATTTTAGATATCAATTCACTGTCAGATCAATGAAAACTAATAAATTTCTGCCACTCTTTTGGCTATCTTCTCCAGACTTTGTACAGACTTTGAAAATAATTCCAAAAGTCACAAGTGACATTGGTGAAATGGAAAAGTTTCTTTAAAATGTGTTGCCCTTAATACAATATTTTTACTCAAATTTTACACCAAAAAAATTGCATATGTTTCCTAAGTATTAACCTAAGTCATTTTATAAAGTATTAAGTAAACTAAACCTGAAGTTAAATTAAAACTGCATGAACTAAGTTCTGAATCACTTACTACTCAAAACATTTAAGGGCTGCAAAAGGACAGAGGTCAGAAGTGTGTAGTGGCAAAGAGAGCCATAGTGGAGCAACAGCAACTCATGAAAACACTAAAGCAATTCAAGAAATACAGTAATTGACTTCTTAGAAAGTTGTTAAATTTCTTCCTTAATATAATTAAATGTTTCATATAAACATATATGTGTGTATTCAGATTACATATGTGTATATGTGTGTGTTCAAATATTTGTACATCAGTTTGGAAAATTTCCTGGGCTCTTAACATAGACATGGCCCCTGCTATATTTTAAAATGTAAACATGAAAGCTTCTACAAAGAATATTTGAAAACAGGCACAATTGTCTAAGGATTTCTGTTAAGTTCAACTGGAAAAGTTTCTTTTTTCTTTTTTCTTTTTCTTTTTTCTTTCTTTTTTTTTTTTTTTTTTGAGATAAAGTCTTATACTACAGTATAAGATGGCTCAGAATCCACTAAGTAGCCAATTCAGCTCTCAAACTTAAGGTAACCTGTTGCTACAGTTTCTTGAGTGCTTTGATTACAGGCATTAGAGACAATAGCTGGCTTATTTATTAAACATGTCTAATTAACTGGACGTCTACTGCCTTTTATTTTTAATTTTCTAAAGGTAAGAACAGAGCTTGTGAGTATGGCTCAGATTGTGGAGCACAGGTTTACCATGCAAATGCCAGGTTGGTACCCAGTACCACATAGAAGAAGTGTGGTAGCTATCACCTGCCTGTAAACCCAGCATCTGAGATGTGAAAGCAATGGAATCAAAATTAAAGTGATTCCTGACTACCTATGCAGGTTCCGGTCAGCCTAGGATACACGAAACTCTGTCTTAGAGAGTAGTAAATAAATAAATAAATAATATTTTTAAACTGCATAAGTATCATAATTATTTGCAATATGTTTCATCGTTAATGCTAAAACAGTTAATAGAAGTTGTATATTTTTCAAAAATTTTCAGTGCTTTGTCATTTTCATTTCACTGAGCTTGTTTGTGCTTATTACTATGCATTTTTAAAGAGTGGTGTCAGTTGTTTTTCTTCGTTTTTTTTATACTTTTCGAGATGGGGGACAGTAAAGGGTTTATTTAAGCTTACACTTCCAGGTAACAAACCATTCCTAAAGGAAATCAGAACAGAAATTCAAAAGGACAAGAACCTGGTTACAGTAGCTGATGTAGGCTTTGGATGAGTACTGGTTAATGGCTTGCCTCTATGACTTACTGAGACTGCTTTTTTATAGAACCCAGGACCATCAGCCCAGGGGTAATACCACCTACATTGAGCTAGGCCCTCCCACTTCAAACACTAATTAAGAAAACACCTTACAACCTTGCCTACAAGCTGATCTTATGGAGGTGTCTTTCTTTCTTCCTTCCTTCCTTTCTTTCTTTCTTTCTTTCTTTCTTTCTTTCTTTCTGTCTTCCTTCCTTCCTTCCTTTCTTCGTATCCTCCTTTCATTCATTTTCTTCTTTTTAATTCAAATTGAAACCACAATTTCACCTCCCTGAACTCGTTTCCCCTTCCCTCCCCTCTCCTTATTTTCCTTCAGAAAAGATCAGATCTCTAGGAGAAAACAACCAAATACAACAAGATACAGTAAGACAAAACAAACACCCTCATATTGAGGCTGAACAAAGCAACCGAATAGGAGGAAAGGAGTCCCAAGAGCAGTCACGAGAGTTACAGACATATCTGTTTACACTGTTAGGAGTCCCACAAAAAAACACCAAATACAAGGGACCTACATTTGTAAAAGAAACACTTTTAAGGCTTAAATAATGCATCGATTCCCACACATTAATAGTGGGAGAATGCAAAACTCCACTCTCACCAAAGGACAGATCATTGAGCAAAAATCTAAGCAGATAAATAATTAAATTAACAATTTGCATGAATCAAAAGAACCTAGGAGCCATCTATGGAACATCTCACTTATGGTTGTGAGCCTAGCCTTTACTGGCTGAGCCAGCTCTCCAGCATGTCACTCAAACACAAAGGAATATACATTCTTCTGATTACTTCTCTACACCCTTTCAAAAATTGAACATATACTTGGTCACAAATCAAACCTCAACAGATACAGAAGATTAAAGCTGGACCTCAGAAACAACAAAAATAACAAAAAGCCTAAGATATGCATGAAAACTGAACAACTCTCTACTCAATGACAACTTAGACAGGGAAGAAATTTAAAAATTAAAGACTTCCTAAAATTAAATGAAAATGGAAGCACAACATACTCCAACTTATGGGATGTAATAAAATCTGTGCTAAGAGGAAAGTTCATAGCATTAAGTGCATTCATAAAGAAGTTGGATACACCTCATACAAGCAACTTAATGATGCACCTGAAAGTTCACCGAGAAAAAAAAAAAAAGAAGCAGACACACTCAAGAGGAGTAGACTACTGAAAATAATCGAACACATGAATGAAATAAACTAATTAGAAACAATTAAAAAATCAACAAAGCCAAGAACTGGCTCTTTGAGAAATTTGACAAGATAAACAAACCTTTTGCCAATCTAAGTAAAAGACAGAAAGACAGTATCTAAATGAACAAAATCAGAAATGATAAAAAGGGGGGCATAACAAGAGGCATAAAGGAAATCCAAATAATCATTAGGTCATACTTTAAAAGCCTGTAAGGTAGAGAAATTCAAATTCTAATTGAAATGGACAATTTTCATGATAAATCCCACTTAACAAAATTTAACTAAGATCAGGTAGAATAAATTCCCAGGGACACTTGGATTCAGTGCAGAATTCTACCAGACCTTCAAAGAAGAGATAAAACCAATACTCCTCATAATATTTCACAGCATAGAATCAGAAGGAACATGAACTGACTAATTATTTGAGGCCGTAGTCAACTTGATACCTAAACCACACAAAGACCCAACCAAAACTAGGCAATTTCAGGCTGATATCCCTTATGAGCATTGATGCAAAAACAGTCAATAGTCACAAACCAAATCAAAGAACACATAAATACTTTGACCAAGTAGGCTTCATCCCAGGCATGCAGGGGTGGATCAATATATGGAAATCCATCAATTTAATCCACCATATAAATAAACTGAAATAAAAAACCCATGATCATCTCCTTAGATGCCAAAGAAGCATTTGACAAAATCCAGCACCCACTCATGTTAAAAGTCTTGGAGAGATCAAGCATACAAGGTACATACATAACATAGTAAAGGCAATATACAGCAAGCCTATAGCCAACATCAAACTACATGAACAGAAATTTAAATCAATTCCACTGAAATCAGGGAGAATAGACTGGCCACTTTCTCCATATCTTTTCAGTATAGTACTAGAAGTCCTATCTAGAGCAATAAGGCAACTAAAGGAGATCAAGGAGATAAAAATTAGAAAGGAAAAAGTCAAAGTATCGCTATTTGCAGATGATATAACATATATAAGTGATTCCACAAATTCTACCAGAGAACTTCTTCATCTAAAAAACACACTCAGCAAAGTGACTGAATAAAAAATTAATTCAAAATATCAGTAGCCTTCCTGTACACAAAATACAAAAGTGCTAAGGAAGAAATTAGGGAAACATCACCCTTTTCTATAGACACAGGAAAAATAATCAAGGATCATGGCATAACTCTCACCAAGCATGTGACAGACTTGTATGAAAAAAACTTCAACTCCCTGAAAAAACAAATTGAAGAAGATATCAGAAAATAGAAAGTTCTCCTATGTTCATGAATCAGCAGTATTAACTTACTAAAAATGAATATATTACCGAAAGCAATATCTAGATTCAATGCAATTCCTATCAAGATGCCTGCACAATTCTTTATAGAACTTGAAAGAACAATTCCCAACTTCATATGGTGAAAGAAAGAAATCAGAAAAGATCTTTTGAAGGTATCCCCTATTGAGGAACAGTATTAAAATCTGCATAGTACTGGCATAGAAACAGACTGGTGGATCAATGGACTGTAATTAAAAACTTAGACATAAATTCACATACTTATGGACCTTGAATTGTGGCAAAGAAGATAAAACCATACAAGATAAAATGATAGCATCTTCAACAAATGATGCTGGTCTAACTAGATGTCTATATGTAAAAAAAAATGCCAATAGATCCAGATTAATCACCCTGCACAAAACTCAAGTCCAAATGGATTGAAGACCTCAACATAAAACCAGAAGGCACTAACTCTATGAGAAAGGAAAGTGGGAACCATTCATGAACTCATTGGTACAAGAGACAACTTACTGAATGGAACCCCAATGGCTCAAGCTCTAAGATCAACATTTAATAAATGGTACCTCCTGAAATTTAGAAACTCTGTAAAGCAAAGGACACTGTCAATAAGACAAAAGGACAGTCTACAGACTTCTAAAAGATCTTCACCAACCCTACATATGACAGAGGGTTAAAGCCTAATATATATAATGAACTCAAGAAATTAAACACCAACAACCAAATAATCAAACTGAAAAATGGTAAACAGAACTAAACATAGAACTCTCAACAGAAGAATACTGAATGGCTGACAAGCACTTAAAGAAATGCTCAGTGTCACTAGGCATCATGGAAATGCAAATCAAAATGACTCTGAGATTTCTTCTTACACCTATGGGAATTGCTAAGATCAAAACCTTAAGTGGCATCACATGCTGGTGCAGATGTGAATATAGGGGAACACTCCTCCATTGCTGGTGGGACTGCAAACTTGTACAACCACTTTGGAAGTCAATCTCGTGCTTTTTCTGAAAATTTGAAATAGCTCAACCTCAAGACCCAAAATATGATCCATTATACAAGGTAATTTGCTCAACTAAGTACATAGCTGCTTCATTCATAATAGCCAGAAACTGGAAACAACCCAGATGCCCCTCAATCAAAGAATGTATAAAGAAACTGTGCTACATCTAAACAATGGAAAACTATTCACCTATTAAAAACAAGTACATTATTAAACTTGCAAGCAAATGTATGGAACTAGAAAAGATCATCCGGATTTAGGTTACCCAGACCCAGAAGGACACACATAGTATATGTGTGGTATACTCACTTATAAGAGGATACTAGCCATATATTATAGGATAACTATACTACAATCCACAGACCTAAAGGGGCTAAGTAACAAGGAGGACTCAAAGGAAGAGGCTTAATTATCATTAAGCAGGGTAAATAGAATAAACAGTGAAAGGAGTTGAAGAGAGGGAACAGGATGGGAGCCTTCCATAGAGGTCTTCTGAAAGATTCCACCTAGCAGGAGATGAAAACAGATGCTGAGTCTAACAGCTAAACTTATGGAGGACATAGAAGGACCTGGAAGATACAGGAGCTCCACAAGAAGACCACCAGAGGTAAAAACAAAAACAAAAACAAAAACAAAAACAAAAACAAATAAAACTGTGGCCTAGCAATACTGAGACACCAAACAAGTGCCATGCATGGAGATCATTGGTCCCCTGCTCATATTCAGTGATAGGCAGCTCAGTATCCATGTGTCCCTAGTAAGAGAAGCAGGGACTCTCTCTGTGGTGGACACTGCTGCCTGCTCTTTGATCACTTCCCTCAATCAGCGTGGCCTTACCAGGCAACAGGGGAAGAGGATGCAGACAGCCCTGATGAGACATGATAGGCTGGGGTTGTTTAGTAGGGGAGGAGGGATTCCCCTCTCTGAGGACTAGAGGAGGGGAAAACGTGGGAAGAAGGACAGAGGGCGGGACAGGGAGATAAAAGAGAAGATGCCAATGGGGATGGAACATGAATATATTTTTAAAAATAAATTTAATTTTTAAAAATCTGAACTCTTGACTGTGTTTGGAAATAGATTCCTTAAAGTGCCAATTAACCACTTCTATACATTTTGTTTATTTGAATAATCATGTTTTATTTATTAGTTCATTCAAGTACTGCCGTTTGTCACTATGCTGGCCTATAAGCCTCTAGTCTGTCTGTCACCAATTTATTCAATATTTTAGACCTGCCAATTTTCCTTAAAATCTCAAATCAATTGTAGCTTCAAATTGTTTCCCTGAGCACACAAAAGTGACTTCCTTAATCTCTAATTTATGAAATCCCAAAGGACCAAAATACTTATGTCATTCATGAGTGAGCAAACTATCAGTTTCTACAAATCACAGTATGTCTAAGCAAATGCAAGAAATACTTGCACTTTAAATTTATCACAAATAAAGGCATCAAAGTTTCATGAAAATGCAGTTTTAACAATGGCTATGCCCGAATGAGCTTGACAGTGATGGAATTCCTTCTGTCCTAGATACCCAAGCATTGGCAACAGACATAGTGAACTCAAAAGAAACCACAAATGAGGAACTCTGTTTTATCTTCATTAGGTCATGGATCCAAAAAAAATGGTGTAGATAAAAAATACAGTAATTATTATGGTTTCTGATTTTCTGTTTTTATGGGGTTTCTTGTAAGTATCTCTTCCTGTGTATGTTTTTAGTGTATTTTCTTTGTTTTGTTGCTTTATTCTGTTTGTTTGTTTTTTTTTACTTGCCAGGTTTTTTTATTTTAAGAGAGAGAGAGAGAGAGAGAGAGAGAAGAGAGAGAGAGAGAGAGACAGACAGAGAGAGAGAATGCATGGAGTTGGATGGTTGCAGAGGTGGTGAGGATCGAGGATGATATGACATGGGGAAACGATAATCAGAAATATTATATGAAAGGAAAAGTATTTTCAAAAAAAATAAAAGAAAACAACATACTACAAGTCTGATGTGAGTTCAAAAGGAAAGAACATTTAATTTGGGTTGGATATGTGGTTTTCTTTCATTTTCTACTCCATAGTAACAGAGATCTGGACATCTGTTGTTCAGGTGACTTTAAGGTTTGAACTTACAGACAAAGGAGAACTGAGAATCACAGTTTTCATCCTTCCATCTCTTGTATGCTACAAGTCAATGAAAAAAACAGTCAGATGGAGAGAGTATGGTCTCTTCTACTTCTAAGATTCTTTGGGACAAGAAATAAGGGGAACATCCTTCTATTTCTTGTGTAAGTAACCCTTCCACTATCTCCAACCCCAGGTATATCTCAAGAGCTGAGCAGAAGAAGCAACCAACAATGTGAGACTCTGGTTCTTACCTGTGTTTGAAGTCAGTGACACACAAAAACCACGATTGGAGGTGCTTGGAGCTCCAGTGGCCCATGATTTGAACAGAAACGGAGATCCGCTGCTCCAGTGCCAACGACGGTTCTACAGGGAAAGAGTCAAATTGGGCCAATATCACTCAGAAAGTGGTAGAAATGCCTTGGTCATGTGCATGTTTATAAGAGGACGAAAACATAGGACAAAAGTAGATGTCACAGTCTCATTGAGAATCATAATGTTTCTTCATTTTAGGGCTTCCCTGAAATATTTAACTCCTTCCACTATCCTTCAGAGAAGTTAAGTACTCTGAATTTTATGAAGAAGTATTTATCACAGAAAGCCATTCCCAGGGTCTCTTTCTTGAGGTAAAAACCTTGCCTAGTTCAGCATACCACTAGGTAGTACAAAATGGGTTGGTATAGCAACAGATTTGACAAAGCAGAATTACAAATAAAACACAAAAGTTATTTTTTTTCTCTGTAATCTGAAAAGTCTTCTCTTCTAGCATATAAATTGTCAAGATACACTATAAACAATAACCAGTATGTAACAAATGCTTCTTACATAATACAGTAAAATTAACCATGGATGCATGAAGCTATAAAGAAGTTGAGTCCCAGTTAGGTCTATAGCCACCTTCAATGAATCCCAATATGATCATATATTCTAGCATTCACAAACACATTACTGTTCTATGAGTGTTGTAGAATTGTTTCTCAGACTTGACTTGGTTCTCTGAATTTTCCTTCATCTGCTTATTAGGATATAAAGAGGCCACACACTCACATTTTTGGGATCATAAAGTCCAGTCCAGACATTGGAAGTAGTAGTACCACTCTCCTTAATGAGAGAGGCCACAAAGTTGCTCTCAGTCTGGCTGAGCAGTGACACCAGGTGACCTGAATTTATATTCTGGCAAAAGAGCTGTGGAGAGAAAATAGATTACTCACTAGAAAGGGAGTTTTGAGCAATATACTAGTCCTCCTAAGGAATGTCTTATAAAAAGGACAGTGTGTTGATATTCCTGATGATAGTGTGATTCAGCACCAAGATTTCTGTTGGAAAGATTCAAAATGAAAGTCATTATCAAGGAAAAAAGCTTAGGTTGGCCATTGGGGAAAATGGTGGTGTGCCCTATCTTATGGAGCCACTAGGAATCATTAACTGTCTCTATGTTCTGATACCTCCCTCTGGAACACATCTCTCCTCACTTACATCTGCCTCCGCCCAGGTCAAACGATCTTCAACAAAGTAGTAGCAGTAGGAACCATAGAAATTGGCACCTTCTGGACAGCTGATTTTGGCAGAAGGGAGGTCTTGTTCAGCCAAAAGTACATCTTCTGGAGCCTCCTGGCCTAGGAAAGGAGAGGGACAGGGACGTGAAGGAGATAATGAGTATGCGTGAAAGCCTGAAGATTAGACAGCCATTGTTGTCCCCTCTGTAGGGATGCAAGGATGCAGCACAGGCAGTAGACCTGTTACCAACTCTAAGCTCTTTTATTACTGCTTTTCTCTCCCAGGCTTTCTTTCCTTGAAACAAAAACTCACTTTTAACTTCTGATGCTACTTCTTCACAGTTGTTCCCTTACTTTTCTGAAGTGCTTACTACCATTTTGTGGAGTATCTTACTGCATTTTCATAGATAATGTTTATATTTTCCTCCATAATTTTATACTCTTTGCATACAAGCCTCCCAAAATTAATAAAGTCATCTATGTTTAACCATATCAGTTGTCATTTTTTTAAAAAGAATTTTTTAATATTACAGCTCAAATTTTCTGGTAGTTGGGGATGTATTTGTCCACGATCAGTGAAGCCATAAGAACGGCTAGTTAACCTCCAATGTTTATCATCCTTTTTCTCAAATCACATGAGCATATATATGGATGAAACAAAGCCTTCAGGTCTATAGGGATTACGGTTCAACAAACTTACCTTGGCTGCATGACAGGAACATCAGGCATGCAAACAGGAAAAGGGATGCACTGTTCTGAGCCATGCTGATCAGCAGACTGTCTAAGGTTTAAACTTCAAAAACAAACAAACAAAAAACAGTTCCTAATGAAGAACAAAAAGAATGAAACTCTAGGAGTGGTGAACACAAGCTAGATCCTATACAGCACTTCTTGTCTCTTGATTTTTTAGTGAAAGAAGGTTTCCTTGCATTACCATATACTTAATTTCTTCTCTCGAGATTTCAGGAATTCACAGACCTAGCAATATAAAGGCAGTTTGCTCCTTTCCTGGGGCACCAATACTTGTAGAACATTTGTATACCATCCATTTGTCTCTTTCCCCAGGTCTGAGTAGAATAGCTTGGGTTAGAGGAGTTTTCCTCTTGTAAGCACACTTACCTGACAGCTAGGAATAATAAGTTTTGTCAGGCTATGTAGTGGTGAGGCTTTTATATGCAGCAGGATAGGGCCGATGGGTCATTACAAATGATCAAAAGGAGGGGCGTGGAGTATCAGTAGATTGACTTTGGCACAAGTGGCATAAAGAAATTCTGGTAACAGGAGTCACACATCTTTCTGGAACATCATGAGAATGTTCACAGGTGCTGAACTCTTTGTACTCTCAGTTGGAAAAGTTCTCAAGTGAAAAAAACTATTTTGTTGCACAGCAGCATCCAGACTCCTTGTTCCAATGTTCCTGAGAAGGAACTAGGTCCTTCCAGGAATTCTCAATGGTGAATGAGAGAAAAGGGGCAGCAGGGGCACCCAAAGGAGATGTGTGACTTTAGAGCAGGGCAATCTGTGGAGTCTGGGGGAGAATAGGCACCTGCACACAACATGGAACACATCTGCTTAAGACAGAAAAATAGTTTAAAATTTAGACAACTTAGGTGCCTTCTCTAGAATGTTATTATATAAGAAAAGGATGGTGAACTCATTTTTTTCTATTCTGGTATTTTCCCTCTTTTCTCTTTCTCTCTTTTTTAATTTCATAGTGTGCACACTTTTGTCTCTAAACCTTACCACTTATAGACGCCTGCTCAGGATGTCTTATACACTTTCTCAGATGTCTCCTGCTCATGTAGCATGCCTACTCCTGTCTTGACTTTCTCTGCTCCTAAACTGCTCAGGAGAACTTGACCTGTCTCACAAACAAGAAGTCCATGTTGTCTTCCTTCTCTTCAGTGGGACTTAAGATCAATATAGGTTATAATTCACCTTATACAATAGAGCATTCACATATATTCATAGACTAGCTTCCATAGCACCTGCTGGCCAACCCTTGGATTCTGCCAGCTGGTTGAATTCTTATTGATTTTGATGTTTCCCATAGTTATACTTATTTCTCCTTTTAAGTTAACAAATGTACCAGGAAGAATTCATCCTTCTTATTTTCCTAAATCATGCACTCAAATAGCCTTAGGGTACACCAGACCATGGCTTAGAATCTACCAGTTAAGATTTTAGGACTGTGGGAAAGGCTTTGCAATTAAGAAAACTTGCTGCTCTTGCAGAAGTCCTGATTTCATTTGTTCTTATGCATACCAGGTAATTCACAACCCCCAGTAACTCCAACTCCAAGGGATCCAATGTCCTCTTGCCTCCCCAGTAACCTCTTCTTATGTGCACAAACACACAGACACATGCACATGAATAAAGTTTGAAAAATCTTTTGTAAAAAGGTTTTGTTGTTTTGTAGACTTTATGTTTGGAGAAAGTAATTATGAGTCTCTGGACTAGAGATTCTAGCCTGTGTAGAACCCTATATTCTTTCTGTGGTAACTGTGTATAATGTTTGTCACTCTTTTGTGGGTACGTTGTTTCTTCATTTTCAATGAATTTCAGGAAGTCCTTAATTTCTTTCTTTATTTCTTCCCTGACCCAGGTGTCATTAAGTAGAGAGTTGTTTAGTTTCCATGTATGTGTAGGCTTTTTGTTATTTCTGTTGTTGTTAAAGTGCAGTCTAAGACCATGGTGATCTGATATAATACAAGGTATTATTTCAATCCTCTTGTATCTGTTGAGGCTTGCTTTGTGACCTACGATGTGATCAATTTTGGAGAAGGTTCCATGGGGTGCAGACAAGAAGGTATATTCCTTTTTGCCGCATTTAGCTAAAGTCTCAAGGCCTGGACTGCCTGCCAAGCTCAGCTCGAGTCTCTGGGATCAAACTGCTCCCCAAGTCGAGCTAGGTTCTCTGGGCCTGAACCACGTGCCAAGTTCAGCTAGAGTCTTTGGGGCCAAACTACCTGCCAAATTCAGCCAGGGACTCTGGGCCCAAACTGCACACCGAGTTCAGCTAGGGTCACGGGGCCCAAATCTTGCCCACCCCCACAGCAATTCCCGCCAGTCACCATGCCAATCGCCTCTGCTGGAGGGTTCCCAGCTACAAAGCTTAGCTGCTGCCACAGCCACTCTAATCCAAGAACATCCATGTTCCTCCTGTGTGCAGGGGTACACAAGTTTTCTGTATTTTGGTCTTTTCGAACTGTGGAGTACTCCCATTGTAGTGGGGTGGGGAGCTTGGTGTTCCTGGTTAAGAATTCCATGCAATTCCCTGAATTGTTTACTGGAGTTTCTAAACACGGTCCACACTGCTCACTGCCATCTTGGATCTCCTAAAAGGAAATTTTCAAAATTATTTTCTTTAAGTATTCCTTGGAACAGGCTAATATAAACATAAACAACCATATATTGAAGCATGTCTGTATCCCTAGGATGAGGCCTACTTGATCATGGTGGATGATAAATTTGATGTGTTCTTGCATTCTGTTTGCAAGTATTTTATTAAATATTTTTGCATCAATATTCATGAATGAAATTGGTCTGAAATTCTCTTTTTTGTAGAGTCTTCCTGTGGTTTAGGTATCAGGGTGACTGTGGCTTCACATAATGAGATGAGCAATGATTCTTCTGTTTCTATTTTGTGGAATAATTTGAGGAGTGTTGGTATTAGTTCCTCTTTGACTGTCTAGTAGATTTCTGCACTAAAACCATCTTCTCCTTGTTTGGGAGAATATTGATGACTGCTTCTATTTATTTAGATGTTATGGAACTGTTTAAACTTTTTTTTTTTTTGGTTTTTTTAAGACAGGGTTTCTCTGTGTACCTTGGCTGTAATGGATTCACTTTGTAAGGCAGGCTCAAACTCACAGAGATCTACCTGCCTCAGCCTCCCAAGTACTGAGATTAAATGTGTGTGCCACCACAACATGACAGGACTGTTTAAACTTTAAAATTTTTTATTATAATTTATTCAGATTACATCTTGGTTGTTATCCCCTCACTTGTATTTTCCCATTCCCACCCTCCCTCCCTCCTTCTTCTGCCCTAACCCTTCAGTCAGAGGTCGGTTTCAACTTCTTACCTGATCTTGATTTAATTTTGTTAAGTGAAATTTATCAAGAAAACTATCCATTTCCTTTAGTTTTTCCAACTCTGTGGAATATAGGCTTTTAATTTCGGACCTAACGATTCTTTGAATTTCCTCAGTGTCTGTTGTTATGTACCCCTTTTTCACTGCTAAGTTTGTTTATATGGATACTCCCCCTCTGCCTTTTAGTTAGTTTGGCTGAGGATTTGTCTATCTTGTTGATTTTCTCAAAAGACCAGCTCTTGGTTTTATTGATTCCTTGTATCATTCTCTTTGCTTCTAATTAATTGATTTCAGCCAGGAGTTTGATTATTTCCTGTTGTCTACTCCTCTTTGGTGTCTTTTATTCTCCTTGTTCTACAGCTTTCAGGGATGCTGTTAAGTTGCTAGTATGGGATCTCTCCAATTTCTTTATGAAGGCTCCTAGTACTATGATCTTTCCTCTTAGCACTGCTTTCATTGTGTCCCATGGGTCTGAGTATGCTGTGCCTTCTTCTTCATTGAATTCCAAGAAGTCTTTAATTTCTTTCTTTATTTTATCCCTGACGAAGTAAGTGGTGATTGAGTAGAAAGTTGCTCAGTTGTCATGAGTTTGTAGGCTTTTTGTTGTTGTTGAGTTACAGGTTTAATCCATGGTGGTCTGATAAGATTCAAAGGGTTGTTTTAATCTTTTTCTAGTTGTTGAATGTTGTTTTGTAACCCAAGACATGGTTGATTTTGGAGAAGGTTCCGAGAGGTGCTGAAAAGGTATATTCTTTTGTGTTTCAGTGAAATGTTCTGTAGATGTTTGTAAGGTAAATTTGGTTCATGACATCTGTTAGTTTCCTTATTTCTCTGTTTAGTTTCTGTTCCCATGTCTTGTCCATTGGAAAGAATGGGGTATTGAAGCCTCTCACTATTAATGCATGTGAATTGATTTAAGCTTTAATGTATGTTTATTTTACTAATCTTGGTGCTCTTGTGCTTGGGACATCAATGTCCATAATTGAGAATAATCTTGATAGATTTTTCCATTGATGAATATAAAGTGTCCTTCCTCATCTCTTTTCATTAATTTTGGAAGAAAATCTGTTTTACTAGATACTAAAATGGTTACTTCAGCTTGCTTTTTGTGTTTGTTTGCTTGGAAAACCTTTTTCTAGCCCTTTACTCAGAGATAATGTCTGTCTTTATTACTGAGATGTGTTTTTTGTATACTCTGTATTGTGTTTCTTGTGCATATGTTTTCAGGCACACACTTTATATTTTGCATACCCACTTTTCTCTTTTATGGCTTTGTTGACTGTACTTTAGGACTCACATTATAAAATATTTCCCAAACTAACATATCATCAAATTTTCAGCAATGGCTTCCTCCTGATCTTAATAATACAGTCAAGTTTTTAATCTACTTTGAGTTAATTTTTATTTTACTTATTTTTTAAGTATTACTATTTTTGTTTATGTTGTGTACCTATGTGTGATAAATGAGGTTCATATGTGGAGGTCAGAGTTCTCTGTTTATGTCATTTGGATCTTACATTGAATTACTGTTCTTAGGCTTAGCAGCTGGGATCTTTACTAACGGCGCCATCTTTCTGGTCTTTGAGTTAATTTTTACATGCCATGATTTTAATATTCATATTCCTGTATCTGGATATCAATTTAGTATGGATATATGATAAGTATGTCTATATATATTTCAATGTATTTATTTAAATAAATAAATGCCCCTCTTCCTTCTTCTTCTCCTCAGAGAAGGGAAATGTTCCCCATAGGTACCAACATTCCCTGGCACATTAAGTTGCTGCATATTCTCTTCCACTGAGGCCAGACAGGACAGTCTAGTTAGGAGAATGAGATCCAAAGGCAGGCATCAGAGTCAGAGGGTGCCCCTGCTCCAGTTGTTTGGGGATCAACATGAAAACCAAGCTGTGCATATGCCCAAGCTGTTACATATGTGTACGGGCCCTAAGACCAGTACATGCATGCTCTTTGGCTGGTGGCTCAGTCTCTGTGAGCTCCCATGGGCTTTGGTCAGTTGACTCTGTAGGTCTTCTTCAGGAGCCCTTGTCCTCTCAGGCTCCCTCAGTTGCTGTCCCAACTTTTCCATAGGACACCCTTATTCTATCAAATTTTTGGCTCTATGTCTTTGCATCTGTTTCCATCAGCTGCTAGGTGAAGCCTATCAGAGGAGACATGCTAGGCTCCTGTCTATGAGCATAGCAGGGTAACACTAATAGTGTCAGAGATTGGTTCTTTCCCACAGGATGGGTCTCAAGAAGGGTCAGTCTTTGGTTGGCCATTCCCTCAATCTTTACTACATCCTTGACAATGCTAGGTGTCACCCTAGCTAAAACTCCTACCAGAGGGGCATATGGAGCCTAAAGTGGCCACAACTGTAGCCAGGCAGGACTTCCAGTGTTGGGATAAGGACACCAACCCACCCACAAAAACTTTGACCCAAAATTTGTCCTACTGACAAGACGTTCAGGGACAAAAGTGGAGCCCTTTACTCTGAGGTAAAGTCTATCTTTGTTGGTGAGGTGTGTTTTGTGTATGCAGCAGAATGATGGATCCTGTTTATACACTCATTGTATTATCCTGTGTCTTTTTATTGGAGGAATTGAGTACATTGATGTTGAGAGATATTAATGACCAATGATTGTTAGGTCCCGTCATGTTTATGTTGGCAATGATGATAGTGTGTGTGTGTGTGTGTGTGTGTGTGTGTGTGTGTGTGTATGTGTGTGTGTGTGTCCCTCCCTTCTTTTGTTTTTGTTGCAATGGAATTATTTATTTTTTTTGTGTTTTCTTGGGTGTAGTTAAATTCCTTGGATTGGAGTTTTCCTTCAAGTGTCTTTGATAGCCCTGGATTTGTGCATAGGTATTGTCTAAATTTGGTTTTGTCATGGAATATCTTATTTTCCTCATCTGTGGTGATTGAAAATTTTGCTAGGTATAGCAGTCTGAGCTGACATTTGTGGTCTATCAGACTCTTCAAGACATATACCCAAGCCTTCTGGCTTTTAGAGTCTCTGTTAAGAAGTCAGGTATGGAATACAGAGAGATGCTGAAAGGCAAGACCTACTTTTACATTTGCCCTGGTACTGGACTTCCAATTCTGGTTGCTCTTTACACCTGGCCTTGAGGAGCACACATTCGTTGCGGGTCTCACTATGTAGCCTGGAACTCGCTCCGTAGACGAGGATGGTCCGGAGCTCACAGAGATCCATCTCTAGGCATGCAGCACCATACCTGCCTTGTGTTACCATCTTCCCTAAAAGTTTACTTAAATCTGTTTCACAAAACAAAACAACAAAACAAGTGAGCTGTGTATTCAAAGTTATTTCCTGCCATCCTCCTCTGGTTTGGAAGTCAGCAAGGTGCAATATGGCAAGCTGGCTCGAGTTCCTGTTGCCATGACCGCCCCTGTGACACACTGTGACCTCAGACTAATCCTCGGGGATGCCAAGATGGCGTCGACCAGTAGGCACCATAGCTGATCTTCTCCGAGGAGACCAGGGACTTGAATGGAACCACAGACTGCTGGATTTTGAGAACTGTAGGTGAGTGGGGCCCCAAACTCCGCAGACCACCAGGGGGTCCAACCCCGGGACAAGCGACAGCCCCGAGGGCTAAACGCACTCCCCAAACTCTGAAAAAGAATCCACAATCAAGCTGTAGCCAGCACAAAAAACCCAAATTCTCCATTTGGGGAGGAGATTTCCGGAGCCCAAGCCTGAGGAGTCTCAGCGAATAGGGTGAAACTACCATTGATCCTCTACATCCACACCACGCCAAACTGCGGAGGGCACCTGCCTAACCCGGGTGGAAACACAGGTGGCGAGTCTCACCAAAAACAACTAGAACTGGGGACCACGTCCGCGTCCTGCACTCAAGCTGAAGCCAGACACAAAGAATTGACCCTGCAAACTGGGGCAGTTAGAAACCGGTGTGGTCTGCTCCCACAGCCCAGTGGGTCCACCCACGGTATAGGGAGCCGAGGGTCACGCTTGCAGGGACTAACTACTGCCCTAAAGGGAACTGGCAGTACTCCGGCAGGAGATTCACGCCAGTGGTCTGAACTGCCTTTGGTGCCAGCTGCGTGGCCTGGCTGCCGGCAATCCCCAAACAACTGAACTAACTGGGTCCATCTCTGTGGGCCCGCGACAGATCCACCCACGTTATCAGGAGCCGTGGGTCTTACTGGCAGGGAATAACTGCTGCCCTAAGGCGACTCACTCTGCCTTTCTCTAGCAGAAAGGGAAAATACAGGAGATTTGTCGCCAGCCGAGGGGACGAGCTGCTGGCTCTGACTGGGCTCTCCGCGAACAACAGACCTAGCAGGGGTCATTCTTGCGCGCCCTCGTTAGGACCGCCCACATTATCCGGAGCTGTGGGCCTTGCTGGCAGGGAATAACTGCTGCCTTAAAGCATCTGGGAGCGGTCTAAGCGGCTTTTGTCGCCAGCCACGGGGACGAACTGCTGGCTCTGACTGGGCTCTCCCTATCTGTATCCCACAATATAGGGAGCTGTGGCTCATGCGTGCAGGGTATAACTGCTAATTTATAGCAAGCTGGGAGTGGCCTGGCATACAGGGGCGTGGAAACTGCTACCTCCTCAGATACTGCCAGTGGCCTGAAACCGTATGGTTACAGGCACAGATCCTGTAATCTCCAACAGGCAGATCCTAGCTGTGTCAGCTCCTGCAGACCCAGCAAGAACTCCCAAATTCATGGGAAAGGCTGGACGCCCCTACAGAGTGTAGAGGCAGAGCTAAAAGACAGCTACAACCCAGAAGATCTGATCCACCTGGGGTCTTGGCTACAAAGCAACAGGAAAGACAGACAGCTGGGATCAACCTACACAACCAGAGAGCTTGTGTGCTGACCTTACTCTAGATCCCAATACTGCTGACTTGAGATACAGCAGTAAGGGGAAAAGGCCCAAACAGAAACCTACTTCGCATGACTCAGCCTGGAGCCTAAGGTGTTGAGAAAAACCTACAGGAGTAGAAGCTGAATCACCAGCCTGGTCCAGGGAAGTATTCCCTGTTCCCCACAGGTAAGGGCACCCTACCTATAATCAGACATCAACTATCCACTCCCAAACAGGGAAGATCACTACAAACCACCTCCCAACATTAGAGTCACCAAAATGACAAGGGGACAACGAAAGAATGCTAACAAAAACCAAAACAGGATGGCATCTCCAGATCCCAGCAATCCTAATGAAATCAACCTGGAGAACCCAACAACAATGGATATACATGAAAACCACCTCAAATCCTTAGTAAGTAAGATGATAATGGAAGAAACAAATAAATTTTGCAAACAAATGCAGGAGGAAGCAAACAAGAGGACTGATGACTTAAAAGAGTCATATAAAGAGGCATTTGAAGAATTTCAGAAAAACACAAATAACCAGATGAAGGAAATTATTAAAACAGTTCAAGACCTGAAGATAAAAATGGAAGATATCATAAAAGAACGCACGGAAGAAAAACGTGATCGAGAAGCATCAGAAAAGAAAGCAAACATCTCAGAGATGGCCTTATCTAACAGATTGCAAGAAATGGAAGAACGAATATCAGGACTTGAAGATACAATCGCACAATTGGAAACAATCATCCAGGATAATGCTAAATCTGAAAAGTTCCTGACACAAAGCGTTCATGAAATAAAAGACAACATGAAAAGACGAAACTTGAGAATAATAGGGATAGAGGAAAGAGAAGGCAACCGACTCCACAGCCCAGAAAATATCTTTAACTGAATAATAGAAGAAAATTTCCCCAATTTGAAGAAGGAGATGCATACGAACATACAAGAGGCCTACAGAACACCAAATAGAATAGACCCAAAAAGAAAATCTTCCCGCCACATAATAATAACAACACAAAATATACAGAACAAGGAAAAAATATTAAAAGCGGCAAGAGAAAAAGGACGAGTAACATATGAAGGCAAACCTATCAGAATCACTCCTGACTTCTCAGCAGAGACCATGAAAGCCAGAAGGGCCTGGACAGAGGTTCTGCAAATGCTAAGAGAACACAGATACCAGGCAAGACTACTATATCCAGCAAAATTATCAATAACCATTGGAGGTGAAGACAAGATATTCCACGACAAAAACAAATTCACACAGTACCTAGCAACAAATCCGGCGTTACAGAAGTTACTAGAAGGAAAACTCCACCCCAACTGGTCAAACTACAACCAAAAATACATAAGAAATAAATAACTACACCATTGCAAAATCACAACTTCACAAAAACTCGATTGTTACAAATACCAAAAATGAAGGGACTTACCAATCACTGGTCATTAATATCTCTCAACATTAACAGTCTCAACTCTCCAATAAAAAGACACAGACTAACAGAGTGGATGCATAAACACGACCCAACATTCTTCTGCATTCAAGAAACACATCTCAACCACAAGGACAGACATTGCCTCAGAGTAAAAGGTTGGGGAAAAATATTCCAAGCAAATGGTCACAAGAAACAAGCTGGGGTAGCTATTCTAATATCTAATAAAATAGACTTTCAACCAAAATTAGTCAAAAGAGACAAGGATGGTCACTTTATACTTGTCAAAGGTAAAGTCAACCAGGAAAACATCACGATTTTGAACATCTATGCTCCGAATACAAGGGCTCCGACATTTGTAAAAGAGTTATTAACAAAGCTTGCCCCATTCATCGATACCCACACATTAATAGTGGGAGACTTCAACACCCCACTTTCACTCAAGGATAGGACTTTGATTTCAAAACTAAGCCGGGAAATAACTTCATTAACCAATGTCATGAATCAAATGGATCTAACAGATATCTACAGAACTTTCCACCCAAACGCAAAGGAGTATACCTTTTTCTCAGCACCCCATGGAACGTTCTCTAAAATTGATCACATAGTTGGTCACGAAGCAAACCTCAACAGATACAAGAAGATTGAAATAATACCTTGTATCTTATCAGATCACCATGGTCTAAGGCTGGACTTCAACAACAATAGAAATAACAAAAAGCATACCAACACGTGGAAACTAAACAACTTTCTACCTAATGACACATGGGTCATGGAAGAAATAAGGGAAGAAATAAAAGACTTCCTGAAATTCAATGAAAATGAGGGAACAACATACCCAAATTTGTGAGACACATTGAAAGAAGTGCTAAGAGGAAAATTCATAGCACTAAGTGCCTTTAAAAAGAAAATGGAATCATCCCACATAAACAACCTAACAACACATCTGGAAGCCCTAGAAAAAAAAAGAAGCAGAAACACCCAAGAGGAGTAGACGCCTGGAAATAATCAAACTCAGGGCTGAAATCAATAAATTAGAAACAAAGAGAACAATCCAAAGAATCAACAAAACCAAGAGCTGGTTCTTTGAGAAAATTAACAAGATAGACAAACCGTTAGCCAATCTAACTAAAAGACAAAGAAACGCTATCCAAATTAACAAAATCAGAAATGAAAAGGGAGACATAACAAGAGACACCAAAGAAATACAAAGAATCGTAAGGACCTACTTAAAAGACATTTATGCCACAAAATTTGAAAATTTAAGGGAAATGGACAAATTTCTCGACCGATTCCATTTACCAAAATTGAACCAAGACCAGATAAACAAATTAAATAGCCCTATTTCGCCTATAGAAATAGAAGCAACCATTGATAGTCTTCCAACCAAAAAAAGCCCAGGGCCAGATGGTTTCAGCGCAGAATTCTACCAGTCCTTCAAAGAGGAGCTAATACCGATACTATTCAAGCTATTCCGAAAGATAGAAATGGACGAAATATTACCAAACTCCTTCTATGAGGCCACAGTCACATTGATACCTAAACCCCACAAAGACCCAACAAAAAAAGAGAATTTCAGACCAATTTCTCTTATGAACATTGATGCAAAAATACTCAACAAAATACTCGCAAAGCAAATACAACAGCATATCAAAGACATCATTCACCATGACCAGGTAGGCTTCATTCCAGGAATGCAGGGATGGTTTAACATACGGAAATCCATCAATGTAATCCACCATATAAACAAACTGAAAGAGAAAAACCATATGATCATCTCTTTAGATGCAGAAAAAGCATTTGACAAAATCCAACACCCATTTATGTTTAAAGTTCTGGAGAGATCGGGAATACAAGGCACTTTTCTAAACACAATAAAGGCTATATACAGCAAACCAATAGCCAACATTAAATTAAATGGAGAGATACTCAAGGAAATCCCTCTAAAATCAGGGACCAAACAAGGCTGCCCACTTTCCCCATATCTCTTTAATATAGTTCTTGAAGTTCTAGCCAGAGCAATAAGACATCAAAAGGAGATCAAGGGGATCCAAATGGGAAAGGAAGAAGTAAAATTATCCCTATTTGCAGATGATATGATAGTGTATATAAGTGACCCCCAAAATTCCACCAGAGAACTCCTACAGCTGATAAACACCTTCAGCAAATTGGCAGGATACAAAATAAACTCAAAAAAGTCAGTAGCTTTCCTATATACAAATGACAAACAGGCAGAGGAAGAAATTAGAAAAATTACTCCCTACACGACAGCCACAAGCAATATAAAATATCTAGGAATAACCCTAACCAAGCAAGTGAAGGATTTATTTGAAAAAAACTTTAAACCTCTGAAGAAAGAGATTGAAAATGATGTCAGAAGATGGCGGGATCTACCTTGTTCGTGGATTGGAAGAATCAACATAGTAAAAATGGCCATCTTACCAAAAGCAATTTACAGATTCAATGCAATCCCTATCAGAATACCTACTAAATTTTTTGAAGATATTGAAAGAACAATTCTCAACTTCATATGGAGAAACAAAAAGCCCAGAATAGCAAAATCAATCCTATACAATAAAAGATCCGCTGGAGGAATCTCCATACCTGATCTCAAGTTGTACTATAGAGCAACAGTAATTAAAACAGCATGGTACTGGCACAGCAATAGGTTAGTGGATCAATGGAATCGAACTGAAGACCCAGAGATGAATCCACACACATTTGCTCACCTGATTTTCGACAAAGAAGCCAAATCCATTCAATGGAAAAACGACAGCATCTTCAACAAATGGTGCTGGTCTAACTGGATGTCTACATGTAGAAAAATGAAATTAGACCCATATTTGTCACCATGCACAAAGCTCAAGTCCAAGTGGATTAAAGACCTCAACCTAAAACCACAGACATTAACCCAGTTAGAGGAAAAAGTGGGGAAGAGTCTGGAACTCATAGGCACAGGAGACAACTTCCTGAACAGAACACCAACAGCCCAGGCCTTAACATCAACAATTAATAAATGGGACCTCATGAGGCTGAGAAGCTTCTGTAAGGCAGGTGACACTGTCAAGAGAACAAAGCAACAGCCTACAGACTGGGAAAAGATCTTTACCGACTCTTCATCTGACAAAGGTCTAATATCCAAAATATATAAAGAACTTAAGAAATTAAACACCACCAAACCAAATAACCCAATAGAGAAATGGGGCTCGGAGCTAAACAGAGAATTCGCAACAGAGGAATATCAAATGGCTGAGAAACATTTAAAGAAATGCTCGACCTCCTTAGTCATCAGAGAAATGCAAATCAAAACGACACTGAGATTCCATCTTACACCCATCAAAATGGCTAAGATCAAAAACTCAACTGACACCTCATGCTGGCAAGGGTGTGGAGAAAGAGGAACACTCCTGCATTGCTGGTGGGAATGCAAACTAGTACAACCACTTTGGAAAGCTATCTGGTGCTTTCTCAGAAAAATGGGAATAGGGCTTCCTCAAGACCCAGCTATTCCACTCCTTGGAATATACCCAGAGGATGTACTACCACACAACAGGGACATATGCTCAACCATGTTCATAGCTGCCTTATTCATAATAGCCAGAACTTGGAAACAACCTACGTGTTCCTCAATAGAAGAATGGATAAAGAAACTGTGGTACATTTACACTATGGAATACTACTCAGCTATTAAAAACAAGGAATTTCCAAAATTTGTGGACAAATGGATTGAACTAGAAATTGTCATAATGAGTGAGTTCACACAGAAGCAAAAAGAGCTAAATGGTATATACTCACTTATATCAAGACACTAGTCCAAGGTGTACGTCCCCATGAAAAACTGTACCTACCAGAATAGTGGGTCAGAGGGGAGGACATCCTATTGAGACTTTAGGTGTGAGAAGCCTGGGAGAAAGAGGAAATGGAAGGATCCAGTGGGTCATGGAAATCTACAGGCGAGTCTGGGCCCTGGGGTCCTCTGCAAACTGTGGCAACAGCCAAGGAAAAAATAGGCAGTAAAAACCTTGAACCCCTACCCGGACTAGCCGATGGACTGTTGAGTGGAGAAGGAGATCTAACTTTCACACAAACTCTGGTGCCCCATATTTGAACATGTCCCTTGGACGGAGATGCCTGGTGGCACTCAGAGGAAAGATAATAGGTCACCAAGGAGAGACTTGATACCGTATGAGCATATTCAGGGGGAGGAGGTCCCCCTCAGACACAGACTTAGGGGAGGGGAGGGGAGTAGGGGGGAAGTGGGAGGAAGGGAGGAATGGGAGGATACATGGGATGGGCTAACAACTGAGATGTAATATGTATAAATTAATAAAAAAAAAAAAAAGAAAGAAAAAAAAAGAAGTCAGGTATAATTCTGATAGGTCTCCCTTTATATTTGACTTGATCTTTTTCCCTTGCAGCTTTTAATATTATTTCTTTGTCCTGTGCTTTTAGTGATTTTATTATTGTGTGGCTGGAGGATTTTCTTTTCTGGTTCAGTCTTGTACATTTCTTGTACATTTATACGCATCTATTTATTTAGGTTGGGAAATTTTTCTTCTCTGCTTTTGTTGAAAATATTCTCTGGTCCTTGGAGCCTGGAACCTTCTCTTTTGTCTATTCCTATCATTCTTAGGTTTTGTCTTTTTATAGTGTCCCTGATTTCTTGCATGTTTTGTGCCATGAATATTTTAGATTTAACATTTTTATTTACTGGTTTATTGATTTATTCAATTATATCTTCTAAGCCTGAGATTCTCTCCTCCATCTCTGATATTCTGTTGGTGGTGTTATGCCTGTAATTTCTGTTATTTTTCCTAAATTTTCCATCACCAGGATTCCCTCAATTTGTGTTTTCTTTATTGTTTCAATTTTCCTTTTCAGGTCCCAAACCTTCCATTCATTTCATTCATTTATTTGATTGTACTTCCCTCTATTTCTTTAAGGGCTTATTAATTTTCTCTTTAAAGATCTCTATTTGGTTGTGTTTTCTTGTACTTCTTTAAAGGGATTTATTGTTTTTTCTTCTTTAAAGGCCCATATTATCTTTATAAGGATAGATTTAAGATCATTTTCTTGTGCTTCAGTTCTGTTAGGATAACTAGGGCTTGTTGTAGTAGGTTAGCTGAGTTCTTCTGGGGCCATATTGCTCTGGCATTTTTTGACTGTGTTCTTACCTTGGCCATCTGGTTGTCCTGGTGTTGGCTAGGTGTTTCTAATTCCACAAGACATCTCAGGAAATTGAGTAGAAGTTTAGCTAGGAGAAGAGATATTTCTGGGTTCTGGCAGCCCTCCTCTGTAAGGCAGTAAGGCTGTGGGCCTGAGACTGGAAGTCAATGGACAGCCCCCAACTCTCCTCTGCTGGCTGTGTCCCAATGTACTCCCAGGCAGGGGATTATGGTGAAGAGGTCTAACCTGAATGATCTTGGGATTTGGTAGGCAGGTCTCCTCAGGAAGGACAGAAACTGGACATTCCTGTCATCTGGCAGTCCTCCTTGTTAAGGCTGGTAAGGCCATGGGCCAAAGGCTGTAATTATGTGCTCTTAGGACCCCAGCAGGCTTTTTTGAGCTAGATATAATTTTTCTCCCATAAATTCTTGATAAATCTGATCCTGTGATTTAATTATAATCTTTGTTCTGTATTTTCACAGCTTTCAACAACGTATTAATAATATACAAGCTAATCACTGAGTAGATAAATATTCTAGGTCTTTGGGGGTTGATTTGTGGGAGTTCATATGTGTGGACATCTCTGTATTGGAATGGTTCCTGTAGCCAGGGATAGCCTAGAGGCAAGGTCATAGGAGACTATCAAATCTAAAGGTCTGTTTTAATGGGATTGATTCGGTGCTAGGTAGAAAATAGAAAAAGGCTACTGACACAGAAAAGACTGACCAGTTATTCAACATTGCTAAAGTCTGTATCTGTGAGTCCTGGTCTGGTGGTAGGTCTACAGGTGTGGCTTGGAGTCTAAGACTGAAGATTCTTGTCTGCAGGAGATGAGGTAGGTGGGCATTGATAATGAGACTGTCTTGATGAAGTCTCAATTAAATGGATTACGTTTTGCCGGAATAAAAACATCTTTATATCCTGAACACACACTTGGTGATCAAGAATGTCAGCTTAGAACCAAAGCTGGTGGGGGCTTCCTAGAACTTGGGCCAAAAGAGTTAAAATGACATAAGCAGTGGGCCTGAGGGCTCACTTCATTAATAACAACTAAAGGAACCACAGCACTGGATTTAACTGGGTTGCCCTACTGTTACTGTTCTGTACCCTACCCTACTATTCTGAATAGATAATGGAGGATAATTTTACTTTCCTCTGCCAAGCAGAGAGTATGTGAGAGGACTGTATCTTCATATATCTATAAGGGTACACTGTAGAGTCCACAGTCATTATAGCACACCAAGGGGGATGCACTCCTCTGTAGTGAGCATGTAGTTTCCTTCCTCCATCACTTTCTGGCCCTCCCCAGCACCTTACCATGAGAGTAAAACACAGAGGCACAAATGAAGCCATTTTAAATTATTTATCTGTAAGATTTCAAAGCACAAACTATAGATAAATGCCTGAAACAAGAGTAAGGAGATGGATGAAAGAAGATGGAACACCAGACTATCAAGTCTGATGCAGGACTGTGAAGTGACCACAGCCTTGCTGAGTGAATCTTTGTATTTGATCCCTTGTCATGATAAGCTTCATGATAAACTCAGGAATCTGCCTGTCTCCTACTTGAACTTGCAGACAAAAGGTAATTCCCCATCACAGTGATGATCTCCCCACTTCAGAAATCCTGCAAAGAAAGAGAAGACATGTTGTCCCTTGTGGGTATCATGGTGAGGCACCTCAAAATCTGTACTATGTCTCAGAGCCTTTCATTTATCTTCACCAATTTCCTATTTAGGGGCATGAAAGTTAGGAGAACACAAAGCCATACCGCCTTCCCTGGTTCAGAAGGATAGGCACAAGGTCAGACCCATTGGTAGAAGACAAGAGTGAGAAAGATTGGGCAAATGTAGTACTTCCATTTCTTACGTGATGTTGCTGTCAGACTCCCACAGTGACCACGATTAACAGTAGAGGAAGGATCTCCATCCCAGTTAAGATAATTCAGGACATCAGAGTTACTCCACTCCCATCCATCTCCATTGGGTTGTTGACCCTGCACAGTAGAGATAGGAAGAGAAAGTATGTTAGAGATCCTTGGAATTTGGTTCATTCCACCATGCTGTCCAGACACCTTTTCGATTGGAAGACTGACTTAATTTGTATCTCCTACAGGCTCCTCTTTGGCAGTAATCACAAGCACAAGTGAAACAAGGTACATGCTACATGATGAATTATGATACATTTCAGAATAGCCTCTGGATCTCACACTATCACCTCTAAAAACAACAAAAGTAGGAGGTGGGGAGATGTCTCAGCAGTTCAAAGCACTTCCTGGCCCTATAAAGGACCCCAAGATTAGATTACAGCACTCATATAGTAGCTCACAACCATCTTAACTACAGTTCTAAAGTATCTGTTCCTCCTTTCTGACTTCTTCAAGCACTGGACATGCACATGGCACACACTCATACAGTTAGGGAAACCACAAATAAAATAGATACATCTAATTTTAATGAATAAATGTAAATCTTATATTAATTTGCAGTGCTCCCAGAATTTTTTTGTGAAAGTTTCTTGAAGACCAAAGAAGTTTCTAATTGGCTTTCTCAAATAAAAGAAAAACACAAAAGCTGACAACAGGCAAAAATAAATAATAAATAAATAAACTGAAGACCTGGAGCCTTCATAGATTTCAGCCCTTCAACTATGGTGTTAAGGGTGACCTTTACCTTATATAACTCAACATCTAAGTGTTAGGTTCTCCTAATGTTACACACAGAGAGGAGACACAGAAACTGTGCTTAGGAGGAAAAGATAAAATCTCACCATTGTTGGATCATGGAGCCCAATCCAGACATCTTTGTAATTGTTTACTTTGCCATTCACCAGGGTGGCCACAAAAGAAGCCTCGCCTCCACTAAGAATAGACACAAGGTGTCCTGAGGGTCTTTTTTGACAGGCCAGCTGTGTGCGAGACAGAAAGGGAGAGAGTCTGAGACTCCACTGGCTAGTGATGAGGTTGGTGTGTCTGAGTAGAAAGATCACATAAAAGAAAGCACAGTCATTCTGAACCGCCAATGAATCATGAAACTTAAGGCTTCGTCTCCTGTCGCCAACTCATACTTTATGGGGTTATCTTCAACCCCACCCCTCAGCACTCACGTCTGCTTGAAACCAGGATTTGGGTGTCACTATCAAAGCATAGCAGTGGGAGCGATAGGCCATAGAGCCCGTGGGGCAGCTGATACGTGGAGAGGGAATTTCCTTCTGCGAGTCTTCACCTGGGGGTGGAGGAAAATAAAAAATGGGATGGCATGTAGAGTGGGAAGTCAACTCAAGAGAATGTTAATAAAGGGTGTTTATTTGGAGTGCTGGCTGTAATCAAGACAGTGATAGTCTCACTAAATTTTCCCTCTTGTAGTTTTGTTGTTTGTTTGTTTGTTTGTTTTGGCTTTCTTTGTGACAAAGTCTTTCAGTAGCCCTGGAAGTCCTGGAGCTCATTATGTAGATGAAATTGGTCCTGAACTCACAGATATCCTCCTGCCTTAGCCTCTTGAATTCTAGGATAAAGGAATGGTCACTATATCCAGCTAGGTTCTTTGCTTTTATAACTTTTAATATGAAAGAGTGAGATCTCCTCTTTTTTTATTTAAGAAATTTATTCTGATTACATCTCAATTGTTATCACCTCACTTGTATCTTTCCGTTCCCCTCCCTCCCTCTTTCATCCTCTTCCCCTCCCCTAGGTATGTGTGACAGAAGGGGACATCCTCCTCCACTATAAGATTGCTTTAACCTTCCTACACAATCCATAGTCTGTGACACTGAATTCTCTTCACTGTGTATTTATGTTTCCTTACTGACCCTTATACATGCCTTCTCTAGCATACCAACATAATTTAGAGTCTCCTATCAAAGTGGAAACCCTCTCATTCCACTGCTGATGGACCACTATGATACTTTTCACCATGAGTAACATGAAAGAAAGCAAGATGATGGATGAGTTTCAGGTGATTTTCCTGTGTAGATACCCTTCGCAATTACCACATGAGACTTCTGAGAGCAGTACTTTGCTCGCTGGCTTAAACACTCACAGAACCTGTAGTTCTAGAGGCAGAGAAGACTTACCTTGTACCTGAAATAGTAACAACAGGCAGGAGAGCAGCATCCAAGATGCACTAGTGATGGTCAGGTGTGGCAGCATCTTGTCTGTGAGGAACCAGCATCCAGGGCACTAGAGGGAGTGGTGGTCAGGGATGCAAAGTGGGCCATCCCTTCCCTTTACCTTTGCCTAGATCTGAAAGCATACACTAATCTTAGCCCCATCCCTGTCTTGCTATGATCTGGAGTGAAATGAAGAATCCAACATTTCCCTTTGCTCTGAAAACCACCCAGGAAGCCTTTAGTGATTCTCAGAGCCCTATTTTCTATTAGGACGTGAACTCTCTTTTATCTTCTATAGTATGAAAGATGGACTGCTGCCATGCTCTTATCATCTTTCAGCTCCCATTTACCTGTCTTGCAGAGATCTCAGCTGGTTGTTCTGAATAGAGATGACTGCTTTTATAATAGGAGTTGAGGGCGGAGCATCAATGTGAATAAGTTGAATGCTTATGCAAATCAGGGTAGTGGATAGAACTTGGCATGTGCTCTAGGTGGTTCCCAGCAAAATTGCAGGACTCTTCCTGGCAATGACCAGGAACTCACACAAGGGTTCATTTCCTGTTAGCAAAGCTGCTCTATCCTCTGATACAGGTGATATTTGAAATTCTGCCTTGTTGACCTCCACCAGATACCTTCTGGGAAACTTAAGTGAGGCTAATTTGTAGCCTCATAATTTCATGCTGCAGAAACTTATGTAATTTTTAATGCATACATTCATACAGACATGGACACATACATACATACATACATACATACATACATACATACATACATACAGTATACAATCCATAAGAAGTCATTCATTTCCTGTAATGACCTACTTTTGTTTATTCTACTCTATCAGCTTAAAGTCTTTATGTTCCAATATGATTGTAGCTATTTCTACTCTTCTCTGCCTTCTATTTTCTTAGAATAACATTTCCATTCTTTCCCTTTTAGTCTATGTTTCTCAGCCCAGGTGGTGAGCATTTTGCAGGTAACAAGCACTGGTATTGCGTTTTTAATAAGTTAGTCATCTAAAATATTTTCACTTACATTCTTTTTTCCTGTATATCATTTACATTCAGGGTTATTATTAAAAAGCATATAGTTGGTCCTCTCTGTTGATGTTTCTTGTCATTTTTAATATTCTGTGTTCATTGTTTCTGCTCCTAACCACTTGATCATTCACAGTATTGAAAATAGTTGGTCTTCCTATTTCTTATTGGCTTTCCTACTCCCCTGTTCATTTACTTTTCCATGTTGTCACAAATGTTTGCTTTTCTTCCTCATCTGCAAGTATTATTCTCATTACTATCTTCTTCAGTGATGGTTGAGTAGTCATGAATTTCTTTAGTTTTGTATTTGATGCTTTTATTTTTCTTTTAAACCCAAAGCATAGCCATTGCACATATATTAATCTTGATTTATGGTCATTTTCTTTGGGAACTTAAAATATGCCATTCCATGCTCTCCTGAATCTGCTGAGAAATTACTTTTATACATGACTCTGTGAGTCAGTACTTGTTTCTTACATATTTTTGTTTCTATGGTGGTTAGCTAACTTTAACTAGATTAGCTTTAGAGGAGCTCAGTCAATCACTACTGCAATAGCAGACTTGTCACCAAGTGGAATAAACAATTTACTCTTGTCAAAATAATAAAAGACCAAAATAGAAGTTTGTAATCTGAAACATTTACTTCAAAGTGAGGTAACAGCATTACTGGCTTGCTCCAACAAAGTCTGAGAAAACTCAGTCTAAGCACAAATTGTAAAAGATTTTTAGAATGCATGAAAATGATAGAGGCCCCATCACCCACATTTCTTTAAATAAAAGTAATGGAAGATATATAAAAGGAACAAAATATTGTGATTTTCACATTTTAATAAAACCTAAACATAATTACTGAGTGGAAACAATATTTAATGTATGTTAGGAACTATTGTCTAGTTAAAGGTAAAATTAAGGAGACACTATCACACAAATGGCAGGATTTAGAATGAATTCTCAGAATTGTTTTTCTTCTGAATTGTTTAAATCAGCACTGAACTCTGATGAATGCATGACATTCTTATTTTTACAGATTGTCTCTATGTAGCCCAACTGTCTTGGAGTTCTTCCTTACCTCAGCCTCCTAAGGGCTAGGGTGACATGCATGCCCCACCATGCCTTGTTTCATTGCTATATTTTTTTCATGTTAAATTTTACTTACTAAGAGTTATTATTTTCATCATATTTTTGTTTGTTGGGGTATAGGAGCATATTCTATAAAAAGGTTTTTGGTTTTGTTTTGCCTTTTGGACTTTGCTGATTAGATCCACAAGTTGTAACAATCTATTTCATTTTATGTACATGTGAAATATGTGATATGTACTAATAAGAGTCTTAAACTATCTTCCCTCGAAACTCCTATAGTCTTAAAGTTTAATGTGAAAATGTTTGCGAATTTACTCAGTGATACTAAATTAGTCAAATAGGCCCACGATCCTTGGTGTGAGGCCCTGCACCACAGACCAAGCATAACCAAAAGCTTGTGGCAAAGAATGTAAATCCACCATTTTCTAGCTTGTGCAAGTCTATGATTTACTTGGCAATACCTCAAAAGAAGTGAGTGAAGATACCAAAAAGTTTTGCTGCATGTCAAATACTTATAATCTTAGATGATGATAGATAGATAGATAGATAGATAGATAGATAGATAGATAGATAGATCAGAACAAAAGCCTAACATATGATAGAATTGTCCCTCAGTGTCCTTAGGGAATTGGTTCCAGGACCCCTTTAGGAACCAAAATCCAAAGATGTTTAACTCTTTTACATAATATTGAATAAATAGTAAGTACATATAACTTTGGGTATTGACTTATATGCTTTAAGCCATCTCTAGATTACTTATATTACCTAAAACAATGTAAGAACTACATAAATAGTTGATATGTTCAAAATTTTAAAATAATGACAAGTAAGATTCTGTACATGTTCAGGAGAGACTAAAATTTAAAAATATACCTACCACTCACTGAATCCATCCGTGTAGAACTTCTAAAGTTAAATAAATGATTGTTCTTTATAGATAGACAGTAATAGAATGTAAAACGGAAACTTTTAAAATAGTTTCTACTTTATAAGGATCAATTGCTTTGGAACATATGAACACATTTCCTATAGCTGAATCACTGAAGTTTCTTTGTCTGCTAATTAAAATAATAATTCATGAGAGTCATGAATTACAACACAACTGTACAGCAGTTTGTCTTAGACAACGTGGCCATGAGTTTCAATATCAACCTACCCACACAACCACAGAGACCAGGAAAACACATGCTTAAAGGCAGATCTTGACTTCAGTTCACTTTTCCTTGAGTTCAGAGGCATTTAGAAGAGAAAATGTCCTTTACCAGCTGCAAATGCATCGATGTAATTGACACAGGCTAAAGATGCGGACTTAATTAACATTAAGTAATTGTCATTTTTAAGCCGTCTTTCATTTGCCTTTATGGGTACAAATGTCAGCACAGTGGAGCCTGCTAATATATACATCTGCATATACTCAAACAATGGTAGACATCCTCGTATGCACACACATACAGACACATGCATGCACATATTTTTAAAAAATAAATCTAAAATATAGAGCTATAATCATTTATGAAAGAATCTTGCAACCCCTTTGAGTATGTGATCAAAGTCAATATGCTATTTTGAAGTATCATTCTGAGCTGAAAACACATCAGCAAACTCTCTCTCACTAAGTACCTAAGAAATAAGGAAATAGCAAAGAAGCAAATTTATTCACCTGTGGTTCCTTAAACTGCTGGCTACAATGTTGACTCACTGATTGCTTTAAACATGATATCCTGATTTTTTTAAAAGTTGAAACAGCCATTTGAACCAGTAACTCTACTTTATATGCAGTATAAATCAAGTTTTAATACACCAAAATTTTACCATTTTGATGTATCGTAAATCTTATTAGACAAGCACAAAAATGGGTATGTGCCTACAGAAGTCAGTTCTTCAACACAACTGAAAATACATTCAAAATTTCATGTGCCTATACATATTTCCTTTAAAACTAAAAATTATCATTTTTGTAAATTATATTTTAAAGAAGAACTGTATGAGGCAGCTAGCAAGAGGCTGGAAAGCGCTGAGCTGCATGACACCCAACACTGCCCAGACAATAGAACAATACAGTCAGGATGGCTAAAAGTGACTCTAAGAAACCAAAGGACAAGATATCTGCTTATGCCTTCTTTATGCAGACATGCAGGAAAGCACATAAGAAGAAAAACCCAGAAGTCCCAGTCAACTTTGCGGAATTTTTCAAGAAGTGCTCTGAGGGGTGGAAGACAGTGGCTGGCAAAGAGAAATGAAGGTTTGATGAAATGGCAAGGGCAGATAAAGTTCGCTTTGATCAGGAAATGAAAGACTTTGGACCAGCTAAAGGAAGCAAGAAGTAGAAGGGCCCTAATGCCCCCAAACGACATCCATCTGCATTTTTCTTATTCTGCTCTGAGTTCCGTTCTCAAGAACAAATCCACAAACACTGGCATCTCCATTAGAGATGTGGCCAAAAAGCTGGGTGAGATGTGGACTAACTTAAGTGACTGTGAAAAGCAGCCGTACATTACCAAGGCAGCAAAGCTGAGGGAGAAGTGTGAGAAGGATGCTGCTGACTATAAGCCTAAAGGGAAGTTTGATGGCACCAAGGATCCTGTTACAGTTGCCCAGAAAAAGGTGGGAAAAGAAGAGGAGGAGGAGGAAGAGGAAAAAGAATAGGAAGAGGAACATGAATAACATCTGTCTCCTTGTGAATACCTTAGAGTAGGAGAACGCCGTGATTGACACGTCTCTTATTTGAGCTGTGTCTAATAGCCCTTGTTAGGTTTAATTACAAAATTTGATCATGATCATACTGTAGTTTCTCAAAGCGTCAGTGGTTTACACAAAGTGGCCGTGTGTGTCCGGAGCACCCTGAAACTGTATCAAGGTTGTACATAGCTCCAAACATTTTCAAAATGAAAAGGCACCCTCATGTTCTCCTCACTCTGTGCACTTTGCCGTTGGTGTGGCAAGGCATTTGAAGATGTTCTGGCATTTTCTTTTCAATGCATAAGGTAATGTTAACTATATGGTTGTTGACTAGAAATCTTGAGTTGTAAGCTGTATATATCAATAGTTTGTAAAGTGAACAAAACAAGGCAGACAAATGCTTGATGCTCCTTGTTTGGCATAGAGGCTATGAGGGAAAATGCCTTTTGGAGGGGGCCATAGCTCAGGCCATGCACTGAGAGGCTGAACCTGTTGGTACCATGGTGGGCATTCATTTATCTTCAGGTTGTCTTGTTTGTATATATAATGGCATAGCATTCTGATATTCTTAGCTGTGGAAAAGGGGGGAGTTGTCAGCTGGCATGAGAAGTGTTTGGATTTTTTCTTAAGTGTGGTAGATTTTTAGCTGGTTTTTAAACCAACTGCATCCATGAGAGTTCAGGAACTCTCTGTACCTAAACACAACTTGCAACATTCAGGGTTTTTTTTTCTTGTATGTTTAGAATGCTGAAATGTTTTTGAAGTTAAATAAACAGTGTTACATTTTTTAAAAACTATAATCTGTAGCATGAAGTTGCCTGTGTTTACTTAAGTTTCCCAGAACTTGACACCTGGTAGAGAGTAGCAGGATTGCAAACTTGACCTGTGTGTGAGGACAGAGCTGGCCTAACAGGAAAGGAGGCACATGTGTGGCAGTTCTCAGTCTCTGCCGTGAAAAGTCTCTGCACTCTTACTGGGAGCCTCCTGGAATCCGTGCCAAACACTACACACCGCCCTGACTCTCATTAGCCTTCCTTATTCATGCTGTTGCCGCTTTCTCAGATCTTGTTGTAAAAAACGAGGCCACCAGCCTCCTGACCATTCATCACAGAGTTCTCCGAAGACAAGAAAACAAGAGCTAAAAGATGGTGACTCACAGTAGAATGTGTAGAAAGTTCTCTGACCTCATAAGGCAAAGCTCTGAAAGTCAGAAGTAGGAGCTGAAGGGTAAAAAGGGTCCTTCCATCTTGTTCCAGAACCACAGAAGAAGAGGCATCACATCCCCGTTAGTGTTTCCTTACAGAGCTAGACAAGCAGGAAGGAAAGAGGTTGTGGTCTCTGTCCATGTCCTCTCTGACAATACTCCCATCTACCTCACAGATATGATGACGCCTCCCATGGCTGTCCGTAGCATATGCTGTGTGCTGCTTTCCACTCTGCAGGAGGCACTGCCCAACAGAAGTGGATAGAAATGGAGCAGGTCTGGCCTGCTGACCTACTATAATTTGGAGAGGAATCATCTGTTGCTCCAGACTGCGGCTACTGTGAGGCTTTCTCTTTGGCCTCAGGTAAGACCAAGAAGAGCCATCTCTAACTATACCCATCTTCCTGCACCCAGCTTGACCTGCTGGGTACAACCCTGAGCTGAGAAATACAGTGTAGAATTGTCAACTGCCATCTCTCATGGTTCCCTCTATGTCTGCTTCCCTTGGAGATGCAACAATGGCGAGCATGCAGGAGAGATGTCTACTTCCAAAGCAGAGATTGAGTTGCTCTTTCCTTATGTTCACAGATTCACCTGACCTTTGCTTCTTGTCTCTCTGCAGGTTATCAGAAGTGGAGAGATTATAATTGTGAAACACTATTTTCCAGTGTCTCCGAATTCAAGGTCTAGGGCAGTTCTAATGTCAACAGCCTGAAAATATTCAGAAGCTTACATATACAAGGGAGAAAATATGAGGGCTCACGCATAAAGAGCATGTTCTATTCACCCTACCACACCTACTCCCTCATCTTATCTCCACTGTTCTTCCATCAGTAAATTCTCTGGGGACAGTGGCCTAAGGATTCAGAGAGTAATAATAAAATTTAATCAACAATTTGTACTTCTGTGCTTCCTTTTGGCAGTAAGGCAAGAAGTCATGCAGAGTTGATGCAGAATGAACCTTTGGTACTCAGTGCATCATAGTTCCAACCGTTGTTCCTAAGAAATAATATCTAATGGTGTATCTACTGGAGCAATGTGATTAAACTGAGGGCAGGACTTATGGAAGATGATGTGACCAGATGAATGCATTGTCCCCCCTTCACCCTGATGGGCTGTACATGCCCTTCAAGTTGGGACACGTAGAGTCTAAAGTTATTTAAGCAGTCCTCATCAAATATCAAGTACTTGTCTGCTTCTCCACAAGGCAGAATCAAGAAGGAAATTGCTTATTGAGGCTTGAATTTCCTGGTATATAGAATGAAACTTAAAGAAATAGAGACTTATTTGTTATAGAAGCTGCTTGCTTCACTTCCTACTTTAGTAATATGTTTATTGCTTCTCACATTTCTGATGGGGTTGAAGACTAGATAGCTATAGTTTCGTAGTTATGGTTAAGTTGTTTAGAATTTAATAAGATGTTTAAGGTCCAGTAAATTTCTAAGTTGTTAAGTACAAGATACTGTAGAAAATGATTTAGACACAAAACTTTAGATTCACATAAGTAGGATAGAAGGTATTTTCTTCAAGGTTGCCAATATAAGTGAGATGACTCTTACATGTGGCTTTCTTGATTGTTCCATAACTGTTCTTACGCTATGCAGTTTATTATAAATAAATAAAGTCCATTTTTTGGTTCCACACTATTTATTATGTTAGAAGTATACATCGAGACACCATATAGTAGGCACATGGCCATGCCCATTGCTATGTCACAATAAGAAAATAACTTTGAATTGCATTTCAACTGCAATAACAGCATTCTAGAAGAAAAAAGTACCCTCAAATCAATGCTGCATAAACAAGAGAAGACCTCAGAACCAGTTACCCTAAGAGTCCTTGTTTCTTGACCCCTTGACGCAAGGAAGGGACTCATCCCCAGGAATTTTGGAGAAAAAAGAAATAGAGAGATCATTCTAGTGAAGCTGAGGAGGAAACAGTGTCTAAGAACTGACTAGATGACAGCAAGAAAGAATAAGGAAGTGAATATTCTGTAATGATTAGTTATATTGTTAATGTGCCACAGTGTAGAATCAAGGGTGAAGAGAATCTCTATGAGGAATTGTCAACATCAGGTTGGCCTATGGGAATATCTGGGGCATAGGGGTGGTGTGTTGCCTTGACTATAAAATGATATGTTACAACCCAGCCCTCATGGGTCCACATTAGCTAACTGTATCGGTCTTCTTGTGGAGTCCTTGAATCCTCCTGTTCTCCCAGTCATTCCCCAAACTCTTTCATGAGACTCCACAAGCTCTGTCTAATGTTTGGATGTGGGTATCTGCACCTGTTTACATCGCCTCTGGGTGAAGCCTCTCAGAGGAGTTATAATAAGTTCCTCTCCATAAGCATAGCAGAGTAGCATTAATAGTGTCAGGAATTGGTTCCCTCCCATGGATTAGGTCTCAAGTAGGGCCACTCTTGGGTTGCTCATTCCATTAATCTTTGCTCCATCTTCTTTCCTGCATATCTTGTGGGCAGGACAAATTTTGGGCCAAAGGTTTTAGTGTCTTTATCCTTCCACTGGACTACAGGAGGTGACTGCTACAAGCTCCATATCCCTTACTGCTAGGAATCTCAACCAGGGTGACCCTCAAAGACTTCCTGGGACCTTTCCTATTGCAGGTCTCTGGGAAATCCCAGAGATTCCCCCCACCTCTGATTTTCATTCCATCACCAGGCCCTCTCTCCCCTGCTCTCCCTACTCTTAATCCCCACCCCTGATCTCCTCCCTGTCCCCTCTCCTACCATGTTCCTTCCCTCTACTTCAATACCTATTTTATTTCCCTTTCTGAGTGAGATTCAAGCACCAAAAGTTAAGAGTTTTAAGGCCGACTTCAAAGCTTTCCTTTCTCTTCTCTCTGACAGGGTTTTAAAAAGAATATTCTTGGCTTTTATCATAAGAACTTTATATGTGATGTGAGGAAAAAATCCTATGGGGATATTGGGGTCTCCATAAAAACAGAGCCTAGAGGAGTGTCTTCCTCTCACCAAGGATCCACACTTAGTATTGAACCTTTCTCCCAAGAGCTTATAGGTGTATAGATAGGGAGCTATGCCTTTGTTTCTTCTGTAAACACCAAGAAAGTGATTTTCTCTATTTTCTCTGCTTCTATTTTCACTCATTAGTCCAAAAAGAATTTGTTAAAGGACTTTCAGATTTTCTTTTTGTCTTGTTTGAATGAGACTAAGAAGATTCTAGATTCTTTGTATCTGCACTGTTAGGGTAATTCCATATTTTACCATAGTGAATAAAAATTACTATTCATATAGACTGTATTTTTAATGTTAAACTTCAAATATGATACTTGAACTATTGAAAGCATTAACCATCAGCCCCTCCCTTGATAAATGGCTGTGAGGGAACACAATGCCTTCATATGGTCCCAACACAACCCTCAATGAACATGGCTCACATTCTTAGTTACAGTGCAGTGGCAAGCATGCACCTTTAGGCACAGCCTGAATAGATTGAACTGAAAAGCAATTGCCATGTCTCCTCTACCACTCTGAAAACCTTTGTCTTATTGATCATTTACTTGAATATCTTTGTTTCCATTTTCATGTCTTTGCAGGGTTTGTATCTCTATTTCTTGTTTTTTGTTTTTTAAAGGGAGAGAGACAAAAGGGCATGGGGTTGGGCAGGTAGGAAGGTAGGGATGATCTGAAGTTGGAAAAGGGGGGAAGTGTGATCAGAATATACTATATGCAAAAAAATCTATTAAAAATGGTGCACAGGCTTAGAAAGATGTCTTGGAAGGTAAAAGCCTAATGAATAGAGTTGGTTTGCCCTCATTCCCAGGGAACTTACTGAAAAAGAGCTGGAGGTAGTGGCACCCATCAGAAAAGATGGGACACAGAGGAGACAAAATAATTTCTCTGACACTTGTTAGTATACTGTGTAGCAGAAACAAAAGAGACCCTGTTTCAACAGACCAAAGGTAAGAACTGAGACATTCTCAAATGTCACCACCCTCTGATCTCCACAGACACTCTGTGACATTCACACACCTATAGCCACATACAGACAATGATAATATTTTTAATGGAACATAAAAACTCAAAGTGTGACTGAAGGTTTATTATTGCTTTCCGAGACATGAGGTCACAACCTATACAAAAGTGACTAAGGAAAGATCTGGAAATAGTAAATGAGGGCTTTGATGTGGTCTGTGGGTAGAACATATGCCTCCTGGATAAAACGTCATATTGGTCCCTTGTCCATAATGAGCTTCAGGACAAAGTCAGGCTGTTTGTTTTTTGGATAAACCTAACCCTTGAATTTGCAGACATAGGGCAACTTCACACTGCATGTATTATCTCTCCACTGCAGAAATCCTGAGAAGAGAAAAGGGTTAAACAATTAAGGACCATGGATCTCAAAGAAATGACTCACTATGTGGCCTCAATTTGAAAATCACTCCCTCATGCTCATCAGTGCTAACAAGGGCAGGGAAGGAGATACCCAAGAAGCCAAGAAAGAAGATGAGAGAACAAGAACACATTACATTTTCTAGCTCAGAGATATCCAGGGATGTGACAAGAAAGGTATGCATTTAGGCAAGGAGGCTCTTCTCTTACCAGAAGTTCTTGACAAACTGCCACAGAAACCACGGTCTAAGGCAGTAGATGGGTTCCTCTCCCAGTTATGGTAATTCATGATATCGTTGTTACTCCATTCCCATCCGTCTCCATTGGGTTCTTCGCCCTGATGAGGAGGTATCCAAATAAAAGGATGGGTTCTGAAAGCTCCCACTGAAAGATGTGTGACTTCTTCAGTGAAATACTGGAACCCCTCCCAACTTCCCATAACTGAGTTTATCGCCCTCAGCTTTCAAGAGCACAGCAAAAGAAATCATTGTTGTTTTAACTTCTACTTATAAACCCAGGAACTACTGATGAAATTAGGACCCACTGAAACTTATTCAGAATACAAATGGTGATGAATTAGCAATTTCCTCTAAAATGGAATTACGATGTTTATTCTATAAAGAGAACATATAGACTGTGTCTTTATTCTATATTTCTGGACAATACTGTGTGCAGGCTCCCTGAAACTGACAAAGAATGCCTCCAATTCCTTTTGTAGACCTCTATAAAAGTCAATAAGAGGCATATGAAGTTCATCTGAAGTCTAGGACCCTCATAGAGCTCAGCTCTGCAATAGTCCCTGATGGTTTCCCTGATCCCAGTGTCTGATCTCTATGTCTTTTACAGTTCTTTCGGAGGAGGCACTGAGAGTGCGCCTACATGATAACACTTGAGAGGAAATGGAGAAAAAAGAATCGTACCAGGGAGCCCAATCCAGATATATGAGCAGCTGTTTCCGGTTCTCTTCAGCATGGAGGACAGGAAGGAAGCTTCAGCACCGCTAAGCACAGACACGAGATGCCCCGAAGGTCTCTTCTGGCAGGCTATCTGTGTGAGGCACAAAGTGAAAAGGAAATTTAGACATCACTGGATAATGGTAAGGCAGAGGTAGGTAAGGGGAACAGGTTAACTTAAAAGTCAGGTATACATCATTGAAACAATGAACTAGGGAGATTGGCAGCCCATATTCTCCCAAGACCCACATAGGCTTTCTCTTTCCCAGAACTCACTTCTGCATCGAACAAGGTCTGTGGTATCCGAAACAAGGCATAGCAGTAGGAGCCATAAGCCTGGGCACCTTTGGGACAACTAATGCGTGCGGAGGGCACTTTCTTCTGGGAGTCTTCACCTCACCTGGGGTAGAGTAAGACAAATAGAGCAATGGGTGAAATGAAAAGTGGGATTCCCATAGCAGGTTAAAACAGGGAATATGTTATGTGTTCAGGAGTTTGTATAATAAACAGATATAGTAAGTGACTACAGCCTCAGTTTTCCCTTCCTTCCTATCCATTAGTTCATAACTCCACCAACTCTGGGCAGATAAGCTTAACCTCAGTTGTCCCTGCTTCGTCTCTCACACAGTTCACTATTAACCATCATATTTTCCCTTTTTGTCCTATCAACATAAATTATAACCTCCGGAGAACGAGAGAAATCCTGTCATCCCAAGAGTGACTACAATACCTTCCACAACCAATGACCTGGAGGAAGGAAGGATGGTGGAGACGTTGCAGGCAGTATCCCTGTGTGGAGGTTCCTCATCATAACCACATGAGACTTTCCTGTGCTCTGTGGCTCTAAACACTCACAGGGAACGCAGTGCTGGATGCAGAGAGGTCTTACCTTGCACCTGAGAAAGGAACATCAGGCAGGAAAGCAGCATCCAGGACATGCTGGCAAGAGCCCTGAGAGGCAGCATCTTGTCTGTGTGGAAGGAATCACCAGAGTCACCCCAGGCGGTGTGGTTAAAGAGGACATGCGGAGAGAACCATCTCTCCCCTTCTGTGACTAATTCTCTAGGGTCGTTAGTATTGTCCTGAATGTCTCTTGCTATCCAGGAATTAAGTGGAAATCTGTGTTTCCTCTTTCCCCTGAGAAAGGGGGAATTCCTCATTCCTAGATAGCCTTAGTTGACTCAGAATGCTGTGTGGTATGAGGACAGGAACACCTTCTGTTTGTGAGAGGTGAGCCCATGTCTGTCTCTCTTCATAGTTCAGCTCCCACTTACCTGTTTTGCAGAGATCTGGATAGTTTGTCAAGGCAGAGATGGCTGCTTCTTATAACAAGATTTGAGGGAGGGGCACCAATGTGAATAACTGGAAATGCTTATACAGGTTAGGATGGTGGGGAGTGCTTGGCATGGTTTCAAAGACATTCCCAGAAAGAGCAGGAGGCTCTTCCTGGCAAAAACTGAAAAAATGTCATAAATATTACCTCCTTCCTGTTTCAAGCTTGCTTTACTCTCAAGTGTGAGTGAAATTTGAACCTTCCACACCCTCTTCCAGATATTATGTCCTGGGAAACACAAGCAAACAACAGCAGCACTGGGACACAAATAATGCTGTGATTGATATAGGTTTTAAAGTACTATTACCTAGCCAATTAAGGAAAATAAGAATGCTAACTAAGAAAATTAAATATAAGAGTACATATAGAATCAATTTGGAAAACCTCACTAGTGTAGAAATTTCTTTATACTCTTCTGGAAGTCATGAAAATTAGAAAGAACTGAGTGGATTGGAAATTTTAGGTATAAATTGATTGATTTCAAAGACTAAAAAGAAGATATTGTGATTTTTAGGTATGCTGATAAAGCTTTATATGGTTATGCAAAGTCAGCTTTTTAAAAATGTTTTTAAAGACAGCGTTTCCCTGTGTGACAGCACTGGCTGTCCTAGACTCACTTTGTAAACCAGGCTGGCCTTGAAATCACAGAGATCCACCTGCCTCTACCTCCCGGGTGCTCGGATTAAAGGCATGCACCACTGCCAGAACAAATGCACCCTGCATGCACTCCTCTGAGAATAAAAATAAGTCTCAGTTCATTGTATACTAACCTGGAAATTTCTTGGGGAACCTTGGGGAACCATCCTCAGACTGAGATCTCTCAGTTACAGGAATCTGGTAGACTCTTTTACAATGGTTTTGTAACTCTACTGTTAATTTCATATTAAGTGTTTATTGTCTGTGACATGTTTATGTCTAAGTGTCTATGACTCTATGACATCTGTACTTTTGGAACCAAAAAAACTGATGTAGTGGCATAGTTTTGATTAAGTCAAGGTCACCATCCCTTAGCCTTCTTGTATACCTGTAAGTAGAAAACAGCTATTGTCAATCAGGCCCTGCGGCACAGGTTGGCAATCTAAACCACTCAGGAGGCTGAGGCAGATGCATTGTAAATGTAAGGCCTGTCTGGGCTAAAAGCTCAAGGCCATTCTGGGAATGTTATTAAAAGCCCATATTAAAACAGAAATTAAAGAGAGGTCTGTATATATAAGCTTGTAGCATAACATTTGCCTACCACGTACAATGCCTTGGGTTCCATCCACAGTAGGATATGCACACAAAAAAACTCATGCCATTGTTTTGAAATACTAGACTTTGGTTAACAGAAAATTAGTTAATTGAAGTAAAATCCAACCCTTGTGTACAAACTTTTTAATAGTCTTTATGACTAACTGGAAAATTAGCATACTGAAGTGAAGTACAGTAATTGCTCTCTAGAAAAACACCTAACCGTAACCCTGATGTAACTCACTGTTTTGTATCAGCTATTTTGCTTCTTACATGAAAACCAAGTTGACAAATGTTTAGTTGTTCACCTATGATCAGTTCATTAATATACATTAAAAGTGACCAATGCAAATTAGTAAATACATACTTGTAAAATGCCCCATCATATAAATTTCAACAATTCATAAAGAAAAAGCAATTTGGAACTCTCAAGAAAATTTAGGAGAGCAAAAGAAGTCTGTGGTCAGAACAGTTTTAAAATGTTTGATAAGTATAGAGCAACAAGTTTGGAGGAAAAGAATAATGAGCAATAGATTTTTATATTTTTTATTAATTCATTCATATTACATCTCAATTGTTATCTCATCCCTTGTATCCTCCCATTCCTCCCACCCTCCCATTTTCCCCTTACTCCCCTCCCCTATGACTGTGACTGAAGGGGATCTCCTACCCTTGTATGTGCTCATAGGGTATCAAGTCTCTTCTTGGTAACCTGCTACCCTTCCTCTGAGTGCCACCAGGCCTCACCATCCATGGGACGTGGTCAAATATGGGGCACCAGTGTTCATGTGAAAGTCAGCCCCACTCTCCACTCAACTGTGGAGAATGTCCTGTCCATTGGCTAGATCTGGGTAGGGGTTCAAAGTTTACTGCATGTATTATGTCCTTGGCTGGAGCCATAGTTTGAGCAGGACCCATGGGCCCAGATCTGCCCATCATATTGTTCTTCTTGTAGGTTTCTAGAAGCAAGGTAGAATGGGGAAATATAATGAGAAATAGACTTCATGCTATACCACAGAGATTCCTCTGCAACCTCCAGAAGATGAGAAGGCTTGCAGTGTAAGTAAATATAAGAAAAGTGAACAATATAGAAGTGTTAACACATGAAGAACATATGTAGATCAGCATTGACTCAATTTAAATAAGCCAAAGAGGAAATATTGATTATGATATCCATAGGCACACACTCCTCTATTTCATCCGAAGAGCATTATCATCACTCATTTACTTGGTCTTATGCTATAACCACCCAAAGCTTATGTAATCTTGGTGAAAAGTAGGAAAATCATTATATCTTTTCCTCTCACTTCTTAATAGTCTATACATTTTAGCTTTATCCCATGGTCTTTGCATATGATGCACCATGTTTTCATTTAAATGAGCTGATGTTAAATTCATAAGGCCATGACTCTCCATAGAATATGCGCAGTTGACTTATGAAGCAGGTGTTCATTTTTCTTTTGTGTTTGATCTCTAGAACTGCAGTTTGATTTTTTCCCAGGGTTTGTATGTCTCTGCACATACTGTATATTTTTCTTAACTGTGGTATATTCTTTTATATTACATTCTTTACTAAGTTTTGTAGCAGTTGTTCTTTTTCTTCCCACAGTCAGAGGAATGAGGCACTTCTTGACTCTTCATTACCAGAACCTTATTGGCCCTTGTAAGGAAACAACATTCCATGACAGTATTGCAGCCTGCTAAGGAACATACATTACAGGCATTTTCCACTTTTAATGATGATCCACATCATAGATTTAGGAATATCTAAAATTGTCTTTGTTCCTAATAAATACTGGGAGTTGATCCAAATAAGCATAATCTAAAAGATCTTGGTGTCTTTGAAATTATCAAACAGGTTATTTGCTTTAGCTCAAATAATATCTAATGGGTTGAATGCTCCTCAGATATTTTTCTTTGAACAAAGAATGTAGTAATTCCCAAGACTCCCCATATCAATATTAACTATATGTTTAAGTCATATTTTACAAAAAATATTCTTCCAAAGTAGATTGGAAATGAAAGAAGAAAATTTCTTTCACAGAAGTGATGATGTTTTCAATGGCTCATGACATTGTCCTCCCTGAGCTGGCTTCACACTCCACACAGTGCAAGGGTAAACCTATATCATTAGGTATTTCCCTTAGGCCTGGTGGAACTTGGGAGTACTTTTCAGTTCATGATTAGCCTCCTCTATACAACCTTTCTATGAAACTACAACACAAAAGCACAGAGTCTGAACTGAAATGTTTATTGTTCTCTGGGAACTAAAGCCACCACACACAGAGAGAAGAAACAGAAGAATGGAAAAAAAGGGGGTGGAGAAATAAAGATCTGGGATCAGATTTGTGAGCCTTCATTCATGGCTCTTTCTCTATGATAAGCTTCCTGAAAACTTTTGGTTGCTGAATCCTCATCTTCCTACTCCTTATATTTGCAGATTTTCCCCCACCCCCATGATTGACAAATACTTTTTATAGTTGCCACCTCACTCATCAATCCCCACCAGACACCTTCTCAGCCCTCAACATCGGCAGCAAATTAAGATTTGGTGTTCTAAACAAACAGTAACAGTGGGATTCATAAGCCATGGGGCCACTGGGACAGCTGATGCCTAGAGATGGCAGTTTGTTCCTTCCCAGAGTCTCTCCACCAAGGGTGGGGGAAAATAAATATCGGAATGGACTAATGGAAAGTTGACATTAGGTGGATATATAAGCTTAGAAAACATTTTTGAGATTTGTCTTTTGGAATCTTGTCTAAAATCATGACCAACTCTCACTATTTCTCTTTCAAATATTCTTAGTAATTAGATGGGTCTACTTTATGAGGAAGTCTTTCTATTTTACATTTCCCTCTTCTACATCACTCTAGAGCTAAAAGTGGCTGTGCTGCACTTCCCACCTTTTCACACTGTGTCACTTCAACCTACTCACTGATATAATTTAGAAGCTTATGATGATGGCCCATTATGATCCTTCCCATTGTTAGCTGACCTGGAGGAATGAAGGGTGATAGAGTCACAGGCAGTTTGTGTGTGTGTGTGTGTGTGTGTGTGTGTGTGTGTGTGTGTGTGTGTGTGTGTGTAACATTCTTTATCATTACCGCATAAGAGTTTCAAGTACCTTCCCCTGCTTCTTGGCTTTGAACATTTTTTAAATGCCCAGTGATGACTACAAAGAAACCTAACATTGCCCCTTAAATAGGAATATAAATCAGTAAGGAAGCACTGAAAATACACTGGAAATAATCATAGGATGCATGGGATTCAGTATCATGCCTGTGAGGAGGCAATCAGAGTCACTAAAAGAAATGTGATCACAGAGAAGGCATTCAAACATCCCAGTGCCTCTTGCCTACTGCCTGGGTTTAATATCTTTCCTCTTGGTCCCCAATTAATTCCTTCAAACTTTCCTGGTATAAGTAGAGTATTTACTCTCTCTCTCTCTGTTTCTATTAAGAAAGCCTGTATCAGCAGTTGCAGACTATTCATGGTCTCTGATAATGACACTGCTTGTATCCTCAACTACATGAGCTAGATCCTCTTCTAGGACTGTTATCTTTCTTCATCTCCTACTAATCTGTCAATTGCAATCTAGAGTAGTTTATAGTGCCATAAAATAGACATTCCTTAAGACTATCTGAAGAAAGGACACTTACATGAATGACAGGAATCCATATGATAGTGTCAGTGTCAAGGGTAGGGTTTGCCATTGTTTCATACTTCATCCCTCAGGGTATCCAGGCCTGTTGCACACTGGGCTGGACTGGAGGGAGGGAAGCTTTGCTGGGATTGTGTAGGTGCAGCCAAGATCCTGTTTGGCTAGGTGAATGCAGGACAAGAAAGAATATCTTCAGAGAACTGGTACATTTACTAGAGGAAGGGGTATTAACACCCCTGGGGAGATGACCAGGGCCTCTGGGGAGAGGTTTGTGGGGCAGTCACTTACAATTGGCCAGGACAAGGATGTTGGAAGATACAGTTATCTGCATATGCAGGGGCTGGGACAGGGGTGAAGGGCTATTATGAGGTCAAACAAGGAAGGAAGCCTGATAACTATCAAGGTAATAAACACTCACTAGATTGATGGTGGGGAAGCTTACTTTATGACACCAGGTTGGGAAGTGGGAGAGAGCCAATTTCTGCCATCCTGAGGTATCAGGAGTTGAAGCTGTTCTTGACCCTTCTAACATAATCCCGGGCCATTACCATCCCACAATAGTTTCAGGAAATTTTCCCCCACACCTGGATTTGGTTTCTTAAGAATACTTCCTCCTTCCAGTTAGCAAGTCAGCTTTTCCTTCAAGTTCACTGAGGATTTTCCTCTTCACTCTTTCCTTATTGTTTGACTGTCTATGGTATCAAGTATTATACTAGATATTTAAAGCACATATCAAAATTACTTGCTGCCAGAATCACTCAAGCTCTTACATTTAACTTACTACTATGATTACATAAGTTCTGTGTCTTAAGTATTGTTGAGCAAATGAGTTAGCATTAGTACCAATATTTAAGGTTATATAATGAACTAAGGCTTAGAGCAGACATGATGAATCAAATATGCTGTCTTTGATGAATAATAGCAGAGTAGTAGGAAAAAAGGTGGCTTGTCATCTTAACACTTAAGGGACTACAATGAAATGATACAGATGGAGGGAACAATGAAAATAGAAACTAAAGAAAGATTAGAGTGAGCATCATATAAAGGCAACATAATACTTCATTGCTTATAAGTCACACCGCTAGTTCAGCAAGATATAGTGCTCTTAGGCTTCTCTTGAGCTCTCTTGAAAAATGGTCATTATCTAGAATTAAAGCCATTTCCACCTCATTTTCATTGAAAAAATAGCCAAGTCCATGGGGTGGATTGTTTTGTTTTGCTTTGTTTTTGTTTTTGTTGTTTTGTTTGTTTTTATTTTTGTTGTCTTTTTGGGGGGTAGGACGGGAATTTCTACAGAATTTTAACTTCACAGTTATTGTTACTGCAGCTTGTTATCTGCTATAGTAATCTATAGTGAGGTTATGAAAGTAAGCTCATAATTTATGGACTCAAGTCTTAAATGTCCACGGAACCTCTTCAAGTAATCATTAGGAATAGACATCATATTCTTTTCCTAAAAGGATGAATGCATTTTTTATAAAAATGTATGCATAACTATATAAGCAAAAAGCCAGTACTGCCATAAGCTTAGCAAAGACTTAGTAGACCTTGCCAAGCCACAGAGGAAGAGGATACAGGTAGTCCAGATGAGATGTGATAGGCTGAAGTCAGATGCTAGGGGAAGAGGGCTCCCCTTTCTGAGGACTATGGAAAGGAAGGGACAGACAGGGTATGAGGGAGGGAAGGTGGGATCAGAATCAATGAGGGAGGGGGCAACAATCAGGATGTAAAGTGAAAAAATTAAAAGTCTTTTTAAGTGTAAAAAGAGACTTAATAAACAAATTTTGGCATTTAAAAATATCAGAAGATGGACTTCAGTGGATGATCTACAGGCAGTTGGAGGGAAACAGGGGAGATTCATCATTTCATGTAGGAATGAATTAAATTATCAGAAAATAGCAAATAAAATTCTTAAAAAGCTAAAAACATGGCTCAGCACTTTAGAGTGTGAGCTGATCTTTCAAAGGAACACAGTTTGCTTCCCAAAATCCAATTTGGGCAGTTCCAAATTGACAATAACAATAGCTCCAAGAGATATGGTGTCCTTTCTAACATCCAAACATGACACACACACAGACACACACACATGCATGCAACTAAAAACAATCAGAGGAAAGATAGCAGGCAAACAAGAAGAGACTTGATACCCTACAATCATATACAGGGGAAAGAGGTCCCCCTCAGTTACAGCCATAGGGGAGAGGAGTAGGGTGAAAGCAGGAGGGAGGGAAGAATGAGAGGATACAAGATATGGCATAACAATTGAGATGTAATATGAATGGATTAATAAAAAAGGAAAAAAGAAGATAACTTTAGTAATTTAAAATAATTGTTTCAGAACAAGAAAATACTAGCATATGACTCAAGAATGAAGTACACCTCGATCTCTTAAAAAAAAAACTCTGTATCACTGAGGAAAGAAACAACTTAGCATTAAAAGAACTCACAGTACTGGTATGGGGAGAGCTCAGTCAGCAACCTGCTTGCCTTGCAAACATGAAGACCTGATTTCCTCACCAGAACCCACATTCAAAAACAAAAGTTAGTCCAAAAGGGATGTCCTATGAACGTCTCCACTTACCAAAAGATTGGGATAGATGCAGGGACATCCTACTGTGACTTTAGGTGAGAGAAGTATGGAAGAATGGGGAAATAGAAGGACGCAGAGGGTCCTAGAAAGCTACAAAAAGAACATGACTGGCTGATCTGGACCCAGGGGCATCTGCTCAAACTGCTGCACCAACCAAGGACAACACAGGCAGTAAACATTGAACCTCTATTCAGATCTAGCCAATGGACAGGACATTTTCCACAGTTGTGTGGTGAGTGGGGACTGACTCTGACATGAACTCTGGTGCCCCATATTTGACCACTTCCCCTTGGTGGGGAGGCCTAGTAGCACTCAGGAAAGAATACACAGGCTACCAAGATGAGACTTTATAGGCTGTGACCATATGGTGGGGGAAGAGGTTCCCTTCTGTCACAGACCTAGGGGAGGGAAATAGGGTGATAGAGGGAGGGAGGGAGGAATGGGAGGATACAAGTAAGGAAATAACAATTGAGATAGAATCTGAATAAATTTGTAAAAAAATGCAACAATTGCTAATTAGCATAAAAGGTATTAGCTCCTTAAAATAAAGTCATCTAATTTATGAGAGAATAAATAAAAATAATTAAAAACGAGAGCTGGACTGAGAGTATTCACTTGTAAGCCCTGTAATGGGAAGAGGGAGGCAGAGACAAGTGGATCCCTGAGGTTCCTAGTTCAGACAGCATAGCCTACATAAAGATGCCTACATCAGAATAAAACAAGGCACGGCACTTCAGAAAACAACAACAACAACAACAAAACAACAACAACAACAGCAACAAAAACACACACCAAAGCTATCCTTTGGCCATTGCATGCATCTATACACAAATAGACACACACACAGAGACAACCAAAAGAGATTTCAAACAAATGTGAAGACAAAATCTAATAAGAAAACTTATGAGTTGTATGCAATAAAATGTCCTCTGGAAAGCAATCAAGAAACTATGAAAATGTAGCAGTATTTATTTATGAGAAAATTTAAATTTTCTATTATGATTAATATTATAAATAAATAGGGTTTGCAAAACTGCTCAGTGGGAAGAAGCACTTGTTAGTACACATATATATGTACATGTGTAGGGAATTTCTTTTACTATTGATGTTTATGATTAAAATGTTATCTCATACTTATTTTAAAATATCTTGTACTTATGATATTTAAGGTAAAATAGGATGTGGTTCACTTTCAAATAATCCAAGACAAAAGAGATAGAGATAGGCTGAGAAAAGAGAAAAAAAACAAATATCTTTCATAATTAATTTATCTTTAGTTTGTGTGAAGTGATATTTTGTTTGCATGTATGCCTACATGTGAGTGTTAAATCTAGGCCTTACAGACAATTGTGAGCTGCCATGTGGGTGCTGGGATTTAAACCTGGATCCTCTGGAAGAGCAGTCAGTGCCTTTAACAACTGAGCCAACTCTCCAGCCCCCAAAACAACTGTGCTAAACTTTAAAGACAACCTAAATAGAGATAAGATCATCTGCACTTGTTTTCTACTTTACTATATGTTTAAATTTTTCATAAGAGAATATTCTAATTTAGTATGCAAGCTCCTATTCAGTTATAACACATGTAGCTCTCCTACCATTATGATAAATGAATAGCACACCTGGATAATATTTAATATGTAGAATCATAAAATCATATAGATATGTCAAAATTATAAAAATTATAATATGAAACAATATGCACAGTTAATTTACCACATGACACTGATGTTCTGATCCTTCTGTGAGAGCTCATTAAACTCAGACATGCATAATCTCAAAAAATACCAGAAATTAAGAAAACCTCATTCAAATTATGTCTTTAATTGAAATAGTATAATACTTTTAATAAAATTTGGGGTATAATATCTCTAACTGCAGTGTAACACCTTTATTTCACTGTGGACTATGCCAACTAGCTAGACATGAGAAGTTGTTCAATTTCTATGCTTATCGAGTTGGCCTTGGGATATTTACAGTTCATTTCTTGGCAGAGAAGGACTCTTTATTCTTGGACTGACCTAAGCTAGATTTTAATGTCCCTTCTGTCAAAAGATAAGAGATCCCCTTTGCACACTTTATCTATTTTCACTCCTATGTCAAATAATATTTCGATGGCTTCATGTAATTATATTTAGAATACAAGTGGGAAATGATCACTTTACCAAGAGTTCAGTACCCTTGTTCCAAGCACAGCATATGTAGAGAGTTACTGGAAGATGTTGGATAAGGCTCCACGTCAAAAATAGCCTTGAGCTGGCTTTTATTGAACAGGGGCCAGTGAAACACGCTCCTTTGACGTACCGTAACCATTTGTCATGAGTGTTACTTTAGCCCTTTCGTTTTATTTTAAGGTGATCAGAAAAAGTGACGAGAGATAAAATGAAAATATATGCTCCTTGTAAAAGAAGAGAGAGTGGCAGACTTCAAAATCTCTGAAGCCAATAAGCAAAGCTATTAAAGAACTGGAATTCTGACATCAATTACTGGAATTAGAGCCGTCACTGGCAAACACTGACTGAGCCTATCTCGTGACCTGTGCAATTATTGAGGCTAATAAAGTTTTTATCAGAAAACTGTCAATTTCATTTGACATCCAACTCACACACTGAACTTGGGACAGTTCCACATTGTATATCATGTTAGCTGTAATGCTAGGAAAATGACTCCAATTAAATATTTTATAAAGGCTGTTGCTTGTTGTTCATTTCTATTTCAGGGAAAAGTAGAGATACTGACAAATGCTCATCATTCAGGAAAGCCAAAGGTTATGTTTCAGTCTCATTATTTGCATGTTGACTCAAACAGCTTGCTCAAGTCAGCACCACTTTGTACTTCTAAAAATGATTTCGTGTAGCCTTTATAGGAGATAAAAACAAGAATAAGAAATACTTCTTTGACCATGCCGCTTTTCTTTTTGTTGGGAGTTAACTACGATGCATAATCTAGAGTTAGAAGTGATTGAATATTGTCATCGCTCTTCGTATCTTCTCCTCTTACCCCATCCCATGGTGCAGGGGATTGGGCAGGAACTGACTCACACATGCAAGGCAAACACTTAAGAACTCATGTAAACACTCAGCCATCCTTGTACTGTTTTCCCTTGAGATAGAGTTTTACTATGTTCTCAGGCTGGCCCAAAATTTGTGATCCTCCTGCCTCAATGTCTTCAGTATCAGAGCCATAAGCCTGTGTCACTAGGTCCAGTGTGTATTTTTGTATTTTTTCAAGAGAAGTAAAGGTGAAAATACAAAGAAATTAAGAAGCAACATAATAGCAGTCCATCATTTTTCTTATTGAAAATAGATTTTCTATTTTTCTTTTATTAAAAATAGATTTCTTTTCTATGACATATTCTGATTATGCTTTCCTCTCCCCCAGCTATTCCAGGATCCTTTTCAACTTCCCTTTCATCCAAATCCATATTCGTTCTGTCTCTCATAAAAAAACAAATAATAAAATAAGATAAGACAAACAAAATGGAACAAGAAAAAACAAACAGAGCAAAACAACCAAAGCAAAAGTACAAGAAACATAGATACAAAGACACAAATTTGCATACACACAGGAGTCCATAAAAACATAAAGCAAGAATACATAACCCATGTGCATAAAGTACCAGTATGGTCAAAATAAATAAATAAATAAAATAACAAATAAATGAGACTCAGCAAATGTATTATGAGAAAAGGACCTCTAAAGATGCCTCTCAGTTTGTTTTATCTTGGCATGAGATGTAGCCTTAAGAGTGGTTTTTTTTTTAATCTCAACTGAGAATCTATAGAATAAAATTAATCTCTACTTTTTTATTTCCTAAAATTATCTATTGGCATTACCATCTAGTTTGGGAATGGAGGCTTGTGTCCACTTCTTGTAACATCTCTGAGACCCCATCAAAGGTAGGCCCATGCTTGCTCTTTGTGTGATGCCTCAGTCTCTGTGAACTCATATGCGCATGGAACATACTATGTTTAGATGACCTTTCCTTGGTGTCTTCTGTCCACAATGGCTCTAACACTCTTTCCATCTCCCCTTCCACAGTGTTCCCTGAGTCCTGGGGAGAGCGATTTGATAGAGCCATCCATTTAGGACTGAGTATGTCAAGATTTCTCACTCTGCAAATTGTTTGGCTATGGGTCTTTGCATTGTTTTCATCTACTGGGGTAGGAAGCTGCTCTGATGATGATTGAAAGATACTGCTCTATAAAATATTGTTAAATATCATCAGGAGTCAATTTTTTGTTTGTTTTTTTCAAGACTGAGTTTCTTTGTGTTTCCCTGGCTGTCCTGAACTAACTTTGCAAACCAGGCTGGCCTCAAACTCACAGAGATCCAACTGCCTCTGCCACTGTCCCTGGTGCTAGGATTAAAAGCATGTGCCACCACCGCCAGGCATTACGGGTCATTTTGTTGATTCATTCCTTTACCAGAATAGCAATATTTGGTTTTCTTTTAGGTTCCTAGCCTATCTAGTCTCAGATTCTTGGCCACTCATGCATTGTCAAGTGTTTTAAATGAAAATCCCAAACGTTCTATTTTGCCAAAAAAGACCTAGGAGCCAGATCCTGGGCTGAAAACTTGCTAGCTCAGACAGACAGAAAAAACACCTAGGTGGCCTTCCTACTCAGTTCACATTCTGAAGGAAGAGACCCAAAAGGCTCCTTACCTCAGCTGACAGCCCAGAAGGAAAAGGCCAAAAAAAAAAATCCTACAAGGGCTAATATGCAAAATATATAAAGGGCTCAAGAAATTAAATACCAACACCAAATATCCCAATTAAATGGAGAATTCTCAACAGAGGAATACCAAATAGCTGGGAAGCACTTAAAGAAATGTTCCATGTGCTTGGTCATCAGAGCAATGCAAATCAAAACAACTCTGAAATTCCATCTTACACCCATCAGAATATCTAAGATAAAAAACTCAAGTGACAGCACATGCTGGTGAGGATACAGAGAAAATAGAATGCTCCTCCCTTGCTGGGGGGAGTACAACCAATTTGGAAATCAATCTGGCGCTTTCTCAGAAAAACAGAAATAGTGCTACCACAAGACCCAGCTATGCCACTCCTGTGCATATGCCCAAAAGGTGCTCCACCACACAACAAGGACATTTGCTCAAGTATGTCCATATCAGCCATATTTGTAATAGCCAGAATCTAGAAACAACCTAGATGTCCCTCAACCAAGGTATGGGAAAAAAACTTGTGGGTTTCTAGGACCCTCTGGATCCTTCTACTTCCCCATTCTCTCATGCTTCTTTATGATTAGCAGATCTGGGCCCAGGGGTCCTGCTCAAACTATGGCACCAGCCAAGGACAATACGTACAATAAACTTCAAACCTCTACTGAGATCTAGCCAATGGACAGTACATTCTCCACAGTTGAGTGGAGAGTGGGGTCTGACTTTCACATGAACTCTGGTGCCCCATATTTGACCATGTCCCCTGGAAAGAGAGGCCTGTTGGCACTCAGAGGAAGGATAGCAAGCTACCAAGAAGAGACTTGATACCCTACGAGCATATACAGGAGGAGGATGTCCCTGTCAGTCACAGTCATAGGGGAGAGGAGTAAGGGGAAAAATGGGAGAGATGGAGGAATGGGAGGATACAAGGGATGGGATAACAATTGAGATGTAATATGAATAAATTAATAAAATATTTTTAAACTGATATATTTATACAATGGAATACTACTCAGCTATTAAGAACAAGGAAATCTTGAAATTTGCCGGCAAATGGATGGAACTAGAGTCAATCATCCAGAGTGGGGTAACCTGGACCCAGAAATATAGGCATGGAATATATTCACTTATAAGTGTATATTAGCCCAAGATGGATGTCCTTTGAGAGACTCCACCCAGCAGGGGATCTGGACAAATACAGATACTGGATAAGAGATGTGAGTTGTGTGTCAGAGATGGGGGATGGAAGAACTGGATGGAGGTGGGAGCAGGGAAGTTGTCAGAAGCTCCACAAAGAGACTATCCAGGCCAAAGACCCAGTGGGGCTGCACAAACCGAGACACCAACCAAGGACTTTGTAAGCAGAGAACCTAGAACCCCTGTTCAGGTGTAACCAATGGACAGTTCCTTCTCAACATGGAGAATGGGAGGGAACAGCAGGAAGCTACCTCTAACAAGGACTCAGGTGCCTGAAATTTGATCATTGCTCCTTGGTGGAGAGGCCCAGTGGCACACAAAGGAAGAGGATGCAGGCTCCCCAGATGAGACCTGATAGGCTGTTCTCAGACAGTGGGGGACGAGGATCCTATGTGTCAGAGGTCTAGGGAAGCAGAATAGTACAGAAAAGGGAAGGAGGATAGGAAAAGGAAGATAAAAGTGAGGGGATTACAATCAAGATGTAGAATAAAGAAATTATAATAAAAAAAGAAAAAAATCCAAGGCCAAGTGCTTGCTAGCTCAAAGCTCAAAATGCCCAAAAAAGCGAAAAGCCAAGAAACTCAAGAGCTAAAGAGTTAAAAGCTAAAGAGCTCCTTCTACTTCTACACACTGTCTTAAATATCCTTCAACTCAAAATTCCTCCTATTCTCTAATCCCTGTCATCTGTTTTCTTGCTCTGCCTCTTGACCTACGCTTAACTTTATTAAATCCTGTGTACAGAAAGCTGTTGGATTAAAGGTGTGTTCTAGGGCTGGCTGAACCACACCCTAATCACCTGTTTACAATAAACAGGAAATGCTTGGATTAAAGATGTATGTTAAGGATCAGCCATAAGAAACAGGGGTTTACAGATCACAATATCAGGATCTCAATGGGTTCCAATATCCCGCAACAGTCAAATATGGGTTCAAACTCATAGAGTGGCCATAAATCCAATCAGTTAGTGGTAGCTTACTCTTACCCGCTCTCACCCGCACTAATATATATATCAAGGTCATCCTAGTAGATCAAAGAGTTTGTTGCTGCGTTGATGCGTACCTTTTTTCTTTGGTATCATGCAGAGTATCTCAGAATATAATGAACACTAGTTCATAGGGGTGGTGCTCTAGGTAAGCACTAGCTTAACTTCTCTATATTCAAAGAGTTTGGTGCCTGAGGTAGTCAGTATTACAACCTTACAATCATAATTTTGGGGAGCAACCAATAGTCTTCATAAACTGGATTGTTCAGGGGACCCCATGGGGTCCTGTTGGCCAACAACTCAATTAGATATAACCTGTTCCTGATACTGGAATCTTTGGTAACAAAAAATGTCTGATTGGGTTTATGTCTCCCCCCTTGTTTGGTGTATATGTAGCACCTTTATAAAAAATCAGGTGTCATGTCAGCAGTTGCTCATACTGATAAGGCAGTGAGGTGGAAATTAGAAATTGGATTCATAATTCATTCATATAAATAATCAAAGGTCTTTGAGAATATTTTAGGATGCACACATGATATGGTAAAACATTAATAACATGCTTTCTGAAAATATGAAAACTCTTAAGGCAAAACTGGAAGCATACATTATAATTTATAACCAATATATGCCTATTACATAACTATTTTCTTAAAATTGACTTAAACTAACAAGTTAACAGGAAAACATTTCAGGGAATGTGAGCATATGGGTAACAGCAAAGGAAATATATATTTTTTAAACATGCAAAATCCTGGTCAAGTTATTATAATATTTATATTATAAGTTTCATAATGTATAACAATTGAAAATTAAGTTATGTTAAATCATACAGAAATATTCTATTTTCTGCTCCATTTTATTATAAACCTGTATCTTATTAGAAAATACCTACTAATCACATAAAACTCTGCTGAATCTGCCAGACTCAGCAGGTCTGGCAGGTCTAAAGGTCTAATTACAAACTGTGTGAACAGGCATGCAGGGAAATAGAATTCTTATACATGAAAGGAGGGTAGATAAATTGGTGTCATACTTGCTCTTTGGCAGGGCAATTTGATCATATTTATCAGAATTTAAAATGTGTGCTCCTTGTGCCCTAGAATTTTCCTTTCCAATATTATTCCACAAATGTGATTACATGCACCTAAAATTAATTACAGTGAGGGCTGTTCATTGAAAGATGGTTAGTAATGAAAAAATAATGGAAGGAGCACATATAAGCATCAGAAGAAAAGCATAAATACATTGGATCTTCACTCATTGAAATCCAGGTTGGCCTCTTCTGAACCAGATGTGTTCTGGAGCTCTGAAGACTTGCACTGAAAAGTAACATGACAACAAATTACATGGTACTCCAGAAAGGATCTAATACAGATATATCTATCAATTACACCAACATTATGCAGTAATGTGTTTGGGGAAAGATGCATTAGGTGATATACATTAAAGCCACAGTATTCATACTTCCTGTCAGTAGTTGATCAGTTCAGTAAAGGCAGGATGAGACATCCTCTGTAGAGAGAATACAGAAACTCAAAGACATCTACGTCCTAATTCCTCAAAAGTAGGAGCTCTAGCTACACAAGTTGTATCATTGGGTTAAATGACAAGAACTTTACAGATGTAATTAATGTAATGTACACCGATATGGCACATTGTCATGCAGTTTCTAGATTGGCCCAATCTAATTAATTATCAAAGAGATTAATGTTGAGTAGAATGCCTGGCCGGAAAAAAAAAAAGAGAGTAGAAGAGAAAAAATGAGAGACACAGAAGGAAACCTCACAAAGAAAGGTTCTATGTATCTTTCCTGTCTGAGAGTTGGAAGCTACAAAACAGAATGCAGAGCTCTTTAAAAAAACTGAGAGAAGATCAAAAGCAGGAGGCAACTGAGGTCACAGATGAAAGAGCCATGAGCCTGGTAAAATCAAGAGGCACAATTATGCCTTTACAACAAAGGTGGTAAAACCCTATTATGCAATGAAAATAAACAAGTGGGGAAGACGTTTTATAAAACCATCGTTATATCATTATTATATTCAAAAGTAAAACAATATTTGTGTTTCAGATACACAGGAGAAACATGTTGTACCTACTGAATCCTGAGGTAAAGGTGTCACACATAGTTCTAAGGACAGGGCTCTGGTAAGAGAAATTAGAATGCTATGCCTTCTATGAAGTGAAAGTCTCTCTCTCTCTCTCTCTCTCTCTCTCTCTCTCTCTCTCTCTCTCTCTCTCTCTCTGTCTCTCTCTGTCTCTCTCTGTCTCTCTCTGTCTCTCTGTCTCTCTCTCTGTCTCTCTCTCTGTCTCTCTCTCTCTCTCTCTCTCTCTCTCTCTCTCTCTCTCTGTGTGTGTGTGTGTGTGTGTGTGTATGTGTGTGTGTGTGTGTGTGTACTTGTGTTCTTTCATTTAGGCATGCAGATGTAGTTTTAATTACTTATGTTGTTAGACTACACACAACCAGTAGCTGCATGATAATATTCCTTATTAGTTGTAGTTATTGCATTTGCAAAATCCCTCTTCTCACTTAACTCAATAATATAACCAAATTTAATGTCATGTTACCCTACAACTCGAACTTTTGACAAATTAGCACATGGACATCTTTCAATTTCCTTGTTCTCATTAGATCACCAATGTTATCTTTGCCTATTTGAGCAAACTATCTCACCAGAAGTACAGACAGTTATATTTTTAACAGATACCATTAGTTGGTGGAGAGGGCTCCTCAGACCTATTGATCTATCATTAGTATACTTGAGAAAAAATGTTTAGCTTAGATTCTTCTAAAATTGATGAGTAGCTGGATAGATACATATATAGATGGATCGAGTATGGGGAGATAGATCAGTGTATTGATAGATGATAGATAGATAGATAGATAGATAGATAGATAGATAGATAGATAGATAGATAGATCTGAGAAATTAAGAAGTATCTGTCCAGTAGATGAGAAGACAAACGCCATTGTTTTCTCTTTTCACAATATGGATTGCCTCAGCACTCTGGGCTCCTGAGGTGATCAACTTCATGACCACTAAATCCTCTCTCCTTGATTTTCATGCTGAAAAACACAAAGTGTATCGCCACATACTCTGCTCTCACATAGCGTAAAACAACATGTGAGTGTAAAAGTAGTTCAGTGATGTCTGGCCCCAAGTCAATACCTCATAAAAGCTTGTACCAGTTTCTTCCAGTCAGCATCACAAATCTAACTTCCTCTGCACAAAGGACTGTCATAATTTATGGCTACAGTTCAAACAGAAAACAGTCAATATCCTGGGCAAGCCTTCCCATTCGTTTCTCGTAAGGCGTGCATGCAATTTATGACCCTTCTAACTTATCATCACTCGAAGAATGTATTGATTTATATTTTCTAAACTGAGTAGCTGGCAACTGTGATTTGTGGTACCCAGTGAAACTGGTATTTAAACACTCCAATTCATTTCAGCCCTCACATTTGTAAGAGGTCAGTGAATCTCATTATCGAAACCTACTTTCTGTAGTCTTTCAGCTGAGACAGTGTGGGACTTTTAGCTTTTGCACTGAAGGAATAAATGAGCAACTTTTGATTTGCCAATTCTCTGAAGATCTTCAACTCAATATTTTTTACCCCCTTTATTTCAATATCACACTAATTTAGAGGCTGTAGCATAAAAGCTTTAGGAATGTAATTAAGATCACTAATCAACTGATTATATCTTATCTTGGACTATCTGTTCAGGCTATAAGGCCTCAAAATCTGAAGAGGAAGACAGGTCAGATGGTTAGACATGACGAGAGAGAGGCAGTATGATGCAGTAGATTAAGCCATAAATGTTTAAGATGGACAATGATTATATCCATTATTACCAGTATTGAAAAAAGAGCGGGATCTGGACCCAGAGGGATCTGCTCAAACTACTACACCAACCAAGGTCAATATGTGCAGTAAACATTGAACCCCTATTCAGATCTAACCAATGGACAGGACATTCTCCACAGCTGTGTAGATAGCACAGACTGACTCCAACATGAATTCTGGTGCCCCCTGTTTGAAAACTTCCCCCTTGGTGGGGAGGCCTGGTGGCACTCAGAGAAAGGATCAGCAGGATATCATGATGACACTTGATAGACTGTGACCATGTGGTGGGGCAGGATGTCCCCTACTGTCACAGACCTAGGGGAGGAGAATAGGGTGAAAGAGGGAGGGAACAAGGAATGGCAGGATACAAATGAGGGGATAACAGTTGAGATGTAATCTGAATAAATCAATTAAAGGAAAAAAAGAGCAAGAAGACATTAATCATGGGAAGTAGCTGTCCTTCAGAAGCTGAACCCAACACCCAGCTACAGAAAGCAAAGAAGTAGAGGCCCTTAATCATGAGATCTAAATTTCATCAACAATCTGAGCTGGCTCAACTGACATATTTTGTTGCCCACAGAAAGGAATACAGTTCTATAGTTCTGTGGATTTCTCTTCTTCTTCTTTAGTTTAACACATATTTCTCACTTCACTTTTACTTGTACCAATATTCTTTTTATTTGTTTGTTTTTAATTGGATGATTGGTTGGTTTATACAATATATTCATAGATACAAGACTAAGATGTCTGTATTTTTATTTACCTTAAATAAAAAATATTATGACTATTAATATTTAAGAATTATTTTATTTTAGGTGCATGAGTATTTGGCCTGTATATATATATAAATTCATTGCATATGAGCCTAGTGTCTGAAGAAAACAAAAGAGGCCACCATATCCCCAAGAGCTGGAGTTGCCGATGGTTGCAAACCATTGGCGGGTGCTGGAAACCAAACCTAGGTCTTGTGCAAGAGCTGCAAGTGCTCACAACTGTAATGTAATTTCTCTGACCCATTATGACTTTTATTCTTGCACTAGAATAGGTGTTATAGGATGCTACTTGACTCTTTTCTCTATTCCCTAGATACTTCCAATTTTTTGCTAGTGTCTGGACTGAGGCACTGTTGTTGATGATGTGTAATGTATTAGTTCTTGACTTGCTTGGGTGTAGGAGTTAGCAACAGTGTCTAGATTGAAAGGGTGAAAAAACGAGCAGCTGGCAGCTGCTAACTCTAATTTGGGTAAGTGCTCTTAGCACTTGCCAAATTGGAAAAACCATCTGCCTGAGGGATATCTGTGCTCCCCTCATTATAAGTGTTGGACTATTCAAAAGTTCATCCTCTGTGGAGAGCAAGTTACTTTTTTGGGAAACAAGGGACTGTGAAATTTCCTCCACTCTCAACATTGTGCTGCTGGTTAACTTAGCTCAATTGTCATCTGAGCTTGGAGACTTGGGTCTCAGATATTTTATAGTTCTCTAATGTGCTTCATTCTTAGACCCTTTAGGATCTTTGTAAATGCAGTGTCCCAAATGGCTTTAGTTAGAGTGCTTTTTTGTTGTTTTTGAGAGTTGGTTTGTATTTACAAAAATACAAAAGCAAATACTTTTTTGCACAAATTTATTTACTACCAATAATGAAGGATGTCTATAAATCTCATCTAGTCATTGTCAATTGACTATTTTCTTTTTTAACCTTTTTAATTTAAGTTTTAAAATTTGTTCACTTTACATCCCTATTATAGCCCCCCTTGTCTCCTCCCAGTCCTAAACTGCTTCCCTCTTTTCCCCTACATGCCTCCCCTAGTCCTGAAAAAGAGGGAGCCTCATCCCCTATCACCTGATCTTAACCTATCGAGTCTCATCAGGACTTCCTGCATCTCTCTATCCTGGACTGACAATGCTGCCCTTCCAGAGGATGTGATCAATGAGCAGGCAACAGAGTCCATGTCAGAGACAGCCACTGATCCCCATATTAGGAACACACATGAAGACTGAGCTGGAGAATGAGGAACACTCCTCCATTTCTGGTGGGAGTGCAAACTTGTACAGCCACTTTGGAAATAAATCTGGCACTTTCTCAGAAAAACAGCAACAGTGCTACCTCAAGACCCAGCTATAATAATCCTGATCATATACCCAAACAATGCTCCACCACACTACAAGGGCATTTGCTCAACTATGTTCATAGCAGCTTCATTTGAAATAACCAGAATCTGGAAACAACCTAGATGTCCCTCAACTGAAGAATAGCTAAAGAAAAAGTTTGATCCGTAGAGTCCATGGAAAGGTGGAAAGAGAGAATCAGCTCCACAAATTGTTCTTTTGACCTCTATGCACATGATGTGACAGAGATAGAGAGATAGAGAGATTAGATGAATGATAGATGATAGATAGATAGATAGATAGATAGATAGATAGATAGATGATAAAGAGATGATAGAGAGAGGGTGAGAAAAAGAGGGATGAAAAAGAGATAGAGAGATAGACCCAGTGGCTAGATCCTGACCCAGAATCTGAGTGAGCTTTGAAAAATCAGAACTTTAACATATTTTGCATATGATGGGTTACTTTTCTCCAGTAAAACTGGTTTGATTGGGCAAGAGTGGATAATTGGATAATCTTGACAAAGACAGAGAAATGGATTATTTCCCATTGCAGGAGATCCTTACCCAACTATATGTTTTGAAAAGGCCCAAGGAATAGTTCCCTGAAGAGGATGAAACTTGCCCTCATGATGACATAAACTACCTGCCAAAAGCAGCTCTCTTCAAAGAGTATTGTAATGGGGTTTAGGACTTCAACATATTAATTTTAAGGGAACAAAGTCCATCCCACAGCATTACCCAACACTTCTATATCAATGATTACTTTCAGCTAGTAGTTGTCATATAGTGACTCCCTTATAAATAAGTTAAAAATCATCATTATTATCCATTTTCCATTATTTTATAATGGGATAAAACAGGCTTTGTAATGGCTTTATATAAATTACACAGGTAAGAAATAGTGGACTTGGGATATGAATTAAGGCTGTCTCCTCAACATCTGAAAAGCCTTATTCCTGTAATGATTTGTTGCTTCAATATCAACATGTTACAAACCCTTGAGATCAACATTTTCACTGATACTGTAGTAGTGTCATGGAGGAACCAAATGGTGAATGAAGATACAAAGACCTTCACTGACCTAAAAGAGGAATCAATGGAAACCTTGCTGGCTAAACAGAGCGTGTATAGTCATCTGTTCATCTAATTTAAAAAATAAAGGTACAATGTAGCTCAAAGGCTGTTCAAGTCAATGGTCATTAAGGTCCACAAACCAGATGCTTTATTTAGTTGCCCTATATTTCACAGTTTATCAGCAAAGAGAAATTGGCATTAGGAGAGAAGAGCCTACTTATCTTCCTGTAAGTTTATGGCGATCTGACAACTTCTGCAAACCATGATACAAAGGCCAAAGTTTTGTAAATTTGTCATAAACGAGACTTAGTATGGTGCTTTCCTAGGGTGTGGTGCCTGAGACCCAGGTAAGATTCATGGTCTCCAGTCTCGCCATAACGAAACACAAGTGTCTGGTGAGAATTTAGACTATCTTCTCCGTGGTTCTAGCATCCCTCACAGCATAGGATCAGGATTTTAGAGGGCCACACTGAGCAGAAGGATGCCTGAATACAATGAATGCATTTTCAAGGGGCTGGGGCTACTTCCACCACAGGGAGCATTTCCAGTCATTCATTAAGGGACAAACACTGACTAATAATAACCAGTGCTTGCACTCCTTCCTTTCTGTGCCAATCCTCTTCAATTCCACTTTCACTTTTACTGTAATCAAATGGGTGAGGGGTATATCTGAGCTTCAAGGAAAGAGAAAATGTGACTTTATTGCACCTTATTCAGTGAGAGCCTACAGAAATCACCTCTTCATTTCATTATCATTCAAATTACATGAAAGATTCCAGCAGTCTCTTCCCTGTGTCACCTGAGGGAGAAGTGCCTGCCACTTCTTATGGTATCCTTAGCCGTGGTCTCTCTCATCATCAGTTATTCATCTCAAGCCATTACACATTGACATCGATAAGATTAACAGCCAAAGGTTAAGGCTTTTAATTTCTTGCCTATTAAAAAATGTTTCAGTGTTTAAAGCCATAATGATGAGATTTCAGAATGGCAGTGCCAGAAGGGGACTTAGAAGTTATCAAGTTCAATATCATATTTTACAAATGAAGACACAGGGGTCCCTGAGGGGCAGCCTGACATGGAGGGTTGGTGACACACAGGCTCTGGAACACCATGCTGGCAAAATCTGTTTCACTCCTATTTCTCTTCTGTTACTCCTGCAATTCCTTCCCTTCCCACAAACATTCTCCTCCCACTCCAGACATTCCTGGCATGGAACTCTGAGTTCCCTTCTAACTCCTGGTTGAATAAGGAAATATTCCTGGGTCAGCAGCAGTGCATTGAGTCATTCCCCGATCTCCACATGCACACTGTGGTGAACACCACCCTGACACAATCAATCCATAAAGAAAAGTTTAAACATTCAAAAACAGGAAAAAGAGATGCATATATATCAGCACTTTATAATTTCCCAAACACCTCTAAATGTATTAATATGTTTATAATTAAAGATGACATGCCTTAGTGACCTTTTATAGTCAGGGGGGTCTTGGTCTTCTTCTGCCTTGTAATCATCTCAAGTGGGCAAAACAAAAAAAGAAGTCTTCATTTCCTTTCAAAAAACAACAGAGAAAGTTTTGTGTGCCTCTCTCTACTTCTTTATTTCTTCCTTCATTTAAAAGATGTTCATTTGTGTATTTTATATTTTACTATTTGTATGTGTGTGTTTGTGTGTGTGTGTATGTGTGTGTGTGTGTGTATGTGTGTGTGTCTTGCATGTCTCACAGCATTCATGGGAAGTCAGAGAACAGCTTACAGGAGTTGGTTCTCTCCTTCAGCCTTGTGAGTTCCTGGTATTGAACTTGAGTTATTAGGCCTGGTGGCCGATGCCACTGCCCACAGAGTTATCTCATTGACCTTTTATGGACATTTTTTTTAGAACAACGGACTTCAGAACTGGATTCTTCACCATCACATTTCTCAGAACTGTTCTAAGTTGAATAATAATGAGACCAAAGTCAGTAATTATAGATTCAACCCCTTTATATAGCATTGAATTTTTAAAAGAATCAGGATAAGTACCATTCAACACACTAAAAAGAATGCCCTCTGATCAGTCTATTTCATTGCTATGATTTCTACAAACTGGGGTGAAGATGAAGAAGTGTAGTTTGCAGCTACATGGCATGACTGCCACACCAAAAAAACCAAACCAAAACAAAACAAAACAAAAAAACCCCACAGATTTTCTTAATCTATGAAGAATAATACAGATCTCCAATAAAAATATTCAAGGCTTACCCAATACTCTACTTTTATTTATATTGACAGCTACTGTGTAAGCTATCATAGACTGTACATCTTTTTTTAATTTAGAGTCAAAAAAATTATGTGTCTATGTCTCTATGTCTGGTTATAGGTATATGAACTTAAATATAATGCCTACAGAGACCAGAAGGAACTATCAGATCTCCTGGGGATGCTATGTAGCTGTGAGCCATGCAAAGTGGATGCTCACAACCAAACTTGAGTCCTCCACAACAACAATATATGTTTCTTATTAGTAAACCATTTTTCCAGCCCATGTCTCATTTTTCAACCAAAAGCGTCCCGTGAATCAGTAACAACACCACACCTTTTCTTCTAGAATACTCAGCAAAAAAAATTCTTCTTCTGGTAGTATGGCAGAAGGCATTCTTCAGAGTAACTCTGATGGAAAATATCTAATAATGCCATAGGTCCATCTAAAAACACCTTCCTGAAATATAGGACTGATGACAAAATAATTTGAAAATATTATAGCAAAAAATCTAAGTGAAATCTGGAACCCAAGCATAAAAGCCCCCTTTGTGCTAAGGAGACGGCAAAGTAGGCAGAACGGTGTCCAAATCTGAATACTTTCTTTGAGAATTGCAGGCAGAATATGCTATCCAAACTTTAAGCCCAATGAATGCAGCCTAATAGGAGACCATCACCTCTTTAAACATCACGTCCATGATGTTACCCACTAAAGTACCAGGGACCCAGAAGTAGACCTTCCTATGCTCTCTATCTTCAAGGAATAATAGAGGAGACTACCTTTTATTTGCATAGTATAAGATCTTAGAGTCTCTGAGAAGTTGAGAGTACAGCTGGCACTCATCTTAGTCTGCAGTCTCAGTCACCACCAACAAAATTCTTCACAGAAATTTTCTGCTTCATTTGGCAACACAAAAAAACAAGGATAGTGAAAACAATCCTGACTAATAGCGGCTGGCAATATCGCTGTCCTTGCTCTCAGATTATATGTAGCATGGCCAATACTCACCTATGAGACACACGCACACAAACACTGTGGCAGCATGTACAGGTCCTACATAGCATGGGATTGCAGCACTGATAAAGTCGACACAAGCCCAAATTTCTAGCATATAAGTTATCTCCAATTGATAAATGCTCACAGATAAAAATGTAGTTTTCTTCCATGTAATCTCACTGGGTATGCATACACACCACTCTTAAGTCCACAGCCAGTGACAAATGGCACTAGACATATATCTATGAGCCTAACATATATCTAGGACATACAAGCATCTATCAAATGAGGAAAACAAGACTAATACAAGGTGACACTTTCCAGATCAACCCATTTTTCACATCATAAAATATCACTAATTAAGCTCCACAGAGCTTCTTTTTTAAGATTTATTTATTGTGGTTATTGTATATGAGTGCTTTATCTGCAGAAGAGGGCATCAGAGATAACATTATAGATCATTGTGAGCCACCATGTGGTTGCTGGGAATTGAACTCAGGACCTCTGGAAGAGCAGGCAGTGCCCAGAACCACTGAGTCATTTCTCCAGCCCCTCCACAGAGTTTCTTAGTCCAGCCCAGGTTTCACCGGCAGACAGTGAATGCTTACTCTCTGCTACGCTGAGAGAGAAAAATGAAGAGAAATCCCCTGATGGGAAACAAACATCCAATAACTTAAAAAAGTCCTGAGACATGTGACTTGAAACACAGCCACAATTCATCTGAAGGAATACAAGGTTCCACTGGGAAGAGCAATCATCCCACCTCACTCCATATCCTCCGCTTGCTTAGCCACGTAGCCAGCTATTGTATTGCTGGCTTGATCTCAAGTGCATGGGCTTTTCAATATTCTTTCTTATTCTGTCTCCTCTTTTTTATTTCAACTCCAATATTCCCCACACTAACGAAAATATAGATTTGGATGGAAATGTTCAAAAATAATCGCTTTGAAGATTGGATGTCCTTACTTCTAGCAAAACATTTTCTTTACATCTGTGTGACAAGTGTTTTCTTCTTAACCACAAACCTCTTGTTTGGGGAATCTTGATTTATGTCTTAAATATCCATATATCAGTTACAAAATTTGTCTATTTACTATCTGTGAAAGAAAATGTGCAGTATATTTCAGGAGATTGTTTTTTCATGTAGTCTGACACCATAGGAGAAATGAGCACTGATGATAGATATTTTGTAAAAAAAAAAAAAAAAAGTAAACAAGATATCTGGGTTAATGGAGGCTGATAAACATGCATTTGACCTCCTCCAGAGGCTAGCCAAGACAAGGACCGTTTTATTTGAATTGACTATCAACTTCACATAGCCTACATTCACCTGAAGTGATCCTCAATTGAGAGATTGTCCAGACCAGATCAGCCTGTGAACATGTCTGTGGGGGCTTGCTTTATTGTTGATGTAGGTCCATTTGGGGTGACATAATCCCTAGGTATGCCATAGAAAGCTGTATAGGAAAGCTAGCTAAGCATGGGGCTGCACGTAAGCCATCAGGCAGCACTCCTCCACCGTTTCTGCTATGATTCCTTTTCTGTGGATGTGTTCTTTGGTTAGAGGTCACGTTGCATGGAAGAGCAAGAAGGCCTGTCTTGGTGCTCCTACTTGAGTTTCTACCCTGACTTCCTTCAATCATGGACTGTGACCTGCAAGTGTGAGCCAAATAAATATGTTCTTTCCTAAATTGCATTTGATCAGAGTATTTCATCACAGAAACAGAAAGGAAAGTAGCTATGTACAGATTGAGACAAGCATGTTACTGAATATTTGAGAAAGAAGTGATCCTTTATGATCAGCCATTTCCAAGAACACAAAAGGGCCAATCAGTTTCCTAGGACTCAAGCCTCAAGTCAAATTCAACACCCTGGACACTCAAATCATCTTCTCCACACTAGAGTGCAGGTCTTTCAGAAGCACAGCAGGCTCCATGTCATAACGGAGACTTCAAAGTCCTTACAAATCTTCCCCTACCCTCCCCCAACACTCTTGTTCATCCTCAGTGAGTCACCAGGGGTGGACAGTGCATAAGATAGAGGCTTTCCATGAGAGATTGCATGTCCTTTCTAGCTGGCCATAGAAGGTCTACATGGAGCCATTTCTCACGAAAAACAACTGTGTTTTGAACTTTATGACTAGGCCAGAAACCACCCTTCTCTGAGATGTTCGTGTTTGGCTCATTCCCTTATTGCTGCATTTGATTTCATAAAATTATGGTTAAAAATATATACAGACCATTTTCTATGGAAAAGAGATTTTTCCTGTAGTATCTTCTGATTATGGTTTCTCTAACTCTGCCCAGATCTGCTCTACCCATATCACCCCCATATGGATCAACAGATTTTATGTATCTCACTAGAATACACACAGGCATATGAAAATAATAATACAATACAATTAGATAAAATAAAACTGAACAAATTAGAACAGGACAAAATAAACAAATAAAAAGAAGACTGTGAGGCAAAGGAGAAGCTCAATAAAGCAAATAGATACAAAGACACCAACAAATAATAATAAAAACTCAAAAACCAGAAACTATAGCATATATACAAAGGACTTACATTGTTAATAAAAAAGACATGGCAAAGCACTGTGAAACAGAGATGCCACCAAGTTTGTTTTATGTTGGCCATGTACTGACGGGCACGGGGCCTTGCCTTAAGAGTGATTTCTGTATGTATACCCAGTGAGATTCCACTGGAGAAAACTAAGTTTTTATTTAGGAGTGGTTATCAATTGGAGATACCTTCTGGGCTAGGGGATTTGGGCTTGTGCCCACTTCCTCCCTCAGTGCTGGACATGCTGGAGATCTCTGAGATGCATGGTAACAGACCTAGAAAATGGCAACTAACAAATATTCCTAAATGATTCTAATAGACAAAATGACGTTCCAGTGTAAACGTCCAAATTATCTACACTATGGTGCATCCTCTGAATTATCTGACTCCATCTTTTACTACCTCTGAACTGTCTTTTGACTTTGCAAGTTGATAGACATGGAAATTCTGTGTAGCCAAGCAGAAAGATGATTGGCTTTGCCTTATCTCATAGAGAAGTCAAATTTGCCCCTATATTCAATCCATTGTTTTAATCTGCATCTGACTGTTGTCATTTTGATTTTTTTCTTTTGACAGCCTTATTAAAATGTATTATCAATACCAAAGCAATTCAATTCCTTTATGTATACACTTCAATTCAGGCAGTGTTGTATAATTGTCTCCGGCCACAATACAATTCAAAGTGCTCTTCATGCTCAAACCCATTAGTTCCCCATACTCTCTATCCCATCCCTCCTTACTATAGGCAACCATTTATTGACTTCCATTTACCTAGATGAGTTAATTCTAAATATTTCACTTAAACAAACAGAAATATATGGTATGTGGCAGGCTACATTTTATTTTCTTTTTAAAATATCTCCTGATTTCCTCAGGTACTAGTACAAATGTTGTATGTACACACACACACACACACACACACACACACACACACACAAATAAAATGATAAAATAAAATTGAATATTCTGAAAGATATAAAAATGCATCGCTTACTATTATAACTATGAAAATGCTAGACGATTACAATTGACTCCTGGAGTAAGAGAACCAGAAATCTATTAGAACTAATTTAATATAAAGGTCTTTATAACCTCTATTTGTATTTTCTCTTCCCAAAGTCCAGATTAAATTTCTGCAGGATGAGCACCTCAAGTCACTTCTTTATCTCAATCATATGATACCTGGTATATACCCAGCATGTTTGATGAAAATGGTACTATTATTAATTAACTTATTGACATCTTCATAATAAAAACAACTAAACTCTAGCCACAGCTGGTCACTTAAAAAGGTGTTTTAGCTTTATATTGCCTGTGGAGTCACCATTTTACAACCCTGAACTTTAAAACTCATAGAATATGAGGCTCAAGGCCAGAGTTGGTATAACTCTGATCCCAGCCAAGCTGACAAGTTTTGAGGAGCCAGCTATGGGCTAGGCCTCAGGCCTCCTTCTCCTTTCTAAAGGCACGATGTGCAGGAACCTGAGCAACTGCATGAAGTGTACCTAGAATGTACTTTCTTCAGCCAGGTGTTGGACTCACCCTGCATTTTAAGCAGTCTCTGTCAATTGTGGAAGAAAGAGTTCTTGTAAATTCACAAGTACTTATAGGTATACATAGAAAGCCTGAGTTTGGACATTCCTGATATTGCACAACATGTTATTGCTAATTTACCTTCTCAAGTTTGAGAACATTACATGACATTGGGTGCAGAAACTACACGATGCATCCCGGCAGGGAGAATCCAAGGCCAGCCAGATGTCCTCACTGCGTGAACAGCAATGAACAAGGTAATCGTCCTGAATGCTTCACTAGTACCAAGAAGTAAGCAGATTTCTAGGATCTTCTCAAACCTACCATAGTACTGCCAAATTTAAAAAAATGTTGCATACTATTTTTAGGCATCTCCTGGGAGTTATGTTCCTTTCTGATCTTAGACAAAGATTGAGCATGAAGAAAATTTCAAAGGAAAAAAGGTTAGGTTTCTGTAATTTTGTTACTTACCTTTAAACAAGAATAAGGTCAAGGGACCTTTCTTTCATTTTAAGTGCAGGCATGTGTAATATTTTTATTTCTTTCTTTAAGATTTTATTCAGGATGAGGCTGACTATTGACTGCTCTTTCAGAGGTCCTGAGTTCAATTCCCAGCAACCGCACGGTGGATCACAACCACAGATACTGTGATCTGTTGTGCATTGTATATATAATAAATAAATCTTTTTAAAAAATATTTTGTACAGGAAGAGTATGTGCTTCAATCGTCATATCCAACCCTACCATTTCCTCTCACATACTCCTCACAAACTTCTCATTTTTTTGTCCCAATTTCACGCCTAAGTGCAAAGCCCTACACCCATACATGTACTTGCAGTAGTAATTGGACTTGGTAGGTTAAAATTATGTGTGTATAGTTGATCTTATATTCTCTATCATTAAAATGAGTGTTTTCACATATACTAAGAAAAATACAATTTTCTGGAATACAAGGCACTTTCCTCAACATAATAAAGGCTATATATAGGAAGCCAATAGCCAAAATCAAAGTAAATGGTGAGATACTCAAGGAAATTCCTCTAAAATCAGGAACAAGGCAAGGCTGCCCACTTTCTCCATATCTCTTCAATATAGTACTCGAAGTTCTAGCCAGAGCAATAAGACAACAAAAGGAGATCAAGGGTATTCCAATGGGAAAGGAGGAAGTCAAATTATCCCTATTTGCAGATGATATGATAGTGTACATAAGTGACCCTCAAAATTCCACCAGAGAACTCCTACAGCTGATAAACACCTTCAGCAAATTGGCTGGATACAAAATTAACTCAAAAAAGTCTGTAGCCTTCCTATACACAAATGACAAGCTTGCAGAGGAAGAAATTAGGAAAACTACACCCTTCACATTAGCCACAAGCAATATAAAGTACTTAGGAGTTACTCTAACTAAGCAAGTGAAGGACTTATTTGAAAAAAAATTCAAAACTCTAAAGAAAGAGATTGAAGATGACATGAGAAGATGGAAGGATCTTCCTTGCTCATGGATCGGGAGAATTAACATAATAAAAATGGCCATCCTACCAAAAGCAATCTATAGATTCAATGCAATCCCTATCAAAATGCCTACACAATTTTTTAAAGACATTGAAAGTTCAATTCTGAACTTCATATGGAAAAACAAAAAACCCAGAATAGCTAAAACCATCTTGTACAATAAAAGGTGCTCTGGAGGAGTCTCCATACCTGATCTCAAACTGTACTATAAAGCAATAGTAATTAAAACAGCATGGTACTGGCACAGCAACAGGCTGGTTAATCAGTGGAATCGAATCGAAGACCCAGATATGAATCCACACACATATGGTCACTTGATTTTCGACAAAGAAGCCAAATCCATTCGATGGAAAAGGGATAGCATCTTCAACAAATGGTGCTGGTCTATCTGGACCCATATTTGTCACCTTGTACAAAACTCAAATCCAAGTGGATTAAAGACCTCAACATAAAACCAGAGACACTAAGTCACTTAGAAGAAAAAGTGGGGAAGAGCCTGGAACATATTGGCACAGGAGACAACTTCCTGAACAGAACACCAACAGCCCAGACATTAATGTCAACAATTAATAAATGGGATCTCATGAGGCTGAGAAGCTTCTGTAAGGCAGGAGACACTGTCAAGAGAACAAAGCGACAGCCTACAGACTGGGAAAAGATCTTCACCAACCCTACATCTGACAAAGGTCTAATATCCAAAATATATAAAGAACTCAAGAACTTAAACACCACCAAACCAAATAACCCAATTGAGAAATGGGGCTTGGAACTAAACAGAGAATTCTCAACAGAGGAATATCAAAGAAATGCTCAACCTCCTTAGTCATCAGGGAAATCCAAATCAAAACAACTCTGAGATTCCATCTTACACCCATCAGAATGGCTAAGATTAAAAATTCAAGCAACACCACATGCTGGCGAGGATGTGGGGAGAGAGGAACACTCCTTCATTGCTGGTGGGAATGCAAACTAGTACAACCACTTTGGAAGTCTATCTGGTGCTATCTCAGAAAACTGGGAATAGGGCTTCCTCAAGACCCAGCTATTCCACTCCTTGGAATATACCCAGAAGATGCTCCAGCACACAACAAGAAAATTTGCTCAACCATGTTCATAGCAGCCTTATTCATAATAGCCAGAACATGGAAACAGCCTAAGTGTCCCTCAGTAGAAGAATGGATAAAGAAACTGTGGTACATTTACACTATGGAATACTACTCAGCTATTAAAAACAAGGAATTCCCGAAATTTGTGGATAAATGGATTGAGCTAGAAAGGATCATAATGAGTGAGTTAACCCAGAAGCAGAAAGACTCAAATGGTATATACTCACTTATATCTGCATATTAGCCCAAGGGGCATGTCCCACAAAAGCCTTCACTTACCAGGAAACTGAGACAGAGGGGAGGACATTCTAGTGGGACTCTAGATGAGAGAATCATGGGAGAATGGCAAAGTAGAAGGATCCAGAGGGTCGTAGAAGCCTACAAGTAGAACATTATGATAGGCAGATTTGGGCACAGGGGTCCCACTCAAACTAAGGCACCAGCCAAGGACAATACAGCCAGTAAACCTTAAACCCCTACCCAGATCTAGCCAATGGACAGAACACTCTCCACAGTAGAGTGGAGAGTGGGATATTACTTTCTCACATACTCTGGTGCCTCACCTTTGACCATGTCCCCTGGACGGGGAGACCTGGTGGCAATCAGAGGAAGGACAGCAGGTTTCCAAGAAGAGACTTGATACCCTATGATCATATAGAGGGGGAGGTAATCCCCCTCAGGAACAGTCATAGGGGAGGGGAATAAGGGGAAAATGGGAGGGAGGGAAGAATGGGAGGATACAAGGGATGGGATAACCGTTGAGATGTAACAAGAATAAATTAATAAAGTAGGGAAAAAATGTAAGAACACACACACACAAAAGAAAAATACAATTTTTAAAAACTAGTTAGTATCCCATTATGCATTGACATCACTACTCAGCTGATTAACATTTTACCACTGAATGTTAATTTTCTCTTTTATATAATTTTAAAAATAATGAGAATAATCAGTGATTTCCTCAAAATCCTCACAAAATTTGAATGGCAAACAAAAGCCAAACACAAAATTTAAAAAAGAGAGAGAGATTAGAAAAGACGTTTGTATTCACCCTGTTGGAGAAAGTATCCACTACTTACATAACTGAGCTCTCTGTGGGCTGCTGATTCAGTTACAGAGTTGCAATTGTCATGACACTGGGTTTTAATGACTTTAAATATCTACAAGTGGTGAGTAGGCTGAAGGATCTGCTTGTGTGGGGGAATACCCCCATCTTGTGGCCTCTTAAAATATTGCCTCTAAAAGAATCATTTGCCGCTTCGAAATGTTTGAAGGTACTGACCAGCAAAGTTTGCTGGACCTTATAGCTTCAAGCAAGGCATGAACATAAAAGCTAACCTGACAGCCTGTAGGGAGTTCCTTCACATCTAAAGGCTGATCTTGCTGAAGCAAAGACATTGATCAATGCGTAAATGAGATCACCAAGGATAACACGCATGGATGATTTTGCCTTTGCTGCGTGAAGAAGTGTCACCCTTGTGGTGACCCTTCATTAAATGAGCACCTAAAATTAGGGTCCTCTTCCTTGGTGCCAATATTCAAAAGATCTCTAATTTAAATTATATTTGTTAAAACTCTTATCCCCCCGTCTTTCTTTCTTCCTGGGTCTACAGATATATCTGTTGACCTGCGTAATCGGTAGAACCACTCAGTGACCACACTGTAAGTGTCTTTAGTCAAGCTTCATTGTTGAATCAACTCTTGGTAAATCTTTCCCTCAGTTGTACACAATTCTAAAAATCATCTAGAAAAAAAAAAGAAATACAGACTCCGACAGATACCCATGTACAAATGCATACATGCATGAACAAAAATACACACATATTCATATATAAACACAAGTATAGATAAACACATATGTGCATTATGTTATCAAGATATGTGCAAATATATACATGTATATATGTATATGTATATGTATATTTTTTTAACTTTAATATATGGATTACTTGTGATACTGCGCAGAAATAAAAATCTTCTTTTCTTTTCAGTTAATGAACTTGGAGCAAGTTAATGACTGATCAGAGTATAAGACAAATGAATAAAACAATTCTGCTTGTTACTGATAAAAGAGTTCAAGAATGTGGCTTTGTGATACATTTAGGATGAAATTCCAATGTTGAAGCCAGCATTAGTCTTTCACTAAATCAAAAATTTCTCTGGAAAACTATGGGCCTCTGCCTCCAGACAGGCCCATGGAAGAGTGGCAAGATGCCCAGGCCAATTAGAGGGTTCATCCTGTAAGCAGTGTGTCCTAGAAAAAAGAGCCAACTGAAGAGAAGGAAGCGAACCTGCAACAACTCTTAAAAACCCTACACTCCCTAAAATTTCTACTGCAGTATAAAGGAAATGGAATGGTGGCAAGACTTCTTGATAAAACCCTTCCTTCTAGAAATAAAAAATATTCACAAAAATTGAAACGAGTCAGTCATATCCTAAGGCACTATTAAAACGTTCACATCTGTAACAAAGTGAGTTAAGATTCACCTACAAGCAGCCAAAAAACATATATTCGTTCATTCTCACAGGTCTCCAGCCCACCTCATGCTTCATGGCCAAAGGAATTCCGAACAAGTAATAATAATAAAAAAGATGGAAAACAACGTAATACCAGTGTTGCCAAATTTGTTCTCAGAAAATGCTTGCTTCACTACTGTGAGGGACTCTGCCAGGTCAGTGATGACTTAAATCTCACTGTATTATCCAGTTGTTGGGGAAACAGGCAACTCCTCCATAAAAGAAGAAAACAATCAATAATTATATAGCTTTATTGCATCAATAATAACGTTATAAAATACAAGGAAAATACCCCACTCACCAGAGCAATGAAAATACCTAATTCTGAGTGTAGAAATTCACCCTGAGAGTTTTTCTTTACTTCTGTCAGAGAGTTTGTTACGAGGACATTCATAAAGAAGTGCCACAACCATCCACATAAAGATGGTAATACATTCCTCTACAGGTGTTAACTCAGCAATTAAAAAAATGAGAACTCTGCAGCATCTTCCCTACCACTCTTCAGGCCATGAAACAGTAAATCATAGACAGTGTTATTAGCTTGACCAAGGACTTGGAATTAGAGGCAAGGGTTTGTAGGCAACTCAGCCAGAGGTAGTTTTCTCTAAAAAAAAAAAAAAAAAAAAAAAAAAAAAGACATCAGAAAATCAGGTTTGGGTTGAGTTGTTGAAAGTAAGCACCCACTACCAGCATTCTGGGAAGTTTAGCTGAGGGCTAGTGTTTGTGGAGGACAGCCTCATGAGAGGGATATTAGGTTCAGACTGGATGAGCATATAGTGCTATTGTTCTGTTTGTATGTTTGGGTTTTTCTGTTTGTTTGTTTAGGTCTAGATAGATGTTTTAAGTTGATAATGACAAGATGTGATGAAGATTGATTTACATTTGGAATTTTAGATGCATCAAGATAGGAAAGATGTTTTCTTCAAGGCTGTCAAATACAAATAGCCAAAACACTAAGAAGGTAACATTTATATAATTCCTGATTGTGTCATGGTTCTTCTTGCTACAAGTAGTTTAGTGTGTGTGTGTGTGTGTGTGTGTGTGTGTGTGTGTGTGTGTGTGTTAATATAAATGTATAGGTAAAAAAATTTAAAATATGAAAAAACAGGGTGGGAGAATAGGAAGATTTCCCTGCAAGTAAGAATGTTTTCTGTGTAAACATTAAAACTTAAGTTCATTACTTTATTTTTTTAATTTTTAATTTTTAATTTGTTCACTTTACATTCCAATTGTAGCCCCCTCTCTCATCACCTCCCAATCCTACCCTCCTTCCCTCATACCCTCTCCCTTCCTCCTCTAGTCCTCAGAAAGGGAGCCCTCCTCCTCTAACATCTGACCTCAGCCTATCAAGTCTCATCTGTACTACCTGTATCTTCTTCCTCTGTGGCTTGGCACAGCACTCCACCCCAAGACCAGGGGGAAGAGAACAATGGGGAGTGGGGAGGTGGGTTCACAGACCATGTAAGAAGTAGCCCCTACTCCCCATATTGTGGGACCCACACAGAGATTATGCTGCCTGTCTACAAATCTGAGCAGAGGTCTAGGTCTACAACACAAATGGTCCTTGGTTGGTGCATCAGTCTCTGTATTGTACGTGGTTATCCTATATTATGTGTCTAATATCCACTTATAAGTGAGTTTATACCATATGTATCTTTCTGGGTCTGGGTTACCTCACTCAGGATGATCTTTTCTAGTTCCATCTATTTGCCTGTAATTTCCAATATTTCCTTGCTTTTAATAGCTGAGTAGTATTCCACTGTGTAAATGTACCACAGTTTCTTTATCCATTCTTCAATTGAGGGACATCTAGGTTGTTTCCAGATTCTGGCTATTATGAATAAAGTTGTTATGAACATAGTTGAGCAAATATCTTTGTTGTATGGTGGAGCATCTTTTAGATATACGCCCAGGAGTAGTATAACTAGGCCTTGAAGTAGAACTATTCCTAATTTTCTGAGAAAGCAACAGATTGTTTTCCAAAGTGATTATACTAGTTTGTATCAAACTAAATGGAGAGAAATTTAAATAAATTCCACTGAAATCAGGGACACAATAAGGCTGTCCACTCTTCCCTTATTTCTTCAATATAGTGCTTGAAGTTCTAGTTATAAAAATAAGACAACTGAAGGAGATCAAAGGTATACAAATTGGAAAGGAAGAATTCAAATTATCACTATTTGTAGATGATACAATAGTATACATAAGTGACCCCAAGAATCCTACCAAGGAACTCCTACAGCTAACAAACTCCTTCAGCAAAGTGGCTGGATAGAAAATCAATTCAAAAAAAATTGGTAGCCTTCCTTTATGCAAAAGACAGTCAGGCTGAGAAAAAAATTAGTGAAACAACACCATTCACAATACACACACACACACACACACACACACACACACACACACACACAAATACAGTATCTTGGTGTAACTCTAACCAAGTAAGTGCAAAACATGTATGAAGAAAACTTCATCTCTGATTAAAGAAATTGAAGAAGATATCAGAAGATGGAAAGATCTCCCATGATAATGAATCAGGATTAACATAGTAAAAATGGTCACCTTACCAAAAGCACTCTACAGATTCAATGCAGTTCCCATCAAAATGCCAAAACACTTCTTTACAGATCTATTTTTTTTTCTTTACAAATCTTTAAAGAACATTTCTCAACTTCATTCAGAAAAACAGAAAACCCAGAATAGCTAAGGCAATCCTGTACAACAAAAGATCTGGAGGAATGCCTGTCCCTGTGAAAACAGCATGGTGATCACACAGAAACAGACAGGTGGACCAATTGAATTGAATCAAATCAAAGACCTAGAAACAAACCCACACACCTGTGGACACATGATTTTCAACAAAGAAGCCAAGACCTAAATTTAAACCACAAGAATCCACGTAAAAACCCTGGCATGGCAGTGTGCATGCCTGTAATTCTAGTGCACTTGAGGATGAAGACAAGAGGATCACTGAGGTGTTCTGATATTCAGCGTCACTCCAGATTCACTGAGAGACTCTGTCTCAAGATGATGAGAGGGAGAGTAACAATAGATCAGATACCTAGTATCAGCTAACACAGGTGTGCATGCAGTTACACACCCACTCACACTCCTAGTGCTCTGTCTCTCTAACACACACACACACACACAAAACACAAAAACAAATTAAAAATTAAATTATTTAATTAGGTATATTCTCTGTCAAAAATTAAATGCTGAAGTTGCCCAGTCCCTTTCACGGATGTCCAGGGAAAGAAGGGCTTGATGTCCAGACCTAAAACAGTGATCTGAGAATTGGAGATTTGCTGCCTGAAAACTGGGAGTCAAAACCTGCTGCCTCCAGCATAAACCTGGCACCCAAAGCAGAGTTACAAATACAAACATCTCAAGACATCAAATGGGTAATACAAAGGTTTGGCTCAAGCTTACTGTAAAGAAGGTATGGCAACAATAGCCAGTAAACATATGGTGTCAACTGTACCTCTCCAGAGGGTTGTCCTTGTCCCATAGGCAGATGGTTTCTGACCGTTGAAAGAGGCAGTGTGGTCCTCTTGCAGAGACTACAAGCCAGTTTGGCTCAGGTAAGCATTCTCTATGCAGAGCAATCAGGTCTGTCATGCCACAGGGCCATGTCCCCAATGACGCTACAAAGTAGCTAAGGGCAGAGGTGAGTGTAACCTTATTCAACTCTCCCTGGTTCCTTGACATCTTGCTTTCAATACCAGATGGAGAACCTGAGAAATTACCCAGGAAAATCATAGACAAAATTGTGCCTAGGGAATCCATAGCATTTTAAAATATTTCTCCTTTGCTTTCCTTTCTTCTTTTCTTTTAACCTCTTCATCTTCATCTTCCTCCTTTTAACTCCTCTTATTTCTTGCTTTATCTTTCTATCTTTCTGCTATTGTTTGAATATTTATGTATTAGACACGTAATACATGAACACACTAACTCTTATTTTTACATTTGTATGTTTTAACATATTTTATTAATTTATTCATATTACATCTCAATTGTTATCCCATCCCTTGTATCCTCCCATTCCTCCATCCCTCCCATTTTCCTAACTCTTAAAATGTTAAATTTAGGAGGTAGATTCTGTCTAGGGCGGGTGGGTGATGAACACAGATCCTTATGAATGAGATCAGTGCCTTCTGAAAAGAAACTTCAGCATTCTCAAGGTATTTTTCTGAACTGTGACAACCCAGTGAGCAGATGGCAGTCTACAGGGAAAAAATAATGGCATCATCAGAGCCTGAGCATGCTGGCGCCCTGATCTTAGACTTCCTGACTCCAAAAGAGCAAGATAATATATTGCGTACATATGTATGAATACTCATTGTTTATAAGCCACTTTCTCTATGGTATATTGTCATAGCATCATGATGGCATTGATTCATGGATTTTCATTATCAGTTTATAAATTCTTTCAGGGTATATATTGTCAAATGTCTGTTTTCAAGATGGAGATGCAGCAGAATGGATAATACGTATCCTCAATTTTACTTAATACTTGTTGAGCATGAAAAATCCTCGCCCCACTTTCTGTTACCTCCCCATCTCCTGTATTTGCTAGAGAAACTTTTATTAGTCGCAGAACATATGAAGTATAGACCTTTGTCCATATATCCACTGACTGTTTCTTTATAGTCTACATTCGTACCCTCATCTTGCCATTTTTTCTTAACATCCAGACATGCAAAGGCAATGTTGTCAGCTGGTAAGAGAGCTAAGCAGACAGTTGGTGGCACTGCTTCTCAGCAGAAATCCCTGATGCATTAGGAAAAGAATGATCTGCTTGCTCTTTATTTTCAAAAGGTTGTACAAGCCCTAAGGACATGAGAATTGTTGCAGAAGTTGATTTGTGAACCCCTAAAATAGAGACTAGTAGAGTGGGGCTTAGAAGCTGTAAGTCTAATTAATATTCCAAATAGCTCCAGTTGGGGTGTCCTTAAATTACAGGAATGATATTTAGAAAAGAAGACATAGCATGACAGGGTCTTGAACTTATGTCTTTCCAATGCATCTCTCTGGTCGGAGAGGCTTGTCAAGGCCCCAGGCACTTCTACCATCTTCCCTGCGGATTCCTAATTGTTTTGGAGATTGTCAGTGTGTTGGAGCATCCCATGCTATATATGTTGATTTTCAGAACAGTCTAGAATGCATTAGCAATTCATTTCCTGTCCAAGAGGAATATCAAACTGAACAGGTCATTCTAGAAAACCAATAGATGGCAGAAAGATATAGAAAGAGAGCTAAGAGGAGGTATATAAGTAAGTAGATAGAGAGATGGTAGGTGGGAGGCAAATAACAAATATATTTATTGACTTTGTTTCTAACTGATGAACCGGAGGATTTACCATGAATGACAAACAGCTGCAGCCTGGGCTGCATGGTTACTCCTTCATTCTTCTTGTTTCATCAAAGCATGTATGCATCATTCTATTAGTGATTAATTCATATTATATTTTGATAAAGTACAGTGTAAATTAGATAAATCTGTGCAAATATTTTAATATATTCAGCAACTGTAAGGCAAAGTTCATTTATGGTTTTCATGTAAAATATGTGCCATAGATGATTATGCCTACCAGTTGTCAGCAAGGACACTCACATTAATATTCATAGTTGAATAACTCAGTTCTTTGTCAAGAGATAGACCATAAAATGGAAAAAAGAAAGAAAGAAAACAAAAATGATGCAGATCATTACCTTCACCCCAAAAGTTCTCTCATACATCCTCCCAGGTAATCCCATTACTATAATAACTCCCTATTATAAGTGAGATTTGCCTATCTCGAGTTTCATATAAATGGGTTTATGATTCAGAATTCAATTTGTATAAGGTTCCTTTTAGTTATCATAGATTTCTCAGTATTCACCTATGCATGTATTGCTTTTTATTGCTGAATAATATTAGTCTATAAATATGCTACATTCATTTATTAGTTATGTTTCTATTCTCAAGCTAATATAAACAAAATCACGTATTACTTCATTACAAAAAACATCTTATAACAAAACATTTTGAATTTCCTAGGAAAATCATAAGTAACACAGGAAATATTTGCCCTCTTTTATTTTTTATTGTCAATTTTAATAAAAAATTGCATCATTTAAATAATTTGTCTTCCCACTAATAGCATATTTGTCTTTCAGTTGCTTCAAACTTTTGGTAATATTTTACACACTGTAATTCTTCTTAATTTAGGTGATCCAAGATGGCGGCGAGCAGTGTGGACTGTGTTTGGAAGCTCCAGTGAACAATTCAGGGAATTGCACAGATTTCTGAGCCAGGACCACCAAAGTCCCCACACCACGGCAGCAGGAGTGCTCCACAGCTCGGAGGGACCAGAGTGCAGAGGACCTGTGTGCCCCTGCACACGGGAGGAGCTTGGATTTTCTCAGATCAGAGCAGCAGTGGCAGAGGCAGCAGCAACAGCAGCAGCAGCAGTGGCAGCAGCTGAGGTTTGCAGCTCAGAGCCTTCCAGTGGAGGCGATTGGTATGGTGGCCAGTGGGAGTTGCTGCGGGAGAGGGGACTCTGGACAGGATTTGGGTTGCATGGTGCCTTGAGACCCAAAATGGACTCAGTGGACAGTTCAGCCCCAGAGTCCCGGGTTCAGCTCAATGTGCAGTGCCATGGAGAGGCTGGCTCAGTTCAGCAAGCAATTCTGCCGGAGGCACTAGCTCAGCACAGCCACAGCTCCCCTGCTGTGACACAGGCTGGGCAGAGCGCTCAGTTCCACTGGAGGTGCTAACTCAGCTCAGCGAGCAGATCTGGGGTGCTGACGCAGGCTGAGGTCAGCACCCAGATTCAGCCCAGAGTCCTTAGCTGGACTTGCCAGGCAGATTGGACTTAGAGACTCTGGCTGAGCTGTGCGCACAGGCTCGGCGGCCCTAAGACTCTGGCTGGAATATCCACACAATTTAGGCCCGGAATCCCAGGCTGAATTCAGCGTGCAGTGTGAGTCCAGAGTCCCTGGATGAGAGCTCAGTGCACAATTCTGCCCCAGAGACTCTGGAAGAGCTGGGCGTGCAGGTTGGGGCCAGAGTCCCTAACTATGTTTGGCAGGCAGATGTGCCCAGAGACTCAAGCGGAGCTTGTGGCACAGTCCCAGCTCTAAGACTCTGGTTGGACACAGTGTGCAGTTTGAATACAGAATTCCTGGCTGAGCTTGGCTGACGGTTCGGGCCCTGAGTCAATAACTAACCATAGCACGCACTTTGGGCCAAAAGCCCCTAGCTGAGCTTGGTGCGCAATCCCAGCCCAAAAATTCTGGCTTGACCCTGTATGCATTTTGGGCCCAGAATCCCTACCTGAGCTCAACAGATGGTTCAGGCCCTGAGAATCTAGCTGAGCTTGATGCGTGGTTCGTGCCCAGTATCCCTGGCTGGACTTGGCTGTGGACCCAGAAGGCTGTGGATACCTTGGCCTGACCCAACGCTCATTCAGAGACCCAGAATGATTGCAGGACCCACAGCACAGGAGAGCTGGGGATCACTGGTTGTGAGAGCCCAAAACAACAGGGCTACCCTCCTGCCATCCACACCAGTGAAGCATCAGAGCTTCCAGCCTACGGAAATCGTGAGAAAACAAGTGAATTTATCATCAGACTCCTTCCATCCAACTCTGGAAGCTACCCAACAAGAACAAAGATGGCAAGATGTCTAAAGGACAGCATAAAAGCATACGCAAAAAAAAAAACAAAAACAAAAAAAAAACAAAAACAAAAACAAAAAACATGGCGTCTCCAGTTTCCAGCTATCCCAAAGAAAACAACCCAGATAACTCAAATACAATGGAAATACAAAAGAAATGACCTCAAATCCTTGGTAATGACGATGATAATGCAGGAAACAAATAAAATTTGTAATCAAATGCAGGAAGACACAGCCAAACAGGTGAGAGACTTAAAAGAAGCACATAGAGTGGAACTGGAAATTTTTCAGGAAATTTTTTCTTAATTTAATTTACAGTATGTATTTTATGTAAACTCCTGTTTGAGTAAGTCTTCAAGTTTACTTCTATATTTAAGCTGTTTGTAGCTAACTGTTCGAAGCACAGTGACTATCAGTCTTATGTAAGGAGTTCTTAGGAGGTGTGTAGCAATTAAGATAGTATTAGTTCATGCTTGAAATCCCAGTCATGAAGATGT